>NW_020954379.1:192202-387905 GCF_900497805.2 Vombatus ursinus
AATGGAAGGAGACTCAGGAACTGAAGTGGGCTTATATCCAGCCTCCCAGACCACCAATTGTTCCTGTCACCACTGTTTCTGAGCCATCTAGCTTAGCTTAAGCACAAAGATTTACAGCAAGAGGGGGAAACCTACCACCTCAAGGCCACCTGTGGCCCTCTAGGTCCTCAACTGGGCCCTTTGACTGAATTTTTGTGAAGTTTTCATTCAGTCAAAGGGCCACACTTGAGGTCCTAGAGGGCTACATGTGGCCTTGAGGCTGTAGGTTCCCCACCCCTGACTTAGAGTATCTGGCCCATTGTAGACCTTTCCAAAACTGCTTGTTAATTAATTGAGAGGTTACTTGATTGCAGCAACTACAAGTAGGATCATAGAATGTAGTTGGAAAAGCTCTGAGAAGATTTCCAATAGAAATCCTTCATTTTACAAATGAGGAAATTTACAAATAAGGAAACTGAGGGATAGAACAGGTAAATGACTTGCCAGAGATCACACAACTAGGTGTCTGTGATTAGATATGTGTGTATGTGTGTGCATACACACATGGATGTATGCGCGTATACATATATATTTCTACACACAGATAAGCAGAGGCTGATGCTTAAGACTAATGCTGGTCAGCTAGGAGAGAATGTTCAAAATATGCATAATTACTATGTAAGAAAGGAACAGCCTTGGAGTCAGACAGACCTTCCCAGTACCTGAAACAGCTCTCTAAGTCAATTATTTACAGAGGGGTTTCTTGTCTTCATTGATAGAGGTATTAGAGTTTTCCAACACCCATAAAATCTTAAGTCTAAAACAAAAAAAAAATTTCATTAGCAAGAGTTACTAAAAATTTAATTAAGATGAGATTTCATTACCTGGGGGAAGGGGAAGGAGAGAGAATTAATTTAAAAAGTAATATAAAGCAATGAATATTAGAATGAAAATTATTATAGAAGTCATCTTATTTCAAATGCCACATTTCAGAGATAGAAAACTGAAGTCCAGGTCATAGGATCATACATTTAAAGATAGAAGTGACTTTAGACCTCCATTCCAATACTATACGTGTGCATATGAGGAAATTGAGGCCCAGAGATGTTGTAACTTCCCCAAGGTTACATGGGTATTTACTTGGCAGAACCAGAATTAGAAGCCAGACTATTGCTCTCTCTACCACTTTCTGGCTACCTCATGACATCCTCTTCCCAACATCTTTCTTTTTTATTGAGTAAATGCCATAAAACCCAATAGCTGTGAGGTTGGCGCTCACCTGGAACTCTTCCATCAATATTATCAAATGGAGGCAGTTCTCTTGCCGTCTCCTAGATGTTAACCTTGAGCCTTGCCTTTAGAAAAATTGGGAGAGTGGGATCATTTTAGACTATTCAGGACCAATGGCAAGCAAATATACGATAAAGCTAAGATCTCTGACCAACTGCAGGGCAATTCTTGAGAAAGGAAAGAATGAACTAGCTTTTAAGAAAATAGCAGTATCTGAAGGGATTAGATTCACACTGGCCACAAGGGATTTTCTTAATCAGGTTTCTGTGGGAAGGACCCTGAAGGAGCAATTAGCTGATGGTGATGGTGTTGTGACTACTGTTGGGGTATAAACTCAATTCTAGGTCAGGCCTTCAGGAGAAAAATTCCTAAACTCACTCTTAGAACTTTTGCACAGGAAAAATTCTTAGTGATCATGTACCTTCTGCTCACTTTGCAGATAAGGAGACTGAGATACAGGGAGCAACAGTGAGTTCAGTAAAGCCATGGAGTAAATCAGTTGCAGAGATGGGAGCTAGAAGCCAGGTTTCCTGCTTCCTTGTCCGATGCTCACTACTATATAATCCTGAATTCCAAAGGAACTCCTTATAAGCATCACTATCCTGATATCCCTTCTTTGTCAGCTGTGGTCTTGAGAGGAATTGCAAGGTAATAGGAAGCAGAGTGAATGAAAGGTGTGTGGTCCAGCCTTTGTTTAGCCATTAGCTGGCTTGCTGAGTTTTAGTAAATTCCTTCTGTAGTTGCATCCCTGTGCCTAGTACAGTGTCTGGAACATAACAGTTGTTGAATAAATTGATTGTATGGTCTCTAAGGTTTTATTCCCCAGCCTTAGAGAAACAGAGCAGGAGAAGTAATAGGCGTATTTTGTGAATTCAGAAGAAGGGAAGAGATTAGTAGAATTCAGTCACCCATGTATTGCTATGAGTAAGGGTTGGGTGCTTTTTGTTGAGAAGAACAAGTTGGTGATTGTTAGAGTTGCTTGGGCAGGAGTTTTGTGTTCCAACTGTGCTCTAATTTTGTTCTCATGAGACTGGGAAACAATGGAACTGACATTATCCTAAAGGCCTTAAAGTGTATTGATGTGAGTCTCTCTCAATGAAACCAACAACACTCCCTCAGATAAAATTGACAGAAACAGCAAGGTAGAGCTTCAATAGATGGCGAAAATAAAAATGAAAATCAAGGGCACCAGAGGACTGTCAGTGGACCCACCTGCAGAGATGGAGTGACTCAGTGAGAGCCAAGTTCATATGAGGCAAAATAGTAATCACAAGGGAGTTCACAGACTATGCAAAGATGTGGAAGAGGAAAAGACTAGGAAGGAAACACAATCAGTTTCTTAGAGAAGAATTTAGACATCCATGAAGGAGAAATCTATCCAGGATACAAGGAAGGTTGTACAGAAATGTAAATGTAACCTTACCTAAAGCATTAATTTTCTGGAAATTTACTATCTGGAAAATTCCTCTACTGATAAGGAATGGCTGAGAATACTTTCATTGCTTGACTTTTGCTGGCTAATTACTTTGCTAGTATATCTCAATTAAGTGCTTTTCTATTTAATTGGTGTTTCTTGCCTGGTCTTTTGATAAATTATGTACTAGAAGTCATCAATTATCTTATTATTATTCATTTGGTGTTTCTCACTTGGTCTTTTGGTAAATTATGTACTAGAGTGGGCTCAAGTTATATTTTCATCTTTACAATGAACCTATATCTTTACATTGAATGCTAATATTTGGAAATTCCAGTGTGAATAGAGCATCTACATTGTAAAAGAAAAATGGCTGGAAAAAAAAAAAGACAGGTCAACTGTGAAAGACTTACTTACTCTTACAAAGACAATGATCTAAAACAGGGATGGGGAACCTGCAGCCTAGAGGCCACATGTGGCCTTCTAGGTCCTTGGGTGTGGCCTTTTGACTGAGTCCAAGT
Organism: Vombatus ursinus; assembly: GCF_900497805.2. Lineage (NCBI taxonomy): Eukaryota > Metazoa > Chordata > Mammalia > Diprotodontia > Vombatidae > Vombatus > Vombatus ursinus. Next base: position 195,407 of record NW_020954379.1, read on the forward strand.
TTTACAGAACAAATCCTTTTAGTAGAAGGTTTTGTTCTGTGAAGTTGGATTGTCAAAGGGCCACACTAAGGACCTAGAGGGCTACATGTGGCCTCAAGGCTGCAGGTCCCCCATCCCTGATCTAAAACAATTCCAAAGTATCCATGGTGAAAAATGTTATCCACCTACAGAGAAAACTGATGAGCTCTGAGTGCAAATTGAGGGAAACTTTGTTTTACTTAATTTTTTTTGTGTGTGCATATGTAAGTTCTCTTTTATAATATGGCTAATAAGGAAATATGTTTTCCATGACTTCACTTGTATAGTTAACATCAAATTGCTTGCCTTCTAAAGGAGGGAGAAAGAGAGAAAGAAAGGGAGAGAGTTTGACACTCAGATTCTTTTAAAAATAAATGGGAAAAATGTTTGCATATAAATAAGAAATATTTAAGGATATACAGTTTTAAAAAATTGGGAGGGAGATAATGCTTTCAGCTAAAGGAGATCAGTGAAGATGTTTAGGGGACAATGGCATCTGAGTTCAGCCTGAGTTGAGAAAGGAAAGAGGAATTTAGAAAACCAGAGATGATGAGTAAATGAATTTCAGGCATTTGGAACTATCTGTATAAATTTATGGAGTGTAACCATAGACTTAGAGCTGAAAGACATCATAGCATCATTAATTTATTCCTGAAAAATCTCAGAGATCATCTACTCCGAGACTGTCATTTTATAGCTGAGAAAACTGAGATTCAGGGAGACGAAAGGATTTACTCAAAGTCACACAAGTGTTAAGTAGAAGAGCTAGGATTTGAATCCCTATGTTTTGACTTCAAATAAAGTACTTTTTGCCCAGCTATTCATCCAGTGTAAAGGTAATAAATAAAATTGGTATAGTTCTTTTAGATTTAAAAGACACTTTACATACGTATTATCTCACAGTCTTCACAATGATCCTGTGAGAAAGGCAATATTATTATCCCCATTTGAGACATGGGCATACTGAAATGGACAGAAGTTGGATGAACTGTCTGGGGTCACATAGCTAATAGATGTCTGAGGTAGAATGCAAACTTAGGCTTTCCTGACTCTAAATCCCATGGTCTCTCCATTTGACTTTAACACAAAACCAGCAGCATATATTGGCTGGAAAATATAACGTGCATAGAGAAATAATGTAAAATATGTATTAAAACGTGGTTTTTAGATGAGACTGGAAAAAACCTTAAGCTTGAAGGAAAAATATATTGTTTCCTATTTTTCCATTTGTGATAAGGATCTTCTAAAACTTTTTGGTGGGAAAATGGCATGATTAAAACCTGAATGTTAGGAGAGCTATGTATGAAGACTAGATTGCATAGAAGAAGGGAGCAAGGCATTAGAGGCAAATAGAATAATTAGGTATGTTCTAAATGATGTGAATGACGGGGACATGACCTGGGATATATGATTTGAGTGAAGGGAAGGGAAATGGTGTGAGAGATATTGTGGAGTAAAGATCAACAAAATTTGGTGAGCAATCGATTCATTGGGAACAAATGGTAAGAAAACAAAGATAACTAAGCTTATGATGAGTGAGAGGGTGCTGTGTGGCCCAAAACTAAAATATGAAGATTAGGAGTAGAGCAGGGGTAAGATAAGGCTCAAGGTGATCACAGAAATCCATTCTAGCTCTGAGATTCTGAGTGAAAATCATTCTATAAATGCAATAACTGAATCATGGTACCTAAATTGCCTTTTACATCATATATTTATACTGGTATTTCCAAGATAAAATTACAACCAAGTCATGTGCACAAATTACAATTATTTATTTACTGAATGGAAACATTTTCTTGAGGGCTGTTTTGAAATCCTTGTTGCGTAGAGTGTAAATGAGAGGGTTTAAAGTGGGGCTGATAGCAGTGTATAGGACAGCCACTACTTTGCCATTGTCCATGGAGGACCCAGTGGCTGGGAGAATGTATGTGTATATGACTGTGGTATAATATATAGTGACCACGATGAGGTGGGAGGAACAGGTAGAGAAGGCTTTCTTCTTGCCCTCTGTGGTGCGGATCTTCAGGATGCTGGAAATGATGAAGCCATAGGACACCATAGTGAGCACAAAATTAATCACCCCAAAGTATATATCTGCAATGACAATCGTGATATTGTTCAGGTATGTGGAGGTACAGGAGAGCAGTAGCAAAGTAGGGATTTCACACAAAAAGTGCTCGATTTTATTTGGTCCACAGAAGGTTAACTGAATCATAAGGCCAGTGTGTACTGATGAACTGATGGCACTAACAGCCCACACACTACCAGCTAAGAGGATGCAAACCATCCTGCTCATCATGGTAGTGTAATGGAGGGGGTGACAGATGGCCACATACCTGTCATAAGCCATGGCTGTGAAGAGCAGCAGTTCAGCACCCAAAAACCATGTAAGGAAATACAACTGAGTCATGCACCCAACATAGGGGATGGATTTCTTGTCTGCAAGGTTCTCCAGCAATTTGGGCAGAACTGTGGTTGTGCAGCCAATGTCTAAAATAGCCAGGTTGGCAAGGAAAAAATACATGGGAGTATGGAGACCTGAATCTAGTCTTACGGCCAGCACAATGAGAGCATTGCCTGCCAGAGCCATGATGTAAAGGAAGAAGAAGATGCAGAAGAGGGCAAGCTGAAGTGGACGTGACTCAGAGAAACCCTGCAGGATAAACTCAGTCACCATTGTTTGATTGCTCACTGCCATTAGCCCAGAAGATGCCTCCTGGATCCACCAGTGGATGTCTTCCAAAGGAGAGGCTCCCTCATGTGGTAATAAATCAGTGAGCTTAACTTTAGCAGAAACAGAATGTACATATTTACATTAAAATTCAAAAACTATTTGGGGTAAAAATAGATAGGCTGGAGTGAATATATACAAAATTAGAATTGTTATTAACTGGTGAAAACACATATTGAAAATAACAATATTAGCACCTGTCCCAAATGAGATCAATGTAAAATTCACTCCCTAACCAATACCTTCTACCTCTAAGTGATGTCACTTCTTAAACATGTGCATCCTTTTCTGGAACCACTCTCTTTCTTCTGTTTCACACTATACCTTTTCCCCATTGTTTACCTTTGACTACATTTCCTCCTTGAAGACAAGGACTATATATTATTTATATTGCTTCTTCCTATTAAGTCTAATAAACATTTATTAAGTACCTACTATGTGCCAGGCACTGTGATAAGCACTGGGGATACAGAGAAGAAAATGACTGACATGAATAGCATAGAAAAAAGAGAAACAACAACTAACCACTGGGCTTAGAATCTGAAGACCTGGTTCTGAGTTGAAGGTCTGACACTTTTAAGCTCTATGAGCTTAAATAAATAAATGTGACCTCTTTCAGCCTTGGTTTTTCATCTCTAAATGGCATACTATGAAATTTTATATCAGAGATCAAGAACTAGAAAGATTTAGAAAAAAAAGAGAAAAAGAACCTGTATGTACAAAAATATTTCTAACAGCTCTTTTTATGGTGGCTAAGCATTGGGATCATCAAAGGGATGCCCATCAATTGGGGAATGACAGAACAAGCTGTGGCATATGAATGTAATAGAATATTATTGTGCTGTAAGAAATGACAAACAGGATGATTTCAGAAAAACCTGGAAAGACTTACATGAATTGATGCATAGTAAAGTGAACAGAACCAGGAGAATGTTGTATGCAGTAACAGCAATATTGTTCATTGAAGAAATGTGAATGATTTAGGTATTCTCAACAATACAATGATTCAAGACAGTCCCAAAGGCCTAATGATAACATATTATCTGCCTCCAGACAAAGAACTCATATTGCTTGACTATGGTCAAAAGCATATTATTTTTCACTTTCTTTCTTTTATTCAAATCTTCTTGTAAAAAATGACTAATGTGGAAATGTTTTACATAATTGCACATCTGATTGCATACTGTCTCACAGAGGGGAAAGGGGAGGAAAGAGCAGAATTTGAAATTCAAAATTTATATAAAAGTTGGGAGGAAAATCTCATGTCCTTTGATTCCCCCTTGAGTGCTTTTTCCATGCTGTTTCCTGTTTGTCTTGCAAAATCTGGCCTAATTTCTCACAAAGGTTATTGGCTATAAAGGATTAGAGAATAGCTTAGTAATAATGCCTTATTATTCATATAGTTTTAAAACAGGACCTAATTCCACAGTTAACAAAGTCTTTTATTAACTGTATATTAAGCACCTGTTGTGATTCAAATGTTCTGCTAGGCATGAAGAACATTCAGGAAGGAGTGGGTGCAAATATTGACCTTGTGACACATATGACTTCACCAATAAAGGGAACTCTCTGGTGGGAAAACTCCCTTCACCAAATAGTCTGCACCTTACAAGCTGAGACAGTCCCCTTTGACAAGGGGCATGTTATCATGGTACCATTGCAAGTTACCTTACTTTAGAGTAGTGGTGTTGAATTCAAATGGGCCACACATTGACTTAGAAAACCCCTAATTAACGTTATTTATGTTGTAGCTTATTAGTATTTATTATTAAACATTTTCCAATTATTTTTTAATCTTCTTGGGGCTCACTGTGGGAGTTTTGTAGGCCCACTGGTGAGTTTGACACTTCTGCCTTAGAGTACTACATAAATCATAGTTACCACTATTGAGCATTTAATTGAATATTCCTCTTAGGAGTTGTTTTGAATGTTTTTTAGACTGCCCAGTCTTGTTCACTAAAACAAACCAAAACAAAACAAAACAAAAGACCAAAACAAAACAAAAAGTCACAGATTAAACCCATGAAACTTGCCATTTATTCATTTTGAACACCAAGCTGGATATGTCTCTTTTCTCTGAGTAGTACTAGGGTCAGTCTGTGGGATCAAAAATATAAGTATATAGGTATGACTGAAGCTGCAAAACATACCCATGAAGTAGATAAGGAAGACTCCACTTCCTAGAATTTTTTACTTTAACATAAGAGAATATGATTTTTCTCTGCTCATTAACCTCAAAACTAGAGTCTATGAATCTAAACTTGCTATTCATATAAGGTTCACCCAAACATCTTAGAAGAGTATAATGAGTACAATCTACCACATGAACTTAGTGTTGAGAGAACTTCAAAGATCATGAGGTGCAATAGATCATACAGAGAGAGCTAGAACAAATCTCAAAGGCCAGTAAGTGCAGCAGTTGTGCAAACATTGTGCTTTCAGGATGCCTTTGCAGTCTTCAGAATCATTGTGGACCCCCGAAGAGTTTTTGTTTATGTGGATTAGAGCTACCAATATTTACCTTATTGAAAATTAAAATGTCTCAGTATTTATGAAAAGCAGTTTGGATCAGGGGGTGGAGCCAAGATGCCAAAATACAGGCAGCAACTCAGTAAAACTCCATCAATATCACCCTCTAAGTAATATTAAATAACAATTCAAATTGAAATCTGAAGTGGCATAGCCAATAAAAAGTCAAGTGAGACATTTTTCCAGCCCGACAACTTAGGAGATCATCAGGAGAGGTCTGAGACAGCAGAATGGTGTTTTGTCTGAGTACAACACACAGAGCAGCAACAAAGGTAACAGGTTATGGAAGCAGCTGCAACAGGGGTAAAAGCAGGTTTGGGAACTCTCATCGCAAAGACAATAAGAGGGTCAGACAACTGGTCAGAAAGAGATTACAGGGGAGCTTTGCTGGCAAGAGGTGGAGGACTCTGTTGCATTGTCTCTACATATTTCCATGTCACACTTCCATGGTAAAGAGGAGCATTAGCTCTGGTGACCTCAGGGGAGCAGGGGCCCTGGCCACAGCTCCAGGGTGGAGAAGAATGCTTTTAATTGTACATAAGGGAGTAAAGGCTCTGCGTCTCAGCTACAAGGCAGAAAGAAACACTAGCACTTTTGACGGCAGGATAGCAGGGAACATTGTTACAGTTCTGGGTCCAAAAACAGCACTAGCACTTGTGGCTGCAGGGGAGCATGGTCAATTCCTAGTTAAATATCAGAGCATGAGCCACAAGAGTAGTGACCAAACCTCTTCTTGAATCAGACCAACCTGGAAGCACAAAACCTTACAGAATTCCAGAACTAGCTCTGAAAACAGCAGCACATTAAAAAAAAAACTGAAGCTTAGGAGAATGCCTTTTCCACCCAGGAACAGAGCTTAACTTTAATATGAAACTCAAAGTCAAGACACAGGCTGGAAAGTAAGCAAAGAGTAAAAAAAAACCTGACTATTAAAAATCTACTATGGTGACAGGGAAGATCAAGACACAAACTCAGAAGAAAACAATGATATCAAAACAGTTACAACAAAGTCACAAAGAAAAGTGTGAACTGGAAGTGACCCCAATAAGAATGCCTAAGAGAGATGAAAAAGATTTTAAAAATCAGATAAGGGAGGTAGAGGAAAAATTGGGGGAAGAAATGTGAGCAATGTAAGAAAATTATGAAACCGAGAAAACAGCTTAGTAAAAAAAAGTACAACGAGGTACTGAAGAAATCCTTAAAAAATGGAATTGGCCAAATGTAAAAAGAGGTATAAAAGCTCACTAAAGAAAATAATTCCTAAAAAAAAATAAAGTAGCTTTAGGCAAGTGCAAGCTAATGACTACATGAGACATCAAGAAACAATAAAACAAGTCAAAAGAATGAAAAAAAGAAAAAAATATATAAAGTTCCTCATCAGAAAAAAAAAACTGACCTAGAAAACAAATCAAACAGAAATCATTTAAAAATTATTATACTAACTGAAAGCCATGATCAGAGAAAGAACCTCAACATTGTATTTCAAGAAATTATCATTGAAAACTGCCCTGATATCTTAAATTCAGAAAGTTAAAATAGATGTTGAAAGAATCCACTGAGTACCTCCTGAAAGAGATCCCAAAATGAAAAATTCCAATAATATATAGCCAAATTCCAGAGTTCCTAGATCAGATAGAATTCTTTAAGCAGACAGAAAAAAATTCAAATATGATGGAGCCATAGTCATGATCACGCAAGTCACTACATACGATCTTACCAACTACCACTTTCAAGGAGCAGAGGGCTTGCGATATGATATTCTAGAAGGCAAAATACCTGAGATGACAACCAAGAATAAACTTCTGAGGAAAACTAAGTATACTCCTTCAGGGGAAAAAACATATTTAATAAAAGAGAGGACTCTCAAGCATCCCTGATGAAAAAAGCAGAGCTGAATAGAAAATTTCACTTTCAATACAAGAATCAAGAGAGTATGAAAAAGTAAACAGGAAAGAGAAAACATGAGGGATTTAATAAAGTTAAACTGTTTGCATCCACATTGTGAAGATGACACATTTAATTCCTTAGAACCTTATCATTATTAGGACAATTTAAAAGAGTTTACATGGACAGAGGGCATGGAGGTGAGTTAATTATATTGGAATGGTCTCTAAAAAATGAAAGTGTTAGAAAGAGGGACACACTTTGAGAAGGAGGAGGGGACAGGTAGGATGAAGGATTTTTCTTATTTTAAAGTACAAGGAGGAACTTTTACAGTAAAGAGGGAAATAGGGGATTAAAAAGCAATGCTGAACCTCACTGTCATCAGATCTGGTTCAGAGAGGAATATACATACTCAGTTGTGTGTAAAAACATATCTTATCCAGTGTGATCTTATTAGGATGATAAAAGGGAGGACAGATTAAGGGATGATGCAGTTCAAAGCAAAATGGATTTTTGAGGAGGGAAATGATAAAAAGAGAGAGAAGAAGAAGAGACAGAATAAAATAAGACAAAGGTAAACAGACACTAATCATAAATGAATGTCAATGGGATGAGTTCACCCATAAATTGGAAGTAAATAAGAAAATGGATTAGAAACCAGAATCCAAAAATACATGGTTTACAAAAGCACAATTGAAACAGACACACTCACAAAATTAGCAGGTGGAGCATAATCTAATTTGTTTCAGGAAGGGTAGCAATCATGATCTCAGACAAACCAAAAGCAAAAATAGACCCAATTTAAAGCAGGCAAACTGCATGTTGTAAAAAGTTATCATCGACAATGAAGTAATATCAATATTTAACATTTAGGCACCAAACGATAAAACATCCAAATTCTTACAAAAAAGTTAAATGAGTTACAGGAAGAAATAAACAGTAAAAATATAATATTGGGGGACAATAACTTTCCCCTCTCAGAAGTAGATAAATCTAACCATAAAATAAATGAGAGAGAACTTAAGAATATGAATAGAATTTTATAAAAGTTAGATATGACAGACCTCTAGAGAAACTTAAACAGAAATAAAAAATAGTGTACCTTTTTCTAAGCCATTTGTGGAACCTTCACAAAAATTGACCATATAATAGAGCATAAAACCTCACAAAGGCAGAAAAGAAGAAATATTAAATAAGTCTCTTTCAGACTACAATACAATAAAAATTACATTTAATAATGGCCATGAAAACATAGATTACAAATTAATTAGAAACTAAATTATCAAATCCTAAGGAATAAGTGGGTCAAAGAACAAATCATAGAAACAATAAAAAAATTTTACATTACTTAGAATGACAATAAAACAACATGCCAAAAGTTATGGGATATAGCCAAAACAGTGCTTAATTGTAAATTATATATCTCTAAATGCTTATATTAATAAAATAGAGAAAGGTCAGGTCAAGAAGTGAGCATGCATGAGGCAGCTAGGTGGTACAGTGGACAGATCATTGGCCCTGGAGTCAGAAGGAACTGAGTTTAAATCTGGCCTCAGACACTTGACACTTACTAGCTGTGTTACCCTGAGCAAATCACTTAACCCCATTGCCTAGTCAAAAAAAAAAAAAAAAAAAGAAAGAAAAGAAAAAAGAAAAGAAAGAAAAAGAATTCTGTATGCAATTAAAAAAAAACTAGAAAAAGAACAAATGGTATTACCAATTAAATACCAAATTGAAAACCCTGAAAAATCAAAGGAAAGGTTAATAAAACTGAATTTAAAAAACCATTAAACTAAAAAATAAAACTAGAAACTGGTTTTGTGAGAAAATCAATACAAATAAATAAACCATTAGTTAATTTTATTTCTAAAAAAGAAGAAAACCAATTTACCAGTATCAAAAATGAAAAAGTTGAATGCACCACCAATGAAGATCAAATTAAAGCAAATTACTTTGCCCAATTATGCATCAATAAATATAACAATCTAAATGAAATTGATAAATATTTACAAAAATATAAAAATGCCCAGATTAGTAGAAGAAGAAATATAATTTTTAAGTAACCCTATATTAGAAAAAGCAATTGAATAAGCCATAAATGGAACACCAAATAAAACATCCCTAGGACCACATAGATTCACATGTGATTTCTACTAAATTTCTAAAGAATTATTAATTTCAATAGTATATTTTAGAAAACTATTTGGAAAAGTAGGCAAAAAAATATCTACTACCAAATTTCTTTTGTGACACAAATATAATACTGATATCTAAACCAGGAAGAAGAAAAACAAAGAAAACTATAGACCAATTTCCCTTATGAATATTGATGCAAAAAATTAAGTAAAATAATAGCTAAAGGGATTACAGCAATGTATCATGAAGATTATACACTACTACACTACGAACAGGTATGATTTATACCAGGAATGCAGGGCTGCTTTAGTATTACGAAAACTATCATCATATTGACCATCTCAATAATAAATGATTATCTCAAAAAATGCAGAAAAAGCTTTTGACAAAATTCAACATTCATTGGCATTAAAAACACTAGGAAGCACATGAATAAATGGAGCTTTCCTTGAAATGATAAGTAGTATCTATCTAAAACCATCAGCAAGCTTTATCTGTACTGAGAATAAGCAAGAAGCCTTCCCAATAAGATGAAGAGTAAAGCAAAAAAGTCCGTTATCAACACTATTGTTCAATAACATACTAGAAATAAAACAAGAAAATAATGGGATAAAAAACATAAATGATGAGGTAACAACTATCAATCTTTATACACGATATGGTACACTTATATGCAGATGATGATGTACTTACAGATTTAGAGAATCAACTAAAAAAATAGTTGAAACAATTGACAACTTTAACAGAGTTGCAGGATATAAAATAAATCCATAGCATTTCCATACATTATCAAAAAGTCTAACAGGAAGAGAAAGAAAGAGAAAGTCCGTTTTAAACAAATACAGACAATAAAATATACATAGGGGTCTACCTGACAAGACAAACCCAGAAACTGTATGAACACAATCACAAAACACATTTCAAACAAATAAAGTCAGATCTAAACAATCAGAGAGATATTAATCATCCATGGGTAGGATGAACCAATATAATAAAAATTATAATTCTACCTAAATTAATTCATGCATTCAGTGTTATACCAATCAAATTACCCCAAAAATATTTTCTAGATCTAGAAAATAATTACAAAATTCATCTAGAAGAACAAAATATCAAAAATAACAAGGAAATCAATGGGAAAAAATGTGGAATAAGGTAGACTAGTAATACCAAATCTCAAAGTGTATTTCAAAGTGGGAATCATGAAAACAGTCTGTTACTGGCTAAGAAATAGAGTGGTGGATCAGTGGAATAGATTAGGTACACAATACACAGTAGTAAGTGACCTTAGAAATCCAGTGTATGATAAATGTGAACTAAGCTTTGGGGACAAGAACTCACTATCTAACAAAAATTACAGGAAAAGCTGGAAAACAGTTTGTGAGAAATTAGGTAGAAACCAACATCTCTCTATCTACTAAGATAAGATCAACTTGAATTTGAGGGGATGCCCATCAATTGGGGAATGGCTGAATAAGTTGTGGTAATATGATTGTGATGGAAAACTGTTGTACTATAAGATATGATGAGCAGGTAGAGCTAGGTGGCGCAGTGGATAGAGAGTTCAAATCTGACCTCAGACCAAACACTTGACTCTTACTAGCTGTGTGACCCTGGGCAAGTCACTTAACCCCAATTGCCTAAAAACAAAAAACAAACAAAATTAAAGGGGAAGCTAGGTAGGACAGTGGATAGAGCTCTGGCCTTGGAGTCAGCAGGGCCTGAGTTAAAATTTGGTCTCAACCACTTAATACCCACTAGCTGTGTGACCCTGTGCAAGTCACTTAGTTTCAGAAAAACTTAAAAGGCACATACAAAATGATGCAGAGTGAAGTGAGCAGAACCAGGAGAAAGTCACACACAGTAACAACAATATTGTACAACAATTGTTAATGACATAGCTGTTCTGAGCAATACAACGATCCTACATAATTCCAAAGGACTTATAATGCAAAGAAATGCTGTCTGCCTCCAAAGAAATAATGCAAATTAAGGCATAATTTTTATTTTCTTTTTTTTTGCAGTATGACTAATATTGAAATATGTTTTGTATGATTTCACATGTACAATTGATATCACATTTCTTGACTTCTCAATGGGTAGGGCAGGGATGGAATGGGGGAACAGAATTCATTACTCAAAAAAATTTAAGTAAGTGAATCTGAAAAATTGATAAAAAACTAAATTTTTAAAATATTGAAAAATAAAAATAAAAAAAACACTGTGTCTTGTGGATCCAAAGAAAAACTGCTTCTGTCTTAGATTTTTCAGGGTCACCATGGCAGCTGCACAGGCAAGAGTTTGTTCCCCAGTTCCCAACCAGGTTGTTGATGAAAAATATCATAAATAATTTTATAAAATACATTTGCCTCCTGTGCTTCATTCAACAAATCCCAGAACCCAATGCATGCCCCCTTTCCAGGAATCTGGATAGATCTGGATTCAAATCACTTGAAAAGAGAGTCTTTAGTTTAGGAGTAAGACAGAACTCTGAAATACAAAAAAAAAAAAAAATTCAGAGTGTCTTCCCCAAGGTGGCATTAAAAGTAATTGTAGTGAGATTAAGTCTGCAGAGAGCTCTAGTGCCCTATTGGCAAGGTTCAAGTACCAATGACTAGGGTTATTTTCAGTGAGACTTTGCAGAAATACCTTCACTAAGCATCATGTACAGCCCTGTAGAATAGTTCAAATGCAAAATCTCAGCCTCTCATTTATGCTTTCCTTAGTATAAAGTTAAGGCCCGAAAGGGTTCTGAAGGGTGAAGCCTCAACTAGGAATTAGAGGTGTGTGTGCATTGAGATGCTGCCAGCATTTCCTTCCCTTGATCTGCCCTTCCCATAAAGCTGCAACAGCAACCTCTTGTAGGGACAATTTCTCTCCTGCCCAGACCTGACTCTTACTTCCCTCATAACAGGAACTTATTAGTCTCTGTCCTTCCTTCTCTGTAGGGTTACCTCATTAACATCTGTAGTTGCCTTATTTAATGTTCTTTTCCTTCATCCCAGGCAGAAAAATAACTTTAAAACATCCCACGTGTAAAGGAAAAATGACAATGTCACTTCAAATTAGATGTGAAGTCTACAGATACTTTCCATAAAATCTACAAATTCTTCTATCTGTCCCATACTGAGGCTAATTACAAAAATAAATCACACTCATTTGCTTCTCCTAAAAAGTTTCCAGTTCACCGGGAAAGATGCAACATGCATACCCACAAATGCCCACAACATAAAACCACAGTGTAAGAAATATTCAGGAGAAGAACAAAATAATACGAAAATTACATGGAAGGAGAGAAGAATTATGCTTGAGTTCACCTGCAAAACCTTATTGAGGAGGGGTAATGTGACTTGGAATTTGAAAGATGGAAAATATGACAAGAATGGAGAGGGCAATGAGGCAGAGTGAAATGTATGAACACAGGCACACAGGCAAACAGGCACACAGGCCTGTTGGGAAAAGTTGAAGAGGTGGGAAAGTTGAAGATGTTTTCCAAGAAAAATAAGCATTCTAATCCAGCTGGTGAGATGTCTAAACTACAAACTAAAATACATATATTAAACAGCCTTCCGGTAATGACTCTGAATATGCCTTCATTTACCAAGGAATAGGAGGCAGTCATGTCACTAGCAAAAGAAAAGAGATATGGACTGTAATGGTTACATCAAATATATCCCAAGTGAATACACCCATTCTGAAGGTCAAAGGGTCCAGACCCAGAGAATTCTTAGTGGCTTCAAACTCCAGCCTCATCCGTATTACTGCTGCTTGAGATGGTCTGGATTGAAATACTTTGAAATGAGAATCTCATGTTTAAGAATAAGATTCTGTTCTTTAACCTGAAGAAGCAGACCCTTACCCCAGACAGCATGAAGAAGACCTGAGAGATGAGAGTAATAAGTAAAGAGCTCTCGTGCTCTGTGGGCACTAAAATAGGGGTCAGCAAGGTATATACATTTCTTGACTACTTATTTTAAATGGGACCTTACTGGAGGAAAAAAAGGGTGTCACATTGCCAGTCATTATCAATGTCATTATTTATTTCTCCATGGTTTTATTATTGACAAGGTTGACTCTCTGCCCTGTCTCCCTTATGACGCAGGTTAATGAGATCACCAGCTGGGATGTGGGCAGGTGTCTAAACAGTGATTCTAAACATTTACATCACCCAAGGAAGAACTATAGATAATTAGATATCAGAAGAATCTTAGAGGTCACCTAGTTCAACTTCCTCATGTAACGGATGAGGAATTTGAGATACAAAGACCTTCAATGACTTACCCAAAGCCACACAACTACGAGACAGAAACTTAAAGAATGAGGGTGATTAAAAAGAGGTCCTCAATTCTATGACAATCAACAAGTAAAAATCAAATTTCCAAGAATGCTGACAATCCCTTGACATATCTAATGATTTATCATTAGCCACCAATAGGAACATAGTGTTTAGTCAATGAACATTAGAGTTTCAAAGAAACATTAATTATCATCTATTGCCAAGCCACATATTTTAAACATGAGCATGCTAAGATTCACAGAGGAAAAACTGACTTGCTGAAGGTAGTACTGCCAGTTAGGGGAGAGACCCAGGACTTCAACTCCAATATTCTGATTCAGAGTCCAATACTGATTACAGTAACATTTTTCTTTTATTTTCTTCAATTAACAAACATTTATTTTCTATCCCTCATTCCATTCCATTAAAAAAAAGAAAAATAAACCACATATAATAAATATGTGTAATTGATCTTGAATCCATCACCTCTCCATCAGGATGTAGAATATGCTGGTCTCTTACCAGAGTTTTTTTTTTTATCTACTACAAATAAATAAATTTCATAGAACCCCATAGTCCTGAGGTGCTCACCTGAGAATTTTTTTTTCAGTTTGAAAGATCCAAGATTCTGGATTCTGACACTGAGCTCCTAGTATTAGGAGAAAAGAGGTAAACAAAAGACTTTATTCAATTGCAAAACAATGTTCAGTGAGGACATAATAACTATATGAATTCTTGTAACACCACCTTCAGAGTAATCTGCTAAGGAGCAAACAATGAGCTAGCCTTTAAAGGGACAGATAACATGAGACCTGAAGGGGATATACTAAGAGATGCCACTTGAGACTTTCTGAAGGGTACTTTCCTGGGAAGGATGCCAAAGGAGCAATTAAGTGCCAGCTCTGGTACAGTGAAAACTTTAGGGATATAGAATTTATTTCCAGTTCAGGTCCCCAAGGAAAAATTCATAGAGATGGGGAGATTTAGAAGGAAGCACTCTTGCCCTACAATCAGAGCACCTGGCTTCAAATGCTTCCTGGCCAAATGACTTGGGCCAAATCACAGCCTTTCTAGGCCTCAGTTTCCTCATCTGTAAAATGAAGGGATTAGACTAGAAATCCTCTAAGGTCACTTCCATTTCTACCTCTATGATCCTGTGTTCCTAGATTTATAGAATAGGAAAAGATCTCAGAGATAATTGAATGCAACAGCTTCTTTTTATAGACAAGGAAACTGAGGCTCAGAGAAATGACATGATCTGACCAAGGTCATACACTAAATTAGTACCAAAAAGAGTTCTTGGAAGAACTTAAAAAAGAATTCAAAAATAAAATAAGAGAGATTGAGGAAAAATTAGGAAAAAAAATAAAAGTAATACAAAAAAATATGAAAAGTAAACAATTTGGAAAAATAGATACAAAACCTTAAGGAAGAAAATAACTCCTTGAAAATTAGGATTGGGCAAGGGGGATGAAAAGATATTATAAGACACCAAGAAATAATAAAGCTAGAAAAATTGAAGAGAATCTGAAATATCTCATTAGAAAAAAAAACTGATCTGGAGAAAATATCAAGGAGATACAATAAAAGAATTCTTGGACTGCCTGAAAGTTATGATTTTAAAAAGAATCTTGATACCATATTATAAGAAATTATTAAGGAAAATTGCCCTGAAGTTCTAGAATAAGAGGGCAAATTAGAAATAGGAAAAAATCATCCATTTATCACCTGACAGAGACTGCAGGAGGAAAACATGCCAAGTGTCCCAGGTTAAGGAGAAAAGGTTGCAAGCAGCAAGAAAAAAAAAACAATTTAAATTTTGCAGAGATAAAATCAGAATTTCACAAGACCTAGCAGCTTCTACACTAAAAGACCATAGGTCTTGGAACATTATATTTCAAAGAGCAAAAAACTCGGTTGCAAACAAGAGTAACCTACTCAGCAAAATTGAGTATAATCCTGAATGAAAAAAATGGACATTTAATGAACTGAAAGACATCAGGTATTTGTGACAAAAAAGCTAGAACTCACTGGAAAATTCAATATAAAAGATCCAGAAGAAATAGAAGGAATTATCAAAACTATCTGGTACTAAGAAATAGAAAGATGAATGGAACAAAGTAGACATACAACTTACAGCAACAAATAAATATAGCAACTTTGTATTCAACAAGTATAAAGACATATTTTGGGAGATAAGTACTCATTATTTGTAAAAAAAAAAAAAAAGTTTAGGAAAACTGGAAAGCAGTCTGGCAGAAATTGGGTGTAGACAATATGTTGCATCATTTACTAAGATAAGATCAAAATGTACACATGCCCTAGATATAAAGAGAGATATTACAAGAAAATTTGAAGAATATGGAATATATTATTAATCAGACTTATGGATAGGCAAACAATTTATGAAGAAAGAAGAGACAGCAGGTGAAATGTAAAATGGACAATTTTGATTATGTTAATTTTTGTTTGTAAATAGTATTTTAGTTTCGTCCAATTACATGTAAAGACAAATTTCAACATTCATTTTTATAAGATTTTGAGTTCCATAATTTACTCTCTCCAGCTCTCCCATTTCCTCTTCCCAAGATGGCAAGCAACCTGATAAAGGTTATACATTTGCAATCTTGTAAAATATAATTCCACATTAGCCATTTCTGAAAGAAGAAACAGAACAAAAGGAAGAAAAATATGAAAAAAGTAAAAAAAAAATATGCTTCAATCTGCATTCAGATTCCATACATTCTTTTTCTAGATGTGGATAGCATTTTTGATCATAAGTCTTTTGGAATTGTCTTGGATCATTATATAGCTGAAAAGAGCTAAGTCTATCAATGTTGGTCATCACACAATATTGTTGTTACTGTGTACAATGTTCTCTTGGTTCTGCTCACTACACTTAGTATCAGTTCATTTAAGTCTTTCCAGTTTTTCTGAAATCCACCTGTTCATCATTTCTTATAGCAAAATAGTATTCCATTATATTCATATACCACAACTAGTTCAGCCATTCCCCAGTTGATGGACATTCCCTCAATTTCCAATTCTATGCCACCAAAAAAAAAGCTATTATAATTATTTTTGTATATGTAGGTCCATTTCCCCTTTTTAGCATCTCTTTGAGATACAAACCTAGTAGTGGTATTCCTGGATCAAAGGGTATACACAGTTTGATTGCCCTTTGGGCATACTTCAAAATTAGTCTCCAGAATAGTTGGTTCATTTCACAACTCCACCAACAATGCATTAGTGTCCCAATTTTCCCCAATCTTCTCCAACATTCATCATTTTCCTTTTATGTCATATTAGCCAAATTGGTATGTGTAACATAGTACCTCAGAGTTGTTTTAATTTGCATTTCTATTTCATATGACAATAGATAACTTTGATTTCTTCATCTGAAAACTGCCTATTCATATCTTTTGACAATTTATCAATTGGGGAATGACTTGAAAATTGAAAACTGTTCATTAAAATTAATTAAATTCATTTAAAATTAATTAAAATTTAAAGTTGTTTCCCAGCTTTCTGCTTTCCTTCTAATCTTGGTTGCATTCATTTTGTTTATGCAAACACCTTTTCAATTTAATACAATCAAAATTAGACATTTTGTATTTTTAATGTTCTCTATCTCTTGTCTGGTCATAAATTCTTCCTTTCTGCCTAGATCTGACAGGTAAATTATTCCTTGTTCTCCTAATTTGCTTATGGTATCATCTTTCATGGCTAAATCACGTAAGCATTTTGACCTTATCTTGGCATACCATGTGAGAGATTGTTCTATACCTTCTTTCTGCCATGCTATTTTCCAGTTTTCCTAGCAGTTTTTGTCAAATAGTGAGTTCTTATCGCAGAAGCTGGAGTCTTTAGGTTTATCAAACAGCAGATGACTATAGTTATTTACTGCTATGCCTTGTATATTTCATCTATTTCACTGATCTACCACTCTATTTCTTAGCCAGTTTCAAATAGTTTTGTTGATTGACACATCATATAATATAGTTTTAGATTTGGTATAGCTAGGCCACCTCCCTTTACATATTTTTCACTAATTCCCCTGATATTCTGGAACTTTTGTTCTTCCAGATGAATTTTGTTTAAACTAATTTTGGTAGTTTCATTGCTACAGAGCTGAATAAGTAAATTAATTTAGACAGAATTGTCATTTTTATTATATCAGCTCAGCCTACCCATGAGCAATTGATATTTTTCCTATTGTTTAGATCTGACTTTATTTGTGTGATAGTGTTTTGTAATTGTGTTCATATAGTTCCTGGGTTTGTTTTGGCAGATAGATTCCTAAATATTTTATATGGTCTACAGTGACTTTAAATGGAATTTCTCTTTCTATCTCTTGCTGCTGGGCTTTGTTGGTAATCAACAGAAATTCTTTTAATTTATGTAGATGTGTTTTATATCCTGCACATTTCCTGAAGTAGTTAATTATTTCAAGTAGTTGTTTAGTTGATTCTCTTAACTATACCATATCATCTGCAAAGAGTGATAGTTTTGTTTCCTTGTTGCCTATTCTAATTGTTTCCATTTCTTTTTTTGTCTTATTGCTAAAGTAAACATATGTAGTATAATATTGAATAATATTGGTAGTAACAGGCATCTTTGTTTCACCCCTCATCTTATTTGGAGTGCTTCTAGCTTATCCCCATGATAAGAATGGTAACAAGTTATAATGTTAAGGAAAACTCCATTTATTCCTATAGTCTCTCGTGTTTTTAATAGTAATTGGTTCTGTATGCTGTCAAAAGCTTTTTCTACATGTATTGAGATAGGCACATGATTTCTGTGAGTTTTGTTATTGATACGGTCAATAATGCTGATAGTTTTCCTAATATGGAAACAGCTCCCAGAGGAGCAAATTCCCTTTACCATTACAGGTCAGCAACTTCATTGCAACATAAAGAGTTTCCATTTTAGGACATGCAAAGGTGAATTGACTTATTCAAGGACACACAGACAATATTTCTCAGAGCAAGACTTGACCCCAGGTCTTCCTAGCCTTGAGGTGTACACAATCAGTTTCTTGGAGAAGAATTTAGAGATCCTTGAAGGAGAAATCTTCTATCCAGGACACAAGGAAGGTTGTACAGAAATGTAAATGCAACCTTACCTCAAAGCATTAATTTTCTGGAAATTTACTATCTGGAAAATTCTTCTAACTGATAATGGAGTGGCTGAGAATAATTTCATTGTTTTACTTTTCCTGGCTATTTACATTGCTAGTATATCTCAATTAAATACTTTTTTATTTAATTGGTGCTTCTTACCTGGTCTTTTGGTAAATTATGTACTAGATTGGGTTCAAGTTATATTTTTATCTTTATATTGTATCTATATCTTTACATTGAATGCTAATATTTGGAATTCCAATGTGAATAGAGCATCCACATTGTGAAAGAAAAATGGTCATATGTATATGGATCATTTTGGAAGCTTATACTTTGAATTTGTTTACCCAATTATGATTTAAGATCATCAACAATGTATTTTATTATTAATTTTTATTATTTTTTCAGTTAATAATTATTTTCTTCTTTCCCTCCCACTCTAGCCACTAGTAAAGGGAAAAAAATTATTGAATGAATCTGCAAATTCAGGGAAGAAAAATTCCTACACTTTCCATGTTCAAAATTGCATGTCTTATTCTGTCTACTTAGTTTGCCCACTCTTTGTTGGGTGATAGAGAGCATTCTTCATCATCAGTCCTCTAACATCACGGCTGATCATTAAATTTATCAGAGTTCTTAAATCTTTGAAAGTTGATTTTTTGTAATGTTGTTATTTTAGAAATTGTTCTACTCATTCTGCATTACTTCATTCAAGTCTTATGCAGCTTGATTGAAACCATACCTTTTGTCATATTTTATGGCACCAGGGTATTTCATTACATTCCTATGTTACAAGTTCTTCAGCCATTTTCTAGTTTATATTTACTGCCTTATTCCCAGTTCTTTACCGCCATCAAAAGTACTGCTATAAATACTTTTATACATGTAAGTTCTTTTCCTCTTTTTTTATCTTTTTGAGGGATATGGTTAATACTGGTATGATTGGGTCAAAACTTACACAGTTTAGTGACTTTGGAAGCATAGCTCTAAATCTCATTCCAGAATGGCTGAACCAATGCATAGCTCCACCAACAGTATATTAATGTGCTCGTTTTCCTACAGCTATTCCTTTTCTCTATTCCTAATTTAATGATAGCTAGTAATCACTATGCTACTCATAAGGTACAAAAATCCTTGCCCTCAAGGCAAAAGCTTACATTCCATTAAGGAGAAAATATATGTATAGATAAATTTAATACAATGTAGAATGCAATGGGCAAAGAGAAGAAATCCAGACAAAAGATTTTGAAGAAAAATTAGGAGTAGTACCAGATTTCAAACTATATTACAAAATAATATTACTAAGTAAATTAGGAAAGAATGGGCAAATACACCTGTTAGATATAAGGATAAGGGAAGAGTTTATGACCAAACAAGTGATAGAAAGGATCATGGGAAGTGTAATGGATAATTGCGATTGAAGGAAATTTAAAAGTTTTTGTACAAATAAAACTAATGTGGCAAAAATTAGAAGGAAACCACAAAAGTGGGGGAAATTTATAGCAAGTTTTTCTGATAAGGGGCTCATTTCTCAAATATATTAGAAATGGAGCCAAAATTACAAGAGTCATTCCCTAATCAATAAGTGGTCAAATGACATGAAGAACCAGTTTTTTCAGAAAAAGAAATCAAACCTATTATAGTCACATTTAAAAGATAGTCTAAATCCCTACTGATTAGAGAAATGCAAAGTAAAACAACTCAGAGATACCACCTCACACTTATCAAATTGGCTAATATGACCTAAAAGGAAAGAGACAAATTCTGGCGGGTGTGTGGAAAAATTGGGACACTAATGCATTGTTGCTGGAGTTGTGAAATAGTACAACAATTCTGGAGAACAATTTGGAGTTATGCCCCCCCAAACAATGAAACTGGGCATACCCTTTGACCCAGCAATACCACTACTAGGGCTGTATCACAAAGAGATCAAAGAAAAGGGAAAAGGACTTATATATACAAAAATATTGATAACAGCTCTTAGTGGTGGCAAGGATTTGGAAACTGAGGGAATGTCCATCAATTGAGGAATGACAAGACAATTTGTGGTATATCATTATGACATAATACTATTTTACTAAAAGAAATGATAAGCATGGTGGTTTTAGAAAAGCCTGGAATGACCTGTATGAACAGATGCAAAGGCAAGTAAGCAGAACCAAGAGAACATATTACACAATAACAGAGATATTATAAGAAAGATCAATTGTGAAAGACAGCTATTCTGATCAAGACAATGATCTAAAACAAGAGTGGGGAACATGCAGCCTTGAGGCTACATGCAGCCTTCTAGTTACTTTGGTTTGGCCTTTTGACTGAGTTCAAGTTTTACAGAATAAATCATTTTATTAGACAGGTTTGTTCTGTGAAGTTTAGATTGTCAAAAGGCCACATTTTAGGATACAGAGATCTCTGTGTGGCCTCAAGGCAGCAGGTTCCCTGATCTAAAACAATTCCAAAGTACCCATGGTGAAAAATGCTATCCACCTACGAGAGAACTGATGAGCTCTGAGTGCAAGTTGAGGGAAACTTTATTTTACTCTTTTTTAATGCGTATATGTTCTCTTTTATACCATGGCTAATAAGGAAATATGTTTTGCATGACTTCACTTGTATAATGTATATCAAATTGCTTGACTTCTAAGGAAGGAGAAAGAGAGAAAGAGAGGGAGAGAATTTGGAATGCAGATTTTTGAAAAACAAATGTGGAAAATGTTTGCATATAATTAAGAAAAATTTAAGGAAATACATTGTTTAAAAATTGGGAGGGAGATAATGCTTTCAGCTGAAGGGAATCAGTGAAGATGTTTAGGTGATGGCATTTGAGGTCAGCCTGAGGTGAGAAAGGAAAGATTAATTTAGAAAACCAGAGATGAATAGGAAGTGAATTTCAGGCATTTGGAACTATCTGTATAAATTTATGGAAATGAAGTAACCACAAACTTAGAGCTGAAAGACATCATAGCCTCATTAATTTATACCTGAAAAACCTCAAAGATCATCTAGTCCAAGACTCCCATTTTATAGCTGAGAAAACTGAGATTCAAGGAGATGAAAGGATTTGCTCAAAGTCACACAAGTATTAAGTAGAAGAGCTAGGATTTGAATGCCTATATTTTGACTCCAAATCCAGTATTTTTTGCCTAGCTATTCATCAATTGTAAAAGTAATAGCTAATACTGATATCGCTCTTTTAGATTTAAAAGGCACTTTGCATATCAATTATCTCACTGCATATTCACAATGATCCTGTGAAAAAGGCAATATTATTATCCCCATTTGAGATATGGGCATACTGAAATCAACAGAAGTTGAATGAATTGTCTGGGGTCACATAGCTAATAGATATCTAAGGTAGAATTCAAACTCAGGGTTTCCTGACTCAAAGTCCAATGGTCTCTTCATTATGCCACCTAACTGCATTTAACACAAAACCAGCAGCACAGATTGGCTGGAAAATAGAATGTGTATAAAGGAATAATGTAAAACATGGATAAAAACATATGGTTTTAGATAGAGAGACTGGAAAGAGCCTTGAGCTTGAAGGTGAACAATTGTTATAAGGATCTTCTAAAACTTTTTAGTAGGAAAATGGCATGGTTAAACTTGGACTTTAGGAGAGCTATGTATGAAGAGTAGATTGCATAGAAGAAGGGAGCAAGACATTAGAGGCAATTAGAGTAATTAGCTATGCTCTAAATGATATGAATGATGGGGACATGACCTGGGATATATGATTTGAGTGAAGAGAAGGGAAATGGTGTGAGAGATATTGTGGAGAAAAGATCAACAGAATTTGGTTGGCAACTGATTCATTGGGAACACATGGTAAGAGGACAAAAATATCTAAGCTTATGGTGAGTGAGAGGGTGCTGTGAGGCCCCAAACTAAAATATGAAGATTAGGAGTAGAACAGAGGTGTGATGTTGAACAGAGGCTCAAGTTGGTCATGGAGATTCATTCCAGCTCTGAGATTCTGAGTGAAAATTATTCTATAAATCCAATGACTGAGACATGGAACCTAAATTGCCTTTTACATCATATTTTCATACTAGATTTTCAGAAATAAAATTACAACCAAGTCATGTGCACAAATTACAATTATTTATTTATTGAATGGAAACATTTTATTGAGGGCTGTTTTGAAATCCTTGTTGCATAGAGTGTAATTGAGAGGGTTTAAAGTGGGGCTGATAGCGGTGTATAGGACAGCCACTACTTTGCCATTGTCCATGGAGGACCCAGAGCCTGGGAGAATGTATGTGTATATAACTGTGGTATAATATATAATGACCACGATGAGGTGGGAGGAACAGGTAGAGAAGGCTTTCTTCTTGCCCTCTGTGGTGCGGATCTTCAGGATGCTGCAAATGATGAAGCCATAGGACACCATAGTGAGCACAAAATTAATCACCCCAAAGTATATATCTGCAATGACGATCATGATATTGTTCAGGTATGTGGAGGTGCAGGAGAGCAGTAGCAAAGTAGGGATTTCATACAAAAAGTGATTAATTTTATTTGGGCCACAGAAGGTTAACTGAATCATAAGGCCAGTGTGTACTGATGAACTGATGGCACTAACAGCCCACACACTACCAGCTAAGAGGATGCAAACCATTCTGCTCATCATGGTAGTGTAATGGAGGGGGTGACAGATGGCCACATACCTGTCATAAGCCATGGCTGTGAAGAGCAGCAGTTCAGTACCCAAAAACCATGTAAGGAAATACAACTGAGTCATGCACCCAACATAGGGGATGGATTTCTTGTCTGCAAGGTTCTCCAGCAATTTGGGCAGAACTGTGGTTGTGCAGCCAATATCTAAGATAGCCAGGTTGGCAAGGAAAAAAATACATGGGAGTATGGAGACCTGAATCTAGTCTTATGGCCAACACAATGAGAGCATTGCCTGCCAGGGCCATGATGTAAAGGAAGAAGAAGATGCAGAAGAGGGCAAGCTGAAGTGGACGTGACTCAGAGAAACCCTGCAGGATAAACTCAGTCACCATTGTTT
This sequence comes from Vombatus ursinus, assembly GCF_900497805.2. Classification (NCBI taxonomy): domain Eukaryota; kingdom Metazoa; phylum Chordata; class Mammalia; order Diprotodontia; family Vombatidae; genus Vombatus; species Vombatus ursinus. Next base: position 219,121 of record NW_020954379.1, read on the forward strand.
GATTGCTCACTGCCATTAGCCCAGAAGATGCCTCCTGGATCCACCAGTGGATGTCTTCTAAAGGAGATGCTCCCTAATGTGGTAATAAATGAGAGAGCTGAACTTTAGCAGAAACAAAATGTACATATTTACATCAAAATACAAAAACTATTTGGGGTAGAAATAGGTTGGAGTACATATATACAAAATTACAATTGTTGCCAACTGTTGAAAACACATATTGAAAATAACAACATTAGCACCTGTCCCAAATGAGATTAATGTAAAATTCACTCCCTAACCAATACCTTCTACCTGTAAGTGATATCACATTTTAAATATGCATATCCTTTTCTTGAACAACTCTCTTTCTTCTGTTTCACACTATACCTTTTTCCCATTGTTTTGCCTCTTTGAGGACAAGGACCATATATTACTTATATTACTTCTTCCTATTAAGTCTAATAAACATTTATTAAGTAGCTACTATGTGCCAGGCACTATGATAAGCACTGGGGATACAGATAAGAAAAAGACTGTCACAAATAGTATAGAAAAAAGAGAAACAACAACTAACCACTGGCCTTAGAATATGAAGACCTGGTTCTGAGTTGCAGCTCTGACACTATTAAGCTCTGTGACATTAAACAAATAAATATGACCTCTTTGAGCCTTGATTTTTCCATCTGAGAATAAAATACTATTAAATTTTATATCAGAGATCTGGATCTGGAAAGATTTAGAAAAAGAAAAAAGAATAAAAAAGGCCCTGGCAACAGTTCCAGGGTGGAGAGAAAGGTTTATAATTATAATTATTAATGTTTTATGATATTAATAATTATAATTATTAATCCTTATAATTATAAGGAATTCTTATAATTCTACATAAGGGAGTTAAGGCTCTCTGGCTCAGCTACAAGGCCAAAAGCAACACCAGCAGTTTTGATTGCAGGAGAGCAGGGAACATGTTTATACTTCCGAGTCCATGGAACTAGCACATACGGCTGCAGGGGAGCAAGATCTGTTCCTAGTTAAAGACCAGAGCATAAGCCAGAGGAGCAGTGACCACACCTCTTCTTGAATCAGACCAACCTGGAAACACAAATACTTATAGAATTCCAGAACTAGCTCTGAAAACAGCAGCACATTAAAAAAAAACTGAAGCTTGGGAGAATGCCCTTTCCAACTCAGGAAGAAAGCCTAACTTTAACATGAAGCTCAAAGTTAAGACATAGGCTGGAAAGTAAGCAAAGAATAAGAAAAGAATGAGACCATTAAAAATCTACCATGGTGACAAGGAAGATCAAGACATAAATTCAGAAGAAGTTAATGATATCAAAACAATTACAAGCAAAGCCACAAAGAAAAACTGTGAATTGGATTTAAGTCCAATCAAAATGCTTAGGAGAGTTGAAAAAGATGTTAAAAATCAGATAAGAGAGGTTGAGGAAAAATTGGGGAAAGAAATGAGAGTGACTCAAGAAAATTATGAAACAGAGAGAACAGCTTAGTAAAAAAGTCACAAAATGGCACTGAAGAAATCCTTAAAAATACAATTGGTCAAATGGAAAAAGAGGAATAAAAGCTCACTAAAGAAAATAATTCCCAGGGGCAACTAGGTGGGGCAGTGGATAGAGCACCGGCCCTGAAGTCAGGAGGACCTGAGTTCAAATCGAGCCTCAGACCAAACACTTGACATGTACTAACTGTGTGACCTTGGGCAAGTCACTTAACCCCAATTGCCTCAACAGAAAAAAAAGAAAAGAAAAGAATTCCCCCCCCCAAAATAGAATTGAGTAAGTGGAAGCTAATGACTCCATGAGACATCAAGAAACAATAAAAACAAGTCAAAAAGAATGAAAAAAAAGAAAAGAAAATGTAAAGTTCCTCATCAGAAAAACAACTGACCTGGAAAATAGATCAAAGAGAAATTTAAGAATTGTTATACTAACTGAAAGCCATGATCAAAGAAAAAGCCTAGATATAATATTTGAAGAAATTATCATAGAAAACTGCCCTGATATCTTAAACCCAGAAAGTTAAAATAGATGATGAAAGAATCCACTGAGCACCTCCTGAAAGAGATATTAAAATGAGGACTCCCAAGAATATTAGAGCCAAATTCCAGAGCTCCTAGATCAGACAGAATACTTTAAGCAGACAGAAAAAGATTCAAATATGATGGAGCCATAGGCAGGATCACACAAGACTTACCAACTACCACTTTCAAGGAGTGGAGGGCTTGGGATATGATAGTTTAGAAGGCAAAAGACCTAGGATGAAAACCAAGAATAAATTACACAGGAAAATGAACTATATTCCTTCAAGGGAAAATATATATGTAAAGAAATAGAGGACTTTCAAGCATTCCTGATGAAAAGAGAAGAGCTGAATAGAAAATTTCACTTTCAATTACAAGAATCAAGAAAGCATGAAAAAGTAAACAGGAAAGAGAAAACATAAGGGATTTCATAAAGGTCAATTGTTTGAATTCATATGTGTGAAGATGACACATTTAACTCCTTAGAACCTTATCATTATTAGGTCAGTTAAAAAGAGTTCACATAGACAGAGGGCATGGAGGTGAGTTAATTATGTTGGAAAGGTCTTTAAAAATTGAAGGTGTTAGAAAGAGGGATACACTTTGAGAAGGAGGAGGGGGGAGGTAGGATGGAGAATATTTCTCACAATAAAGCACAAAGAAGAGTTTTTACAGTAGAGAGGGAAATGGGGGATTAACAAGCAATGGTGAACCTCACTTTCATCGGATCTGGTTCAGAGAGGAATATACATACTCAGTTGTGTGATAAAATGTATCTTATCCAGTGTGATCTTATTAGGATGATAAAAGGGAGGACAGATAAAAGGAGGCAGTAGTTAGAAGCAAAATGGATTTTTGAGGAGGGAAATGATAAAAAGAGAGAGAAGAAGAAGAAACAGAACAAAATAGGATAAAGGGAAATAGACACTAATCATAACTAAATGTCAATGGGATGAGTTCACCCATAACTTGGAAGTAAATAGGAAAATGGATTAGAAACCTGAATCAAAAAATATGTGGTTTACAAAAAGCACATTTGAAACAGACACACAGAAAATAAGCAGGTGGAGCATAATCTAATTTGCTTAGGCAAGGGTCACAATCATGATCTCAGACAAACCAAAAGCAAAAATAGACCCAATTAAAAGCAGGGAAACTACGTTTTACTCAGAGTTATTTTAGACAATGAAGTAATATCAATATTAAATATTTATGCACCAAATGGCATAGCATCCAAATTCTTAAAGGCAAAGTTAAATGAGTTACAGGAAGAAATAAAGATTAAAATTATAATAGTGAGGGACCCTAACTTTCTCTCAGAATTAGATAAATCTAAGCATGAAATAAATAATACAGAAATTAAGGGGATGAATAGAATTTTATAAAAGTTAGATATGACAGACCTCTAGAGAAAATTAAACAGAAATAAAAAGTAGTATACCTTTTTCTAAGCTGTTTATGGCACCTTCACAAAAATTAACCATATATTAGGGCATAAAACCTCATAAACAAAGGCAGAAAAGCAAAAATATTAAATGAATCACATTCACACCACAATACAATAAAAATTACATTGAATAAAGGGCCATGGAAATATAGATTACAAATTAATTGGAAACCAAATAATCAAATCCTAAGGAATGAATGGGTTAAAGAACAAATCAAAGAAACAATATTGTTTTTCTTTAATGAGAGTAACAATAAAAGAACATATCAAGAATTATGGGATATAGCCAAAGCAGTGCTTAGGGGAAATTATATATCTCTAAATGCTTACATCAATAAAATAGAGAAAGGGCAGGTTAAGAATTGAGCATGCATGGGGCAGCTATGTGGTACAGTGGATAGAGCACTGTCCCTGGAGTCAGGAGGAACTGAGTTCAAATCTGACTTCGAGACATTTGACATTTAATGGCTGTGTGACCCTGGGCAAGTCACTTAACCCCATTGCCTTGCTAAAAAAAAAGAAAGAAAGAAAAGAATTGATTAAGTGATTAAAAACAACTAGAAAAAGAACAAATAGTATTATCAATTAAACACCAAGTTGAAAAACCATGAAAAATCAAAGTAAAGGTTAACAAAAATTGTATTTAAAAAACCATTGAACTAATAAAACTAAAAGCTGGTCTTGTGAGAAAATCAATAAAAATAAATAAACCATTTAGTTAATTTTATTTTTAAAAAAGAAAGAAAGAAGAAAATCAAATTAAAGCAAATTACTTTGCTCAATTATACATCAATAAATATGACAGTCTAAATGAAATTGATGAATATTTTAAAAATATAAAATGCCCAGATTAGCAGAAGAGGAAATATGATTTTTAAGTAACCCTATCTTAGAAAAAGAAATTGAATAAGCCATAAATGAAACCCCAAATAAAAAATCCCCAGGACCACGTGGATTAACATGTGATTTCTACCAAACATCTAAAGAATAGTTAATTTCAATACTATATTTTGGAAAACTATTTGGGAAAGTAGACAAAAAAGATCTACTACCAAATAACTTCTATGACACAAATATAATACTGATATCTAAACCAGAAAGAAGAAAAACAAAGAAAACCATAGATCAATTTCCCTCATGAATATTGAAGCAAATTTAAATAAAATGATAGCTAAAGGGGTTACAAAAAAAAATCATAAAGATTATACACTATTATACTGTGACCAGGTATGATTTATACCAGGAATGCAGGGCTGCTTTAATATTAAGAAAACTATCATCACATTGACCATATCAATAATAAATGATCATCTCAAAAATGCAGAAAAATCTTTTGACAAAATTCAACATTAATTGGCATTAAAAACACTACAAAGCAGAAGAATAAATGGAATTTTCCTTGAAATGATAAGTTGTATATGTTAAAACCATCAGTAAGCATTATCTGTAATGAGAATAAGCAAGAAGCCTTCCCAATAAGATGAAGAGTAAAGCAAGAAAGTCCATTATCAACTCGATTGTTCAAAAACATACTAGAAATGATAGCTTTAGCAATAAAACAAGAACAAAATTGAATGAATAAAAATAAAAGAAAGAAAAAATAAATGAAACAAAACTATCACTCTTTACACGTGATATGTTATACTTATATGCAGATAAAGGTATACTTACAGACCTAGAGAATGAACTAAAAAAAATAGTTCAAACAATTAACAACTTTAGCAGAATTGTAGGATAAAATAAATCCATGGCATTTCCATATAACACCAACAAAGTCCAACAGGAAGAGAAGAAAGAGAAAATACATTTTTAAATAACTACAGACAATATAAAATACATGAGAGTCTACCTGCCAAGACAAACCCAGAAACTATATGAACACAATCACAAAACATTTTTCAAACAAATGAAGTCAGATCTAAATAATTGGAGAGATATTAAATGTCCATGGGTAGGATGAACCAGTATCATAAAAATTATAATTCTACCTAAATGATTCATGTATTCAGTGACATGCCAATCAAATTACCAAAAAATTATTTTCTAGACCTAGAAAAAATTACAAAATTCATCTAGAAGAACAAAATATCAAAAGTAACAAGGAAATCAATGGGAAAAAAATGTGGAATAAGGTAGACTAGTAATACCAAATCTCAAACTGTATTTCAAAGTGGGAATCATGAAAACAATGTGGTACTGGCTAAGAAATAGAGTGGTGGATCACTGGAATAGATTAAGTATGCAATATACACTAGTAAATGACCTTAGAAATCCAGTGTTTGATAAATGTGAACTAAGCTTTGGGGATAAAAACTCATTATCTGACAAAAATCACAGGAAAAGCTGGAAAACAGTTTGTGAGTAATTAGGTAGAAACCAACATCCTTCACTGTATACTAAGATAAGGTCAATTTGAAGTTGAGGGGATGCCCATCAACTTGGGAATAGCTGAATAAGTTGTGGTAGTATGATTGTGATGGAAAACTGTTGTGCTATAAGATATGATGAGCAGGCTAGTTTCAAAAAAAACCTAAAAGACATATCTAAAATGATGCAGAGTGAAGTGAGCAAAACCAGGGGAATGTCACACACAGTACCAACAATATTGTACAACAAATGTTAATGACATAGCTATTCTGAGCAATACAATGATCCTAGATAATTCCAAAGGACTTATGATGAAAATAAATGCTGTCTACCTCCAAGGAAATAATGCAAATTAAAGCATAATTTTTCACTTTCTTTTTTTGCAGTATGACTAATATTGAAATATGTTTTGTATGATTTCACATGTATAATTAATATCACATTTCTTGACTTCTCAATGGGTAGGGTAGGAATGTAATGGAGAGACAGAGTTCATTACTCAAAAAAAATTTAAGTGAATATGAAAAATAAATAAACAACTAAATTTTTAAAATATTGAAAAATTTTAAAAAACCTACATCTTGTGGATCCAAAAACAACTGCCTCTGTCTTAGATTTTTCAGAGTCACCATGGCAGCTCCACAGCAAAAAGTTCTTTCCCCAGTTCCCAACCACTTTGCTGATGAAAAATGTCTTAAATAATTTTATAAAAGTACATCTGCCTCCTATGTTCTACTCAACAAATTCCCTACCCCAAATCAGCTCTAGAGCCACATCCCCTTTCCAGAAATCTGGATAGATCTGGATTCAAATCACATGAAAAGAGATTCTATTGTTTAAGAGTAAGACAGGGCTCTGAGGGGCTGCTAGGTGGTGCAGTGGATAGAGCACTGGCTCTGGATGCAGGAGGACCTGAGTTCAAATCCACCCTCAGACACATAATACTTACTAGCTGTGTGACCCTGGGCAAGTCACTTAACCCCATTGCCTATCCAAAAAAAAAAAAAAACCAGTCTTCTCCAGGGCAGCATTTAGTTGTTGTGAGATTAAGTCTGCAGAGAGCTCTAGTGCCCTATTGGCAAGGTTCAAGTACCAATGACTAGGGTTATTTTCAGTGAGACTTTGCAGAAATACCTTCCTTAAGCATCATGTTCAGCCCTGTAGAATAGTTCAAATGCAAAATCTCAGACTCTCATTTAGGTTTTCCTTAATATCAACTTAAGGCATGAAAGAACTCTGAAGCGTGAAGCTTCAACTAGGAAGTAGAGGTGTGTGTGCATTGAGATGCTGCTAACATTTCCTTCCCATTTTCTACCCTTCCCATAAAACTGCAACAGCAATCTCTCCTAGGGACAATTTCTCTCCTGCCTGGACCTGACTCTTACTTCCCTTGTACCAGGACCTTATTAGTCTCTGACCTTCCTTCTCTGTAGGGTTACCTCATTAACACCTATAGTTGCCATATTTAATGTTCTTTTCCTTTATCCCAGGCAGAAAAAATAACTAAATAAAATCCTACCTGGTAAAGGAAAAATGACAATGCTACTTCAAATTACATGTGAAGTATATAGATACTTTCCATAAAATCTACAAACTCTGCTGTGTTGTATATTGAAGTTAATTACAAAAATTAATCATACTCACTTGCTTCTCTGAAAGAGTTTCCAGTTAACCAGGAAAGACGCAACATGTACAGCCACAAATGCCCACAAAATAAAACCAAACAATAAGAAATATTCAGGAGAAGAACAAAATCATATGAAAATTACATGGAAGGAGAGAAAAATTATGCTTGAGTTCACCTGCAAAAACTTTATGGAGGAGGGGTAATGTGACTTGGAATTTGAAAAATGGAGAATATGACAGGAATGGAGAGAGCAATGAGGCAGAGTGAAATGTGTGAATACAAGCACACAAGCACACAGGTGGGAGAGTTGAAGATGTTTTCCAAGAAAAATCAGCATTCTAATCCAGCTGGTGAGATGTTTGAGATGTCTAAACTACAAACTAAAATACATATATGAAATAGCCTTCCAATAATAACTCTGGATGTGCCTTCATTTACCAAGGAATAGGAGGCAGTCATGTCACTAATAAAAGAAAAGAGATATGGACTATAATGGTCGCATCAAATATATCCCAAAGTGAATATACCCATTCTGAAGGTCAAGGGGTCCAGACCCAGAGAATTCTTAATGAGTTCATACTCCAGCCTCATCCTTATCACTGCAGCTTGAGATGATCTGGATTGAAATACTTTGAAATGAGAATCTCTTGTTTAAGAATAAGATTGTGTTCTTTAACCTGAAGAAGCAGACCCTTACCCCAGACAGCATGAAGAAGACCTGAGAAAGGAGAGTAGTAAGTGAAGAGCGCTAGTGCTCTGTGGGCACTAAAGTAGGGTCTGCAAGGTACATATATTTCTTGGCTACTGATTTGAAATGGGACTTTACTGGAGGAAAAAGAGGGTGTCACATTGCCAGTCATCATCAATGTCATTACGCATTTTTTATTGGTTTTGTTATTCACAAGGGAGACTCTTTGCCCTGTCTCCATTATGACCCAGCTTAATGAGATCACCAACTGGAATGTGGGCAGATTTCTAAACAGTGATTCTAAACATTCATATCACCCATGGGATGATATAGATAATTAGACATAGAAAGAACTTAGGGATTACCTAGTTCAACTTCTTCATCTAATAGATGAGGAATTTGAGGACACGAAGACCTTGAACGACTTACACAAAGCCACACAACTAGGAGACAGAAACTTAAAGAGAGTGATTAAAGAGAGGTCAGTAATTCTATGACAATCAACAAGTAAAAATCAAATTTCTAAGAATGTTGAGGAGCCAATAATATATCTAATGTTTTTTTTCCACTTTTTTAATTAATTTATTTTGCTTTGTCAACAATCACTTCTATAAGGTTTTGAGTTTTAAATTTTTCGCGCCCTCGCTCTCCAACCTCTCTTCCCAAAATAGTGTGCAATATGATATAGGAGATATACATATATATATATATATATACACATTCCTATTAAACATATTTTCACATTAGTGATGTTGTAAAGGAGAATTAGAACCAATAGGAGGAACCACCAAAAAGAGGAAACAAAAAACAACAGAAGGAAAAAAATAGCCAATAGTATGCTTTATCTGCATTCAAACTCCATAGTTCTTTCTGTGGATGTGGATAGCATTTTCCATTGTGAGGCCTTTGGAGATGTCTTAGATCCTTGTATTGCCGAGAGGGGTTAAGTCTATCAATATTAATCATCCCACAACGTGGCTCTTACTGTGTACAACATTCTCCTGGTTCTGCTCACTTCTTTCAGCATCAGAGCATAGAAGTCTGCCTGCTCTTCAATTCTTATAGCACAATAGATTCCATTACATTCGTATACCACAACTTCCTCAGCCATTCCCCAATTGATGGGCATCGTCTCAATTTCCAATTCTTTGCCACCACAAAAAGAGCTGCTATGAAAATTTTTGTACATGTGGGTCCTTTTCCCATTTTTATGATCTCTTTGAGATACAATTCTAGAACTACTATTGCTGGGTCAAAGGGTATGTACATTTTATAGCCCTTTGGGTGTAGTTCCAAACTGCTCTCCAAGATGGTTGGATCATTTCACAACTCCACCAACAAGGCATTAGTGTTCCACTTTTCCCATATCTTCTCCAACATTATCGTTTTCCTGTTTTGTCATGTTGGCCAGTCTGATAGGTGTGATGTGGTACCTCAGAGTTGTTTTGATTTGCAATTCTCCAATCAATAATGATTTAGAACATTTTTTCATATGACAATAGATGACTTTAATTTCTTCATCTGAGAACTGCCTGTTCATATCCTTTGACCATTTATCAACTGAGGAATGACTTGTATTTTTACAAATTTGACTTAATTCTCTATATATTTTAGAAATGAGGCACTTGTAAAAATTGTTTCCCAATTTTCTACCTTTCTACTGTCTTGATTGCATTGGCTTTGTGCAAAATCTTTTCAATTTAATGTAATCAAAGTTATCCATTTTGCATTTTGTAATGTTCTCTATCTCCTATTTGGTCATGAATTCTTCTGTTCTCCATAAATCTGATAGGTAAACTATTCCTTGCTCTCCAAGTTTGCTTACAGTATCAGTCTTCATATCTAAATCATGAACCCATTTTGACTTTATTTTGGTATATAATGTGAGATTTTGGTCTATGCCTAGTTTCTGCCATACTCTTTTCCAGTTTTCCCAGCAGTCTTTATCAAATAGTGGTTTCTTATCCCAGAAGCTGGGGTATTTGGGTTTATCAGATAATAGATTACTACAGTCATTGACTACTGTGTCTTGCAAACCTAACCTATTCCACTGATCCACCACTCTATTTCTTAGCCAGTACCAAGTAGTTTTGATGATTGCTGCTTTATAATACAATTTAACATCTGGAATGGCTAAGCTACCTTCCCCTGCCTTTCTTTTCATTAGTTCCCTTGATATTCTGGACCTTTTGTTCTTCCAAATGAATCTTATTATAATTTTCTCTAACTCTATAAAATAATTTTTTGGTAGTTTGATTGGTATGGCTCTGAATAAGTAAATTAGCTTAGGTAGAATTGTCATTTTTATTATATTAGCTCAGCCTATCCATGAGCATCTGATGTTTTCCCAATTATTTAGATCTGACTTTATTTGTGTGGAAAGTGTTTTGTAATTGTGTTCATGTAGTTCCTGGATTTGTTTCAGTAGGTAGACTTCTAAATATTTTATAATGTCTACAGTAACTTTAAATGGAATTTCTCTTTCTATCTCTTGCTGTTGGGCTTTGTTGATAATATATAGAAATGCCAATGACTTGTGTAGGTTTATTTTATAGCCTGCAACTTTGCTAAAGTTGTTCATTATTTCAAGTAGTTTTTTACTTGATTCTCTAGGATTCTCTAAGTATACCATCATGTCATCTGCACAGAGTGATAGCTTTGTTTCTTTTGGTCTATTCTAATACTTTCAATTTCTTTTTCTTCTCTTATTGCTAAAGCTGATGTTTCTAGTACCATAGTGAACAACAGTGGTGATAATGGATGTCCTTGTTTCACCCCTAATCTTATTGGAAATGTTTCTACCTTGTCCCCATTCATATGATGCTTGTTGATGGTTTTAGGAAGATGCTATTTATTATTTTAAGGAAGACTCCATTTATTCCTATGCTATCTAGTATTTTTAATAGGAATGGGTGTTGTATTTTTCTCAAAAGCTTTTTCTACATCTATTGAGATGATCATGTGGTTTCTGTTCGTTTGGGTGTTATATGATAAATTATGCTGATAGTTTTCCTAATATTGAATCAGCTCTGCTTTCCTGATATGAATCCTACCTGGTCATAGTGTATTATTCTTGTGATGAGTTGCTGTAATTTATTTACTAATATTTTGTTTAAAATTTTTGTGTCTATATTCATTAGGGAAATTGGTCTATAATTTTCTTTCTCTGTTTTGACTCTTCCTGGCTTAGGTATCAGCACCATATTTGTATCATAAAAAGAATTTGGTAAGACTCCTTCTTCACCTATTTTCCCAAATAGTCTTTATAGTGTTGGAATTAATTGTTCTTTAAATGTTTGATAGCATTCACTTGTAAATCCATCTGGCCCTGGAGATTTTTTCCTAGGGAGTTCATCAATGGCTTGTTCAATTTCTTTTTCTGAGATGGGGTTATTTAAGTATTTTACTTCCTCTTCTGTTAATCTGGGCAATTTATATTTTTGTAAGTATTTATCCATTTCACTAAAATTGTCAAATTTGTTGGCATACAGTTGGGCAAAATAGTTCTTAATTATTGTTTTAATTTCCTCTTCCTTCATGGTGGATTCACCCTTTTCATTCTTGATACTGGTTATTTGGTTTTCTTCTTTCTTTTTTTTTCAAATTAAATTTACCAAAGGTTTATCTATTTTATTGATTTTTTCATAAAACCAGCTCTTAGTTTATTAGCTCAATAGTTTTCTTAATTTCAATTTTATTAACTTCTTCTTTGGTTTTCAGTATTTCTAATTTGGTGTTTAATTGAGGATTTTTAATTTGCTCTTTTTCTAGTTTTTTTAGTTGTATGCCCAATTCATTGATCTCCTCTTTTTCTCTTTTATTCATACAAGCATTTAGAAATATAAAACTTCCCCTAAGGACTATTTTCACTGCATCCCATAAGTTTTGGTATGTTCTTTCATTACTGTGATTCTCTTGAATGAAGTTATTGATTGTTTCTATGATTTGTTGTTTGACCCAATCATTTTTTAGAATTAGATTATTTCGTTTCCAATTATTTTTAGTCTATCTTTCCATGGTCCTTTATTACATATAATTTTTATTGTATCATGATCTGAAAAGGATGCTTTTAATGTTTCTGCTATTCTGCATTGGATTGTGAGGTTTTTATGCCCTAGTACATGGTCAATTTTTGTGTATGTGCCATGTACCACCTACATAAATGTATATTCCTTTCTGTCTCCATTCAATTTTGTCCAGAGGTCTATCATACCTAACTTTTCTAATATTCTGTTCACTTCCCTAACTTCTTTCTTGTTTATTTTGTGGTTAGATTTATCTAGTTCAGAGAGTGGGAGGTTGAGGTCCCCCACTAGTATAGTTTTGTTGTCTATTTCTTCCTGTAACTCCCTGAACTACTCATCTAAGAATTTGGATGCTATATCATTTGGTGCATATATATTTAGTAATGATGTTACTTCATTGTCCACGATGCCTTTTAGCGGGATATAGTTTCCTTTCTTATCTCTTTTGATAAGATCTATTTTTGCTTTTGCTTTGTCTGAGATCGGGATTGCTACCCCTGCTATTTTTTTTTTACTTCTGCTGAAGCATAATATATTTCGGCTCCAGCCTTTTACCTTTACCCTGTGTGTGTCCCTCTGTTTCAAATGTGTTTCCTGTAAACAACATATTGTAGGATTATGGTTTTTAATCCATTCTGTTATCAGCTTCCATTTTATGGGACAGTTCATCCCATTCACATTCACAGCTATGATTACTATCTCTGTCTTTCCACCTTTCTCACCACCCTGTTTATGGTTTTCTTTCTCTTTTCTCCTTTCCCCTTCTCACTAGTGTTTAGCTTTTAAGGACCACCTCCCTTCTATTAGCCCCCTCCCTATTCTTCCCCTTTGTCTTTACTATTTCCTTCCTCCATCCTGTTACCCCTCCCTTTTTTTCCCCTTTTCCCTCTGACTGCCCACAAGGCAAGTTAGATTTCTATACTTAACTGATTGTGTTATTCCCTTCCCAGCCAAATCCCGTGAGAGCAATGTTCAAACAATGCTCATTTCCCTCCCCTCTTTCACTCTACTGTAATAGGTTTTTGTGCCTTTTCCTGTAATGTAATTTACCCTCTTCTGTCTCCTCCTTTCCTTTTCTCTCAGTACATTTTCTTAGTTAGATCAGATTAATCCACTTACTTGGTTCCATTTAACCCACTTGATTAGATTTTTTTTTGTCATTGCATCAAAGTCAACTTATACCCACCCCTCTATGTGTATCCATTTAACATGGTATAAAAACAATACAGTTCTCAAGAGTTGCAAGTGTCATCTTCCTTTGTAGGGATGTGAACAGTTTGCTGTTATTAATAACATGTTGTTGTTTCTTTCTGTCCCATTTACATTTTGTGCCTCTCTTGAGTCTTGTATTTAAAGATCTAGTTTTCTATTGAGCTCTGGTCTTTTTAATCAGGAAGGTTTGGAAGTCCTTTATTTTGTTGAATATCCATCTCCTCCTTTGAAAGATCATGCTCATTTTCACTGGGTAGTTGATCCTTGGTTGTAATCCAAGCTCCTTTGCCTTACAGAATATCATGTTCCACACCCTATCGTCTTTTAATGTAGAAGCCACAAGGTCTTGTGCAATCCTGACCTAGCAGCTTGTACACTAAAAGACCATAGGTCTTGGAACATTATATTTCAAAAAGCAAAAAAGCTGGATTACAAACAAGAACAACTTATTCAGCAAAGTTGAGTATAATCTTGAATGAGGGGAAAAAATGGACATTTAATGAATTGAAAGACATCAGGTATTTGTGGCAAAAAAGCCAGAACTCAGTGGAAAATTCAATATAAAAGATTCAGAAGAAATAGAAGGAATTATCAAAACTATGTGGTACTAAGAAATAGAAAGGTAGATGAATGAGACAGAGTAGACACACAATTTATGGCAGCTAACAAATATAGCACTTTAGTATTCAACAAGTGTAAAGACATACTTTGGGAGATAGGTATTCATTATTTGGTAAAAACAAAATTGTTAGGAAAACTGGAAAGCACTTTGGCAGAAATTGGTTATAGACCAATATGTTACACCATTTACTAAGATAAGATCAAAATGGACACATGGCCTAGATATAAAGAGCGATATTACAAGAGGAACATGGAATACATTATCAATCAGCTTATGAATAGGCAAACAATTTATGAATAAAGAAGAGATAGCAAGTGAAGTATAAAATGGACAATTTTGGTTACATTAATTTTTGTTTGTAAATAGTACTTTTTCCAATTATATGTAAAAATAATTTTCAACATTCATTTTTATAAGATTTTGAATTCCATATTTTTCTCCCTCCCTTTCTCCCCTTTTGCCTCTCCAAGGTGGCAAGCAACCTGATATAGGTTATACATGTGCAGTCATGTAAAACATAATTCTACATTAACCATTCTGTAACAGAAGAAACAGAGCAAAAAGAAAAAATACGAAAAATGTAAAAATAGTATCCTTCAATCTGCATTCAGATGCCATAAATTCTTTCTCTGGATGTGGATAGCATTTTTTATCATAAGTCTTTTGGAATTGTCTTGGATCATTGTATAGCTGAGAAGAGCTGAGTGTATCAACATTGGTCTTCACACAGTATTGTTGTTACTACATACAATGTTCTCTAGGTTCTGCTCACTTCACTCAGCATAAGTTCATGTAAGCCTTTCCAGGTTTTTTTCTGAAATCCACCTGCTCATCATTTCTTATAACACAGTAGTATTCCAATACATTCATATACCATAACTTGCTCAGCCATTCCCCAATTGATAGGCTTCCCCTCAATTTCCAATTCTTTGCTGCCAAAAAAAAAGACCCGCTATAAGTATTTTTGTATATATAGGTCCATTTCCTATTTTTATCATCTCTTTGAGATACAGACCTAGTAGTGGTATTCCTGGATAAAAGGGTGTGCACCATTTGGTTGCCCTTTGGGCATAGTTCAAAATTAGTCTCCAGAATAGTTAGATCATTTCACAACTCTACCAACAATACATTAGTATTACAATGTTCTCAAATCTTCTCCAACATTTATCATTTTCCTTTTCTGTCATATTAGTAATCTGATAGGTGCAAAGTAGTAACTCAGAGTTGTTTTCATTTGCATTTCTGTTTTATACAGTAATAGATAACTTTTATTTCTTTATCTGAAAACTGCTTATTCTTTTTTTTTACAATTTATCAATTGGGGAAATGACTTGAAAATTGAAAATTGTTCACTAAAATTAATTAAAATTCAAAGTTGTTTCCCAGTTTTCTGCTTTCCTTCCAATCTTGGTTGAAATCATTTTCTTTATGCAAAGCCTTTTTTAATTTAATATAATCAAAATTATCCATTTTCTATTTTAATTGTTCTCTATCTCTTATCTGGTCATAAATTCTTCCCTTCTGCACACGTAAATTATTCCTTGTTCTCCTAAATTGCTTATGATATTATCTTTCATGACTAAGTCATGTACCCATTTTGACTTTATCTTGCTATACAGTGTGAGAGGTTGTTCTATACCTACTTTCTGCCTTGCTATTTTACAGTGTTCCCAGCAGTTCTTATCAAATAGTGAGTTTTTATCCTAGAAAGTGGAGTCTTTGGGTTTATCAAACAGTAGATTACTACAGTTATTTAAAAATATGCTTTGTATACCTCATCTATTTCACTGATCTATCACTCTATTTCTTAGCCAGTACCAAATTGTTTTGATGATTGACACTTCATATAATATAATTTTAGATCTGGTACAGCTAGGCCACCTTCCTTTGCATATTTTTCATTAATTCCCTTGATATTCTGGACCTTCTATTCTTCCAGATGAATTTTGTTATTATTTTTCTAGTTCTATAAACTAATTTTTGGTACTTTGATTGGTATGGCACTGAATAAGTAAATTAATTTAGGTAGAATTGTCATTTCTATTATATTAGCTCAGCTTACCCATGAGCAATTGATATTTTTCCAATTGTTTAGATCTGACTTTGTGTGAAAGTGTTTGGCAATTTTGTTCACATAGTTTCTGGGTTTGTCTAGGCATGTAGACTCCCAAATAGTTTATATGGTCTACAGTAACTTTAAATGGAATTTCTCTTTCTATCTCTTGCTGCTGAGCTTTGTTGATAATCAACAGAAATTCTTATAATTTATTTGGATGTATGTTCTATCCTGCAAATTTACTGAAGTCGTTAATTGCTTCAAGTAGTTGTTTAGCTGATTCTCTTTGATTCTCTTAAGTATACCATCATATCATCTGTGAAGAGTGATAGTTTTGTTTCCTTGTTGCTTGTTCTAATTCTTTTAATTTCTTTTTCTTGTCTTATTGCTAAAGTTAACATTTGTAGTGTAATACTGAATAATAGTGGTAGTAATGGGCATCTTTGTTTCACCTCTCATCTTATTTGGAATGCTTCCAGCTTATCTCCATTACTTATAATACTTGCTGCAGATTTTAGATAAATACTGTTTATCATGTTAAGAAAAGCTCCATTCATTCCTATGGTCTCTAGTATTTTTCATAGGAATTGGTCCTATATTGTGGCAAAAACTTTTTTCTACATCTATTGAGATAAGCATATGATTTCTGTTAGTTTTGTTATTGATATGGTCAATAATATAGATAGTTTTCCTAGTATTGAACCAGCTCTGCATTCCTGGTATAAATCCTACCTGGTCATAGTGTATTTTGAGTACATTAAATTAAAAAGGTTTTGTATGAATAAGAGAAATGTAGCCAAGATCAGAAGGAAAGCAGAAAATTGGGGGAAAATTTTTGTAGATAGATTCTCAGATAAAGGTCTCAAATCTCAAATATATGAAGAACTTTGTCAAATCTATGAGACTATGAGTCATTTCCCAATTGATAAATGGCCAAAGGATATGAACAGGAAGATTTTCAATGAAGAAATCAAAACAATTTATAAACATGTAAAAATGCTCTAAATCATTATTCATTAGAAAAATGCAAATTAAAGAAACCTTGAGACATCATTTTCTATCTATCAGATTGGCTAAAATGATTGAAAGGAAAGTTGCAAATGTTGGAGGGGATGTGGAAAAGTTGGGACAGTAGTTCTCTGTTGGTAGAACTGTGAACTCATCCAACCATTCTGAAGAGCAATGTGGAATTAAGCTCAAAGAGTTATTAAACCGCCTATACCCTTTGACTCAGCAATACCACTACTAGGTCTACTTCCAAAGATGATTAGGGGGGGAAATAACATTCCAAAATATTTATCACAGTTCTCTTTATATTAGCAAAGAACTAGAAATTGAAGGGATGCTTGTCATTTTGGGAATGGCCAAATAAGGTGTGGTATATTATTGTGATGGAGTACTACTGTACTAGAAAACATGATGAGTTCATTGATTGCAGAAAAACATGGATAGACTTTCACAAAATAATGGAAAGAAAAATGAGTAGAACCAAGAGGGCACTGTACACAGTAACAGCAATATTATTTTAAGAACAACTTTGAGTGAATAAATCATTTTGACTGTTTTAAATACCCAAATTAATTACCAAGGACCTATGAAGGAAAACACCATCTATATTCAAAGAAACAATTGATTAATAGAAGTATGTATAGAATAGTTTTACATACATACATACACACACATACACATAGAAATACATGCATACATAAATATGTGTCTAATCGTAGCCGTCTCTAGGGAGGGCAGGAAGAAAAAAAGGACAAAAAAGAAAGTTACATGATAACTTTATTATATGGGAATAGCAAGTTGTACATCATAGATTTGCAGTTTCATGTACAACCAACTTCTTATTCAATTCTACTATGTTATGAAAATGCTTGTTTTAAGTTCAAAATAAAATAAATAAAATTTAAAAACTTAAAACAAATAAATGTGGCAGAGATAGGTATTATCTTAGATCTCCCAACTCTTTATCTAATATTGTTGATCCCTTTGCACGGACCTACCTGTGCCACATGGTTCAAATTCATGGTCTTCTGATCCATTGTTGTAGACTAGAAAATACAGTTGAGTAAGGAAGGAGTAATAGTGACTCTAGTCTGAGCTCTTCAATATAGAAACTTTATGACTTCAGGAAAATTGTTTCTTGTACCTTGATCTTGGTTCTTTTTCCTTTAAAATGAATTGACTGCACTAAATGAAATTAAACTCAATTCCATCCTCTTTTCAAACATATACTAGAACTAGTCTCATTTGGACTCCTTCAAGTAAGAATGAGGGAAGAATACTTACCATAAGTTTCCTTTGCATTACAAATTGCTTCTGGACTTGTTCTTTTGTTGTAAATGTAACTCTCAGATCGGGAAATTCCCTTTATCAACACAGGTCAGCACCTTCATTGCAACATAAAGAGTTTCCGTTGAAAAGATGAATTGACTTATCCAAGGGCAAACAGACAATATGTCTCAGACAAGACTTGACCCCAGGTCTTCCAGGCTTTGAGGCGTACACTCTCTATTTTTTTGTTGTTTTTATTCTTATTTCTTCCGTAACAAAAGATACAACAGATTTTAATTTTGTGCATTTCTAAAAAGTATATTTTACCCATTTTGCAAAATGTGGAATTATGAGACAAATATGGAGTGCAGAGTTCTGGGATAATAATAGTATTTTGCTGAGCCAGTCTCTGACATGAGAATGAGGAAAAAGCAGACCAGAGACAAAGTGCCAGGAATCAGGTAACCATTTCATTAGTTTTATTATGAGGAACAGATATGCAAATTGGGAATTCTCCTGATCAGAATTCCACCTTGCTGAAGAGAAGACAGAGATTTTATACATAAATCAGAAGTGGGAAGGTAGGGAGAAAAGTGGATCACAAACAATTACCCAGACTTGAGCTGTTTCCCATGACAAACCCACAAGTGGGAGACAATACAATTCTGGAGTCCAGTCTTTGGGGATCGTGACTTGGTGGGTCACAGGACCGGAGTTCTATGATGGGAACAGGTTCTACAATCTTTGATTTGCTTCACTTAAGGTACATAGGCACAAGGATGCCAGTGATTGTGAGCATTATCAGAGGTTTGATTGATCGTTTCAACTGCATTGTGAGCTTCTGACTCACAAAGAGGCAATTCTGAAAAATCTAATCTATTAGTATATTCATTACGCATATCATATCAATTATTATAAAAAAGATGATTCCCTTCACAGGGCAAGAGGAAGAAAAAATGAAATAGAAAGAATCATCTAAAATATATAAGCCTCATTGAAAGGAAGATAGTTATGAGGTTTTAGTGCCCTAATTGCCTAGGGAGAAACAGGGCCTCTTTACCCCTGGGTACAGAAGAGTTGTCCTACAAGACTAGAGGACCCTGGCACTCATGACCAAATGAAACTCTCCTCATTCCTAGTCACTCAAAGACATACTTACCAATGCTGCCCACCTCCAACACCATGTTCAGTTGGCTAGGTTGTCTTAAACATCCCCAAAACATGGATTTTTAGCTCAACGGATCATCATTTTGGGAATCAATCATTACTAAGTAGAGGCCAATTCTCAAAGTGCTTACTTCCCTCTGGCTCTGGATCTGGAGTGGGGTGGGGTACCAGTGTGTTAATCCTGGGTTCCCTGAAAGATCAGTAAAGTGACTGGATATTCTGGAGCTAACTAGTTTTGGGAGACCATGAGATGGATATGAGGGGTGCAGGTGCACAAATGGGGGGGTGCATTTGGCTTGTGTGAGGCTTTCTGGGACAGCAGTCTATGAGACTTAACTACCACCCAACTTGGAATGGTTTTCATCAGGTAGCTTCTCTATCCTACCACCTTAAAATGGGAAAGTATAAAACATAAATATATTCAGTGTGTGTGCTCTGTCCCAACTCCCTACAGCATGCATCTCAGAGTCCTTGAAAGCTAGGCAGCAGGATAATAGGAAACTGACTGGCACCAGCATCATACCAACTGGCCATATCCTATCATACCATGACCAACATCAGCAGGGCTTATTCCTCCTTCCTTTTCATTAATGACATCATAAAGAAATTACTCAAATGCAATTGAGAGAGGGAAACTGTTGGTGAGTCAATAAACCTTTATTAAGTACCCATTATGTGTCAGGCACTGTGCTAAGTGCTGGGGAAACAAAGAAAGGTAAAAGAGTCTGCTCTCAAGGAGCTACAATAGAATGAGGGAAACAATAAGCAAAGAAGTGTGCACAAACTATAGACAGCATGGATGGGAAACAATCAACAGAGGAAAATTACTGGAATTAAGGGGAATCTGGAAAAGCTTCCTATAGAAGGTATTGCTTCCTTGTGGCCTCTCTTTGTCTATGGGGAGTGTGTCTTTGCTTTCTGCTGGATTATTTTTCCCTTCCCCTCAAAAGGCTGTCCTGTAACAGTGTTTACTTACATTGAGCTAGCCATCCACTAAAACCAAAAGTCTCTTTTACATGAGTAGTCTAATCATCTATTTTCTGAACTCAATTTCATATTTTATAATTACTCCTATTAAATGTCACAGTATTAATAAATTTATAATGATCTGATCTGTCACCCTTCTCAAGAATGTCAGTGTTTTGGGGCAGCTAGATGGCTCAGTGGATAGAGCACTGGCCCAGGAGTCAGGAGGACCTGAGTTCAAATCTGGCCTCAGACACTTGACACTTACTAGCTGTGTGACCCTGGGGAAGTCACTTAACCCCATTGCCTAGCCAAAAAAACAAACAAACAAATTAACAAAGAATATCAGCGTTTTAAGAAGGAAGGAAGGAAACATGGAGGGAGGAAATAAGCATTTATTAAGTTTCCACTATGTGTCAGGTACTGTGCTAAGCACTTTATAAATATTATTTCATTTGATTTTCACAACAACTCTAGGAGGTAGGTTCTATTATTATCATCCCTATTTTGTAGTTAAGGAAGTTGAGGCAAATAGAGGTTAAGTAACCTCCACAGGGAAGAATCTTTTATCCTATATACTACTTTGAAATTTTTCCATGCACTTTCCTATACTTCATGAAGATAGAGTGACTTAGGGGAAAGATCTCTCTGGACATAGGGACAGAAGACTTGTGTTCCATTGCTGACATTTATTTACTATCTTCATTGTCTTGGATAAGTTATTTAATCATTTAGAACCTCTAACTCTTCATATGAAAAATAGAAAAACTAATATGTATTCTATAGCGTTGTTGAAAGGATCAAATAAAATGTTTGTAAAAGTCAATTTTAAGTATTAAATCCTAAAAGAAATGAGAAATTATTTTTCAATCAATGTCCACTACTTTGTGAAAAAGTCAGGGCATACCTCAGTTGAGGAAACCAAAGTCCAGAAAAAGTAAATGATTTGTCCAAGAGCACACAACTAGTTAGTGGCAGACATTTTTTTTAAGTCCACATGGCAGTTAATTCATAGAATGACTTTTTTTTCTGAAGAAACAAACAACAATGCAAAATCTGCACAGGGAAAGAACTACACAGAAAGAGGAGGGTAAAAAGGCAATTTGATTACACAAATGTCTGAAAATGGTGTTATCTACTACACCTTGGCCCCTCTAATGGGATTTAACAAATAACTGTAAAGACTTTTACAAATGAAGTATTCAAGTGTACCTCTGAACTGTGTATTATTCTTAAAAAAGACTTAAAAGTTTTATTTCCCTATTACAAGAGATAATAGAGAAGAAAGTACCAAAGGAATCTCTAGAAAAATTATGTCTCCAAACATAAGGAGGTGGGAGAAACACTCACTTTCTATAAGTTTCCAGAAGAACAACAATGTTTTTGAAAGTTGAGAGGTGTGTCTTGAATTAGAAGACTTTGTAACATCAGTAATGCTCAATCACTAATACAAAGCCAGAATTATTGGAAGGCCATTTGAAAGTCTCCTCATTCACAGCTTCAGCATCTGGAGGGCTCAACATCTCTTGAAGAAAGAGAACACTTTCTTGAGTCCCTCTTTGACTTCTTTATTCCTCAAGGTGTAAATGAGAGGGTTGAGGGTAGGAGCGACTGAAGTGTATATCACAGACACAACCTTATCCTTATCCAACAAGTAACTGGAAGATGGCCGTATATAGGTGTAAATTACAGTGCTGTAATACATGCTGACCACAATGAGGTGGGAGGAGCAGGTAGAGAAGGCTCTCTTTTTGCCCTCAGTGGTGTGGATTTTCAGGATGCTGGATATAATGCAGGCATAGGAGAGCATCGTGATCATGAAATTCCCCACCGCTAGGAATACATCTGCTGTGAAAGCCATGGTTTCATTCAGGTAGGTAGGGCTGCAGGACAGCTTCAGTAAAGCGGGGATCTCACAGAAAAAGTGATTGACTACATTGGAGTGGCAGAAAGACAATTGAAACATAAGGCTGCTATTAATGCTGGTGTTGAGAATGCTGATTGACCAAACACCAGCAGCTAACAGCATACAGACCCTTTTGCTCATCATGGTGCTATAGTGGAGAGGACGGCAGATGGCCACATACCGATCATAAGCCATAGCTGTGAAAAGCAGCAACTCAGCTCCTAAGGACCAAGTGAAGAAATACAGTTGGGTCATGCAACCTTCATAGGATATGGTCTTTCTACCCACCATGTTTCCAAGCAGCTTTGGTAAAATTGTGGAGGTGCACAGGATATCAACCACAGCTAAGTTGACTAGAAAGAAATACATAGGTGTGTGTAATGTGGAATTAAAACTGATTGTAACAAAGATGAGGATATTCCCTGAGAGGGCCACTGTGTAGAGGGAGAGGAAAAAGACAAAGAACAAGGGCTGAAGGTGAGGAGTTTCTGAGAATCCTTTCACAAAGAACTCAGTGACCAGTGTCTGGTTCATCCATGCCATTGGGTGGGAGACTATGGGTGGTTTGGACTATGTCCTAGAGATTCCATTCACTTTTCAGCTTAATTATAGCCTATTAAAATAAGAAAAAATGGATTGAATATTAGTAGTAAATTATGCTTTACAAGTTTGTCATCAATGAGAACAAAATTTGACCTTGGTTGGTATCAGATGTTTTCTGCCTTAAATCCCCTTCTACAAGTCACTAATTGTGGAATCATCTGTATCATCTCCCTCCAAACCTTAATTTTCTGACCTGTTAAATGAGAATTCAGCACTGTCATGAGAACCAAATTAGATAATGAATAAAAAATACATGTTGCGAATTATAAAGTATCATATACATATAATTTATAATTAATAATTTCATCATTATTTTTAAATATAGAACTTCATGATTTTGTGTTGAATCACATAATAAAAGGGAATTCAGTCAGAAATAAATTTTGGGATTTGTACGGGCCGCACGCCGACCCTCTGCCAGTCGTGCGCCAGTACCCACTTCCCTTAAAAGAAGTGCACTGCCAGAGTCTTACCCATGCCTGGGTCCTCGGTCCTCAGCAGGATCACCACACAGAGACAAGCCATGGGAAGGCACCAACACCAGAGTTTTATTCAGAGGCCAACACAGCAAACCATCATAGCAAGCCCAAGCAGCAAGGCCAGAGCAACAGAGCAGGAGCCAGGGGAGAGCGCACGTGTGTTCTGACCACGCTTGTTCCTAAGTACCTACTTAGCCCCTCCTCCCCAGCCCGCTACTAGCCAATGATTGTAGGGTCAGATACCGGAAGGGGCTGTCTGAGTTTAGCACACCAAGGGGGAGGGAGTGACGTAGGAGGCCAGGATTGGATACAGGAAGGAGGCATCTGGGATTGACGCATAGACAAGAGTACGTGACCTAGGAAGTCAGACTCAGGAGGGGACTGGGTCAGTGCTGTACAAGGTCAGGAAGGTCACAAGAGGCATCTGGGGATGACGTTGCATATAGGGAGGGGACTAAGCAGAGGGAACTCAGTCCTCTGCCATCCCACTCCCACGTGGCACCGCCCCTTGCCTCAGGAGCTCAGGCTCGGCTACTTCCTTGCACCCAGCTTATGTCACAGAGCACTGCCCAATTGCCTCATGGCTTCTCCGTATCCAGCCCATCCCAGTACACACGACTCTGCCTACCACAGTCCCTGCCTCAACTTCCAAAATACCCAGATCTTACCTTACCCATGCCACAGTACCCGACTGGCAGCTGCCAACATCAGACAGTCCCTCACAGGGATTCATGTAATTAAAGATTGAGATAAATAGCCCAGGAAGACATCTGATTCCTTTTGATTAGCTATTTTTATTCACTGAGCTGGAAATGTACTTAAAGGTCATTCAGTTCAACCTTTTATCTTGCAGATGAAGACACTGAAACCAAAAGAAGTTCAATATCTTGCCCAAGAGTTCAGAAGAGAGCTGGGAACTCAAACTCAAGTCCTTAGACTCCATTCCCATTGTCTTTTTCCATCATAGCACACTGTCTTTCTCCATCATAGCACACTGTCTTTCTCCAAAAATCAATGATATTGATCTTCATGAAGGAGATCAACTCTCAAAATACTGGGGAATTTGAATTGTTCTTTTCACCAGTAAACTACAATAAGCGCCTTGAAGTCAAACATTGTTCCATTTTTGGCTTTGAATCTTCAGAACCCAAAATATGCACTTTTTTTTTTACCAGATCTATGGTTTAACTGGTTTAGGGAGCTCCCAATGAGGATCAGCAGATACAAGTTGGCATCTGCTTTGTAACCTGGTGCCCTAAGAGGTTAAGGGATTTATCCAAAGGCACTAAGACAGTATGCATCTGAGATGGGGACTTCTGCTAATCGCATGATTGTTGCTATTGTTACTGTTTGTCCTCTGTTCTCAAAGAGGATCAATGACATCAGGAAGGGGATGTCCTGAATTGCAGGTGAAATAGATTTAAGCAAGGTAAGGCCATGCAAAGTCATCAGCCTCACTCTCTCCTCCAGAGCCATCTGGATCCAGTGGGAAGATATAGATCAGGATGAATGGAGATGGCTGAGAATACAATGAGACCTTGGCCTTTTTAAGATAACATCTTTCCCAGGTTTCAGTTTGTCTGAGGTAACACCCAACCAGTGATTAAGGATAGGTAAGAAATGATTCCCAAAAAGACCTCTTATACTTACTAAAAAAAAAAATCAATCTGAGAAGGGAAGACCCTCAGGGTTTCTGGCCAGAACAGAAACAATTATTATTTACACTCACTCCTAGCCATCAAAACCCAAATGACCAAGTAAGGCTTGGGCTGAGACCTATTGTTGGCCAGTAAGTAAGAACTAGAGTGATTTGGGTTTAAGAGGTGGTTAAGTCACTCCATTTGAATCCCAGTGGGCTTTATCAAAGCCTGTTTTTTTTCAGTGCTGTATTTCAAAAAAACACAAATAAAACTATGTGGGGCAAAAGAGTTAATTGCCCCAGGTTTTTTAGGTCCCAGCCCTAGCTTCACTTAAGCATTGTTTGGGTTTTGATGGTTCAGAGTGAGTGTAAATAGTAATTGTTTCTGTTCTGGCTGGAAACCCTGAGGGTCTTCCCCTCCCAGATTGATTTTTTTTTTTTAGTAAGTAAAAGAAGCCCTTTTTGGCCTCATTTCTTACCTAGCCTTAATCACTGATTGGGTGTTACCTCAGACAAACTGAAACCTGGGAAAGACCATAGCTTAAAAAGTCAAAGGTCTCCCTCTGTATTGTCAGCCATCTCCGTTCATCTTGGTCTATATCTTGCCACTGGACACAGATGGCTCTGGAGGAGAGAGTGAGGCTGATGACTTTGCATGGCCTTACCTCACTTAAATCCAATTCACTTGCAAGTTGAAACATCACCTTCCTGATATCATTGGTCCTCTTTGAGAGCAAAGGACAAACAACAATTTGTTAGTGGTAGTACCTGCCCCACTGGGGACCCCACTAGACTAGCCAGTTCCAGTTGGACAACGCTGTTCCTTCTTCCCTTCCTTCTTTCTCTCCCTCCCTCCCTCCTTCATTCCTTCCCTCCCTGTCCGCCCCTCAATCCCTCCCTCTATCCATATACGGAATCATACCCTCACCTGTGGGTGCTCTGCCCAAAGGAATATAAATTTTCACCACTGAAACCTCACAAGATATCTTGGGGTTTACAGGCTAGATTCTTTTTCTCTCCCCTACTTATTTATTCTATCATTTGATCACATGATAACGAGTCTCTGAAAGCACACATGGCTGAGCTCATTGGTTCTCAAAGGTGTCCTGAAGACACCTTGGATTTCCCAAGATCCTTTCAGTGAATCTTCAAAGTCAAAACTATTTTCATAATAATATTAAGATATTATTTACCTTTTAAAATATTTCTTCCTTTTCAAACTACAAATTTGTGTGAGAAAAAATTTTCTTCACACAATAATAGCTAGGTTCCATAGTAGATAGAATGCTAGTCCTGAAGTCAGGAAGACTCATCTTCCTGAGTTCAAATATGGTCTCAGACACTACCTCTGTGACTCTGACCAAGTCACTTAAGCTCATTTACCTCAGTTTCCTCATCTGTAAAATAAGCTGGAGAAGGAAATGGCAAACCACTCCAGTATATTTGCCATGAAAACCCCAAATGAGGTCACAAAGAGTCAGATACAACTGAAAACAACTGAACATAAAAGCATTTATATAACATTTTGACATTTTCAGAATGTTTTACAATTATTATCTCATTTCATCTCACAACAAAGTGCTATCATTATCCCCATTTTACCTATGGAGAAAATAAGACAGAGAGAAATTAAGTGACTATTCATATCATTTTGGAGAGCAATCTGGAATTATGCCCAAAGAGTAATTAAATTGCCTATCCCCTTTGACCCAGCAATACCACTACTAGGTCTGTTTCCAAAAATGATTAAGGAAAAAGGGAAAGAACTGGTATGTTCTAAAATATTTGTAGCAGCTTTCTTTGTGGTGGCAAAGAACTGAAAATTGTGGGAATGCCCATCATTTGGGGAATGGCTGAACAAATTGTGGTGTATGATTGTGATGGAGTCCTACTGTGCTAGAAGAAATGATGACCTCAATGAGCTCAGAAAAAACATGGATAGACTTGCATGAAATAATAATCAACAAAATGAGCAGAACCAAGATAATGTTGTATGTAGTAATGACAATATTATTTTAAGAACAGCCTTGAGTGACCAAGTCATTTTGACTGTCATAAATACCCAAATTAACTACAAGGGGCATATGAAGGAAGGTGCTATCTGTATCCAGAGAAAGAACTGATAAATAGAAGTATATATAGAATGATTTTATATACATATATATATATAATATTATAATATATTATATTATGTTACACATTATAATTAATATACATTATAATGTATTATAATATATTAATATAGTTATAATATTATATATAATACACATATAGACATATTAGTGTCTAATGGTGGCCATCTCTAGGTACAGTGGGGAGAAAAAAAGAGGGGGAAAGAAAGCTACATGATAATTTTATTATATATTTAAAAAGGAATAGCAAGTTGTACATAATAGATTTTTGCTTTTATGTACAATCATCTTTCTATTTTATTATATTAGACATATATTTCTATTTTATTATCATGGAAATGATTGTTTTGTTTCTTAAGTTCAGAATAAAATAAATTAAATTTTTAAAAATTAAGTGACTTGTCCAGGGTCACACAGTTAATATTTAAGGCTAGTTTTGAACTCAGATCTTTCTGACTCCAGGTCCAGCAACCTACATACTGCACCACCTAACTGCCTCCATTTACTTCAGCCAGAGCAACTTATCACAAGAGATTGAAATCAGAAGCAGATATGCAAAACTAGCTATTTTCTACTGAACCAGACATTAAAGAGAATTACAAAAATACATAAAATAATGCCACTATTCTCACTACTTTTTAAAATATATATAATTATTTTTCATTAAAAATATGTTATTTGTGTTAACATAAATGGGTATATTAAGTTAATTAAATATTTTAAATTCCTCTATTTTAATATCCAATATGGCAAATATCAATAGATAGAACTGACATAAACAAAACTTCTTCAGAGTCCTCAATCTTTAACAATGCAAAATGTTCCAGAGATGAAAAAATGTGAGGACTGCTGGTATAGTTTATAAAGTATTGCATAATAAAGACCTGTGTTCAATCTTGCCTTTGACACTTAGTAGGTATCTGAACTGATGTGAGTGATAACCTCTCTGAGCTTCAGACAATTCTTTCAACTTTACCTATGAGGTTAAATAATTGTTTTCGTCTGCATTAGATACACCACCAACAAAATCACAAAGCCTTGACCAGTTGACGGGGCTCTGCTTCCCCAACAATCCATGAAACTGTTTCTTCCAGTATTTTCCTTGCTACCAGATTTAATGATATCTGGCGAGGGCATACCTAGGAGAATAGAGAAGAACCCAAAAGGTTTTATTAAGGACATAGCTCCTAATGACCTTGGATCACCAAGGCATCATCATTATTCACACCCTTCATTGCTCTCTAGTATCCACACAAGACCTCCCCAGATACACATGCAACAGATATGAATACAAAGACTCTGGGGAAATGACCAAGGTATTACAGTTCTCTGAAGTTCAATTGCTCCATCACAAAGTAGTTTCTGCTGTCTTGGTATTATTCCTTCTTCCAAAGACAAATAATTGCAGAAAGGGCCACCCTAACAAGCACCAAGGTGCAAAGTACACCCAAACAAACACCAGCCCAGCTGCCCCAGCTCTCCCTGCTTTTATGTGCAGGCAACCTCAGAATAAGAGATGATAAAGGTCCTCATTAAGGCAGTGCAGGAAAGTTATTGCCTTCTGTACTCCATAGCTCAACTATCCTAACCTTCTTGCTGTTGAAAGGACTCAAGGAGAAAATCTAAGTAAAAGAAATGGTAAGGAAATAAAATTAAGTTCATTATAAGAGAAATTGTTTTCCATATACAGGCTGTTCCAAAAGTCTTAGTACAGTTTCAAGTTATTAAAAGTTGAAAAGGTTTTTTAATGTATTTTTCATTCTTTTCTTAGCCTATTAAAGCTAAAATTACTCTAAGACTTTTGAGACATCCTGTCTATATATGTGATTTTTTTTAAAGAATTTTCATCTCTGTGTTTAGCATCTGATTCTCCACATTATGAAATGAACAGAGTAGTGAAAAAAGAAAAGTATGGCAGTCACTCAAATCCACACTATGTCTTCCCTTTGGATTCCTCCAAATAAAAAAAAAATCCTCCCCCCCCAAAAAAATCACGCCAGGAGTGGTGAAAACTTAAAATTATGTGTTCATTGTCAAAGAATTATTTAGGTTACTTTACAATTCATTTTTACTTTATGTTTATGTACTGATTTATGGAGTTTTTAAAAACTGTTCATTTTTGACCATTTCAGTTTCTTAGTTATGGTTCACTCATTTTTTTCTAATTGGAGTTTTAGAATTAGCAGTAATAAAAATAACAAAAATGAATATTCCCACTATCTACCTCAGAGGGTAGATAAAAGTACATTGAAAAGCATGAAGGTTTGCATGTATGTGTGCCACTATGCTTTTCCTTCTTATAGTTAATTATAATAGCAATACTTTGACTCAAATTAAACTCTGTTACAGACAGAGTCAATAAATGATCATTTAGACATTTCTTCACTTAAGACTTTGGGACTCAGGACAGGCACAACATCCATCTGCCCCAGGAATTGCTATTTTTGGCTCTTGGTTATTGGACATTTTTAGCAATGGCTTGGAAAAAGGTTCTGATGGCATGCTTAATGCATTTGCCTATGATGGCAAAGCTGGCAGGAATAGTTAACCCAGTGAATGACAGTCGACATTCATAAAATCTTGACAGGATACAACTGGGCTAAATTGGGAAAAATAAAACATCGTCTTACAACTGGGCTCAAAAAATCAACTTCGTAAGTGCAAGATAGGGAGCTAGAGTTAGACATCAGTTCATCTGACAAAGACTTGTACGTTGCTGGGACCAGATTCTCAAGGCCAATCAATAGTATGGAGAACCAATAAAGCTAAGGCAGCACTGACAAGCACAGTGCCCAGGGCTAAAGAGGAAATAGGCTTGCTGCCCTCTGCCCTGGTTTGATCAGAGGAGGTCAGCTAAGGTGGCAAAGGGCATTGAGTAACTGCCAGAGCAGTCAGTTAGTTGGTCAGGAAGCATTTAGTAAACACTGCTCTACTCCAGGTGTTACACTAAGTTCTGAGGAAACAAAGAAATGGACAAACATAGTCTGGTCCTCCTGGAGTTCACGTGGTGATTGATAATATGCTAACAACTATATACATATGGGGATGTATGCCTGATAAATGAAAAGTAACATAGCAAGAAAAGCATCAGCATTTGGAAGGGGGGACAGGGATAGGCTTCTTGTGTATATATATATGTATGAAGAAGGAGAGAGAGAGAGAGAGAGAGAGATGAGTGTCATGAAGAGGAGCCAAAGGTCAGGAAATAGACCATTCCAGGCATGAGGGTGAAAAGGATTAGCTAAAAGAACTGAGCTGTATTTAGTCCATAGAAGTGAAGATCTGAGGAGTGGGAAGGGGGCAGAGTGGGGAGTACATCTGCCTTTGAAGGGCTACCTGGGAAAGAGGGATTAGATTTGTTCTACCTAAGCCTGAAGAACAGAACAGGAACAATGAGCAGAAATTGCAAAGAGATAAAGTTTATGCCCAATTTACAGGAAATCTTTTTAATCATAAAGTGGAATCACATTCCTTTAAAGAGGGCCTCCCTTCCCAGGAGATCTTTAAGCAAACCTAGATAACCATTTGGTGGGTATGATGCAGCAAGGGTCACTGTTCACTTGTGGGTCAGACTAACCGACCTCTGAGATTCTTACTCCAATTCTGCATTTGTAATTGATAGCAGGACAGTTGCTCCTTCTTTGGCTGCACTGTTAATCCTTCTTATGGAGAACAACAGTAAGAGCAAGCTAGTGCATGTTCCTCGTGGAATTCTTAATAAGATGGAACCAGATAAGCCATTTGCTCCCCATGCTTTTCATGAATTTAGAGCACACAAAATTGTTCTTGCTCTTTTTCTCAGGCTGCTTTGTATCTCTAGGAACATAAGATTCAGGGCTGAAATGGACCCTAAACTTCATACACCCCTTGTTACACAGTGGAAGAAACTGAGGCCCAAAGAAGGTAAGGACCTTACCCAAAGTCATATAAGTAGCATAAAACAGAGCAGAAATTTGAACCCAGGCTCTCTGACTCCAAATCCAGTTCTCTGGCCATGACACTGCTCTTCTTAATCTGGACCAGAGGGTGTTCCTCTTTTGTTGCTTGTTTCTTAGAAATGAAAAAAAAAATCAAGTTTAAGGAATGTGATTTTCCAATTTCAGACCAAAATGCAAGTGTCCATCATTGCATTGAAGTCCAATAGGACTTCATTTATTTTTTAAACACAAGAGCTATATAGAATGAACACTTTTTTTCAAATAATGAAGAAGAAAATTCTTACAACTGGTAGAGAGAAAAAAAAATTTTTCTTACTCAGTCTCTGGTCTTATTTAAGTAAGGAGTTTCCTCCACTCCTAATAAATGCACTGCCTGTCCATTAACTGAAAATATTAAGTGGACATTTGAGCCATGGGGAAAGTAAAATTAGTTGGAAGGATAAGAAGTTGTACATTTGGGATACCACTACAAAATGAATGTTACATTGGCGCCTAAAGGATCAGTTAAGGCAGAGTTTGACTGCCGTAATTACATAGAACCAACTGCATTTCCAGAAATCCGTTTGTGCATCTGAGATTGTTCGTAAAAAGTGATCAGCAATTTATTTGGATTTAATAATAAAGGTACTGTATCCAGGCATCAATCAAGGAAGAACAGAAGGAACGTTGTTTGCATTTGATAAAGCTTCTGGCCTGGTGTCCAAGGATACACAAAGTAGTAGTGGGCAAGTGTCTGGCTATATCCCCAGGTATAGCATAGGGCAGTTAGGTGCACAGTGGGTAGAGTGCTGGGCCTGGAGTCAGAAAGACATGAGTTGCAATCCTGCCTCAGATACTCATAGCTATGTGACCCTGTCTGTGCAAGCCACATCACTTCTTTCTGCCTCAATTTTCTCATCTATCAAATAGATATAATAACAGCACCTACTTTTTAAAGTTGTAGTGAGAATAAAATGAGATATTTGTAAAGCTCCTTGTAAAATTTAAAGTCATACATTTGTGTGCATGTACACACACACACACACACACACACACACACACACACACACACCTATGGTAGCTATTAGCTATTACAGGTCTATCAGCCACAATGACTGAAATGAAAGGTCATCAATAATGTAATCAGCTTCAGTGATACTTTTACTGAAATGTCAAATTCAGTGAAGGAAAAGGACTGGCTGACTAATTAACACATGATGGTTGATAGGGCTGTGCATTTAGAAAGAAAGTCCCTGAATGCTAATCAGTAACACTATTAATGTTGTTATAGGAAAAATATAAATGCCTCAAAATCTTCCTGTTCTGAATAAAAAGAGAATTCTAGAATAATATCTATATGGCTTAAGCTGATGTACAACAAACTGCCTACTAAATCACTTGTTGAGTATTGGTTTAGATGACTTCTAACTTCCCTTCCTGCTCTATGGAAGGAATACTGTCCATGGAGACAAATGATCTGGGTTCAAATTCAAGCTCTGTCACTACCTCTGGGGCCTAGGGCAGATAACTTAACCTCTTTGGGTCTCAGTTTCCTTATCTGTAAAAGAAGGAGTTTGGATTAGATAATGTCTAATGTCCCTTCCAAATCTAAGTCCTATATATTAAAGACTATTGGTAGAAGTTGTGAGGGACTGTCTGATGTTGGCTACTGCCAGGTGGACATTGTGGCAAGATTGGGGTAGAATCTGGGTATTTGAAAGTCGAGGCAGGGGCTATGGTAGGCAGAGTTGTGGTGAACTGGGATGGGCTGGATATGGAGAAGCCCTGAGGCAGTGGGCAGTGCTACGTGAGATAAGCTGGGGAAGGTACAGTATACAAGGAAGTAGCCAGAGCATGCGCTCCTGAGGCAAGGGGCTGTGCCATGTGGGAGTGGGACGACAGAGGACGAGTTCCCTTTGCTTAGTCCCCTCCCTAAGTGCAACGTCAACCCCAGACGCCTCCTTCCTGTGTCTTTCCTGACTTCCTAGGTCACGTACCTTCCCTTTGTGTAGCACTGACCCCAGATGCCTCCTCCCGGTATCTGAGCCTGACTTCCTGGGTCACGTACTCTTTGTCTATGCACTAATCCCAGACGCCTCCTTCCTGTATCCAGTCCTAGCCTCCTGCGTCACTCCCTCTCCCTTGGTGCGCTAAACTCAGACTGTCCCTTCCGGTATCTGGTATCTGACCCAACAATCATTGACTAGTAGGCGGGCTGAGGAGGAGGGGCTAAGTAGGTACTGAGGAACGGTCGTGGTCCGGAGCGCGCTCTCTTTGCTCCTGCTCTGTTGCTCTGGCCTTCCTGCTTGGCCTTGCTGTGATGGCCTCTGAATAAAGCTCGGGTGTTGGCAGCCTCCTGATGGGTCGTCTCTGTGTGTGTTTCCGGGTAAGCACCGAAGACTGGTAAGTATGACTCTGGCAGCCTGCTCCTTATAGGAGGAGAGTGTACGGTGCGGCCGGCACAAGGTCGGTGCGGCCAGTACAGAAGTGATTAAATCATCAACATTCAATGGTTGATCAAAATGACTTCAGTCCCATGAATGGAGGCATGTTATGTTCTGATCATTTGCTTGCTGTTTACTTATTTTCTTCTTTGCAAATAACTCAAACATTCTTCATTGTCAAAACAAACCACCTTGGACTGAACCAGCCTGGTTTTTTTTGTTTTTTTTTTTTATTGATTTTATTTTTAATTTATGAAACAAGCATTTCCATAACAGTAGAATTAAAAAAAAATTGCTCATGAAACTGCAAATCTATTGTATACAACTTGCAATTTCTTTTAAATATATAATTGTTATCATGTAATTTTTTCTCCCCTCCCCCCTCCCTAGAGATGACTACAATTAGACACAAATATGTATGTATGAATGTGTGTGTATATGTGTGTGTATATAATATATATACACATATATATAAAGAAATTCTATATATATTTCTATTTGTCAATATTTTCTCTGGGTGCAGATAGTGAATTCCTTTATAAGACCTTTGTAGTTTATTTGGATATTTACAATACTCAAAATGGTTTAGTTGTTCAAAATTGTTCTTAAAACAATATTACTGTTACTGTATACAACATTCTCTTGGTTCTGCTCATTTTGCTCTTTGTTATTTCATGCAGGTCTTTCCATATTTTTCTAAGATCATCAAGCTCATCATTTCTTATAGCACACTAGTATTCCATCACAATTATATACCACAACTTGTTCAGCCATTCACCAATTGATGGGTACCCTTGGAATTTCCAGTTCTTTACCACCACAAATAGAGCTGTTATAAACATTTTAGAACACATAGGTTCTTTTCATTTTTCCCTAATCATCTTTGGAAATTGACTTAGTAGTGGTATTGCTGGGTTAAAGGGTAAAGGCAGTTTAATAACTCTTTGGGCATAATCCCAGATTGCTCTCCAAAATGTTTGCATCAGTTCAAAGTTCCACCAACAGTGAATACATGTCTCAATTTTTCCACATCCCCTCCAACATTTTTCACTTTCCCCTTCAATCATTTTAACCAATCTGACAGGTATACAATGAAATCTCAAGGTTGTTTTAATTTGCATTTTTCTAATCAATAACGATTTAGAGTGTTTTTTTTTTCAGATGACCACAAATTGTTTTGATTTTTTCATTGGAAAACTGCCTATTCGTATCTTTGACCATTTATTAATTGGGCAATGACTCATTCTTATAGATTTGCCAAAGTTCTTTGTATATTTGAGATATGAGACCTTTATCTGAGAAACTGTCTATAAAAAAAATTCCCCAATTTTCTGCTTTCCTTCTGATCTTGGCTACATTTTTTTATTTGTACAAAAACTTTGTAATTTAATGTAATTGAAATTATCCATTTTATACTTCACTGTGCTCTCTGTCTCTTTTTATTCATAAATTGCCTATCCATAAGTCTGATAAGTAATATGTTCCACGTTCTTCTAACTTTTCTTGTAATATCTCTCTTTATATTTAGGTCATGTATCCATTGTGACCTTACCTTAGTAAATGGTATAAGATATTGGTCTGTGCCCAATTTCTGCCATACTGCTTTCCAGTTTTCCCAACAATTTTTGCCAAATGATGAATCCTTATCCCAAAAATTTAAGTCTTTACACTTGTCGAATACAAGGTTACTATATTTTTTTGCTGCTGTAAATTGTGTATCTACTTCTGATCTACGTTTCTATTTCTTAATACCAGATAGGTTTGATAATTACTGTTTTATAATATAGTTTAAGATTTGGTACTGTTTAACCACCTTCCTTTAGTTATTTTTTTACTAGTTCTATTGATATATTTGACTTTTTGTTCCTCCAAATATATTTTGTTATTATTTTTTTCTAATTCCGTAAAATAAATTTTGGCAACTTAGTTGGGATTGCATTGAATATATAAATTAGGTAAAATTGTCATTTTTATTATATTGTCATTTATTATTTTGGCCCTGTCTACTCATGAACAATTAATATTTCTTTAATTATTTAAATCTGATTTTATTTGTATAAAAAGGGTTTTTTTTATAATTTTGTTTATATAGTTCCTGGGTTTGTTTTGGCAGGTGTATTCCCAGGTATTTTATACTGTCTGGAGATATTTTAAATGGAATATCTCTTACTATCTCTTCTTTTAGGGTTTTGTTTGTGATATATAGGAGTGCTGATGACTTATATGGTTTTACTTCATATCCTGCTACTTTGCTAAAATTATTAACCAGCCTGTTTTTAATGGAACTGAAGTGATATTATATTATATATACTATATTTGCTCTAAAACATGTGACTTTCTCAGCTTCCATACTTTTTTTCAAAGAGGATTTCAAGGCCTGGCTCTGTCATTTACTAATCAAATGACCTTCAGAAATTCATTTAATCCCTTTGCATTTTATTCAGTTTTTCATAATGAAAATAAATACAGTAATATCTTTCCTATGAATCTCACAGGTTTTTTATGTGCATCAAATAAAATAACAGAAGAAAATAGCTATATGAATGTCAGATATTAATTTTATTATTTCTGATTCTTGTCTACTGAATCTTTGTAAAAAACTTTCTCCTAAATAGTATATACTACCATATTCTCTGTTGCCTGTGTGATTCTGAGGCTTCTGTACTTTCACATATACCCCATTCTCTACTACATCATCACTAATTAGTTAGCATCACTCCCTAGTTAAGGCCCTCATTCTCTCTCATTTGGACTATTGAAACAGCCTTCCAATGAATGTCCTTTGTCTCAAGCCTGTAGTCCAATCCATCCTAAACTCAAATGCCAAAGGTATTTTTTCTTAAAGAGTAGGTCTGATCATATAACCCCTCTACTCAACAAATTCCAGGGGCTCCCTAATACCACCACAGATATGAGAAAGACATATGACCCAAACCTTTTCCTCAGAGAGGACAAAAAGGCAAAGCCAAAAACATTTAGGACAATTACCATGTTGGATAGAAATTAAGAGGGTGAAAAAAAAAGAAAAGAAAGAATGTTGGTTGTAAAGAGAACTGATGAAGGAGAATGTTTCGATCATTTCCTCATTTTGGAATGTTGTTACTGTTATTATCTTCATTAGTTGGTTCTTGGGGAGGATTGAGAACATTGGAACATTTACTGTTTAGGGCAGGATAACCATTTTGTCTACTATTAAAACATATTTCAAACTTCAATACAACCTGTGCATTCTTTCTCAGATAAAGCCCAATTGACTTGTTTACAATCCCGTGTTGAGCAAGAGTTCCTCTGAATCGTATAAGACATATAACATGGTCAAATGGCACTGAAAAATCAAACACTGGTGACAGAGTTTGTCCTTCAAGGTTTCTCAGAGACACGTCTATTCCAGATTTTCCTATTTAGCTCCTCACTTTTTCTTTATCTTACAGCTGTCGTAGGAAAAGAGCTCATTTTCATGGCAATCAGTCTGGATTCAGATCTCAACACACCCACATATATTTTCCTTACCAACTTGGCCATTTTAGTTGTTGGCTGTATGTAGACTGCTCTACCTAATTTACTGAAAAACCTTGTTGTCCAGAGGAAAGTCATCTTCTTTGATGGTAACATGAGTCAGCTAGTTTTCTTCTCTTGGTTTTTGGATACTGAGCTCCTGCTCTTTATACCCATGGATTAACAGATGTGTGGCCTTCTACCATCCCCTACATTATAGTACTATATTTGAGTAGGATGGCTTGCACACTCTTAGTGAGTATTGTGTGGGCCACTGCTACACTCAGTTCATCAGTACACTCTGGTCTGATGGTGTAGTTAGCCTTTTTCAGTCCCAGTAAAATTAAACCCTTCTTGTGTGAAATCCCCTCCTATGTGAAATTCCCTATGTGAAATTCTGTAGCTCCACATACCTGAATATCATGATAGTCATTGCAAATATGTATTTTGGGGTGCTCAGTTTTGTGCTCACTCTGGTGTCTTATGCCTTCATCATCTCTCGCATCCTAAAGATCTGTACCACAGAGGAGACAAAGAAAGCATTCTCCACCTATTCCTCCCACCTCAAGATAGTCAGCATGCATTATGCCACAATCGTGTACATATAGCTTTTTCTGGGTTCTGGTACCTGAACCGATAATGGTTAAGGGGTGACTTTCTTGCACACCACAGTTGGCCTCAATAGAAGCCCTCTTTTCTACAGTCTGAGAAACAATTATATTTAAAAACAGCCCACAAGAAATATTTCTATTCATTTGCTAAATAATTAGAATTTAGTCAGCATAACTTGCTTGGAATGTTATTTTTGTAGTACTATTTTGAGATCTGGCTGTAAGAAATAATGTAAGTTCTAAAATGTCTTTGGTTAGACATATAGAATGTTTTTCCCTCTGTAATTGTTCAGGATGCTCCACTTGGGCACTTGCATTCACACGCACACATTCTAATCCTACAATAGTGCATATAAGCAGAGAATGTTGGGGCAACAGACCACAAAGATGGAAATTACACCTAAGGATATGATGAGCTTCCTGTGTCTGGATGATCAGCTTTCAAGAGTGTCGTGAAAGTGCTTCTTGTTTCACATCAGATTTTACAGCCTTAGACTTCTCTTCCAATTGTGAGATGTTATGATTTAATGAGAATGAGAGAGTAAAAAGAAAAAAATAGATATTCTGTCTTCTGCCATCTTCTCTTCTCCACTCTCCCCCACCCCATGATCTCATCCAAACCCATTTCTTCAGTTTTTAATCTTCAGAGATGTTTACCAGAGATAAATAAAAATTCCCAATCTCTGCCCTACACATCAGTTTTCAGCTCCTCTTACCTCCAGTTCATCTCCTTCCTCATTGCCATTCTCCCCCACCAAGCTGCCAAAGTAAACTTTCTAAGGCATGCCATCCCCCTATTTAAAAATTGTCTGTAGCTCTCTATTGCCTCTAGGATTAAATATAAACTCATACACCTTTCCAATTTGGATCCAGACTACCTTTCCAGATTCATTTCATGTTACTCTGCTTTACATACTCCATGTTCTAGCCAAAGTCTCCTATTACCTATAAGTCAAATTGTCACTTCATCTCAATTCTCTCTGCCTTATTTCCATGCCTAGAATGCATTCCATCTACATTGCTATTTCTTATGTTCCTTTCTTCCCTAAAGATAGAGGTCATTTACCTGGGGTCTGGGTTTTAAGAAAAAAATAACTATTTCAATATAATTTCTTTGGTAATCCTATGCCTTTTATTTTATGCATTTAAGAATATTATTCTGAGGAGTCCACAGGGTGCATCAGATAGGCAAAGGAATCCATACCACAAAAAAGGTTAAGAATCCATGCTTTAATCTCATTTCAGTTAAAATTGTTAGTGGTTCCATATTTCTTTTAGGATAAAACATAAACTCCTCACCCTAGTCTTTACTTCCCTGCATAATTATTCTCCACCCTACCTTTCCCATTTTAGGTTGTTCACCTTCATGCATTTTTAACTTGTAGCCTTTTCTTAACAACTAAAATAGAAGATATCTGTTGTACAACACCAACAGTAGTTGACTGTAGTAAAGATTCCTTATATTTTAATAGAGATAATTTATAAATATATTTCTCATTATTAAAAAGCATCCACCCTTTTTTGAAAGCTAAATATATGTGCACAAGTCTGCCATGAGTACAAATTTAGAATACAGTAAATGCTTTACAAGTTGGATTTGAAGGACCGTCTGCCACCATGACTTTATACTCATCATCACTTTTTTAAATCACAAAGTATTTTGATGTCAGCCTACCTTCCTTCCATTGTTGTAAACAAGAAAGCATTTTATAATGAGTTGAAATTAAGAGAGAACTACACCTACTAGGAAAGAAGAAAGTTCTATTAATTTTGAGGTTTCAGGATCCCCAAGGAGCAGGAACTATATCTTTTTAAGAGTGAGGCTGAGATCCCACTTAGGGAATGAGTATGTGCAGGTGGTATCCTGAGTATTCAGAGCTTCAGTGGAGTGTAAGTGCTCCAGCTGCATAACTCCCTGAACTGTCTGCCAGTTTCTCCATTAGCTTGACTGGGCATAATTCAAAAATGTATTCTTCACACAAATTCCCTCCCTCCTCACCTCAGCCCTTTAGAATCCTTCACTTCCCTCAAGGCTCCACTTAAGTGCTATATGAAATCTTTCTCTTCCTTTTCATCCCCAGTAACTAATTTTCTCTCCTAACTTCAAATTATTTTGTATTAATGTTACATGTTTATGTTACATTCTGCCCCCACCCCAGAAGAATAGCATCTTTTAGAGAGTGACACTGTTTTATGCTGTTTTGTATTTGTAACCACAGAATACATAACAATAGCGAGAACATAGTAGGTGCTTAATAATTATTTTAATGGATTGAATTAAATGTGTCCATATACACTGCATATAATTTATATCCATAAATATTTATTGAGCAGTATTGTTGTATTTTATCTTTGACTCTGTCGCAGGTTATCTTTTATTACATTTACCTTCTTACTTGCTATTCCCAATCTCCAATTGAATGAAAAATCATCAAGTATTGTGTCATTTTTCACTGAAAATAAGACAGCATTTATATTATTGGGTTCCGTATAATTTAATTTAGCCCTTTGTTCTAGCCTATCAAATTCTTTTTCGATCTTGATTCTTGTAGTATGTTTGATATACTTCTCAACTTCCTGTCATCTGTAAATCTGATAAGAATGCTATTGATGTGTTCATATGACTCACTGATAAAACAATAAGATAGCACAGTTCCAAGCACAGATCCCTGGGATACTCCACTGGAGACTTCTTTCATACTGGATTATTCACTGTCTCTCAATTTCCCCCTTCACCTGCCATATCCAAGCTGTTGCTAAGCTCCACTATTTTCATTTTTGCAACATCTCCTGAATATCCCCCCTTCTCTCCTCTAATACTGCCACCACTCTAGTTTAGTCCCTCAGCACTTCACTCTTTGATTACTGCAATAGTCTGCTAGTGGGTCTGCCTACCTCAAGTTTCTCCCCACTCCAATTCGTTCTCCACTCAAGCACTAAAGTGACAGTCCCTATTCAATAAACTCTAGTGACTTCCCATCATCTCCTGGAATTAATATGAAATGCTCTGGAATTCAAAGTCCTTCATACCTTAGCCTCCTCCTACCTTTCTAGTTTTCTTACACCTAACTCCCCAACATGTACTATTTGATCTAGTGACACTGGCCTCCTACTTGTTCCACAAACAAGACTGTCACGGGATTCGTTTGGGAATGGTGCTCTGCCACGTTAGGGTTCCTCCCTGTGGGGAGTTGAGGGTCACAGTCTGTTGCATGAAAGCAAGGAAGTCTTAGCTGACCTCTCCTTTGTGGACACGCAGCAATCATGACTGGCTCGGCCCTCCTCTGACTGGTTGAGTGCCTCCCTGCATGCCCCGGACACACCCCGGACCTGAGGCTTTCATGCGGAGTGGGATAGCTAGGACTGGCTGTAGGGCTCTGATCATGCGATCCCAAGGTGCCTTGAGGGCTATAAAGGCCACACCCAGCTAACAATAAACAGGAGCTTCTGCCATCTTACTGTCTCCCGCCTCATCCATGCGTCTCCGGGTTACGGAGCATTGAGCTGGTCTCATGCTCTCTACAGCAGCGGCTGCGACACAAGACATTCCATTTCTCAGCTCTGGACATTCTCTCTGGCTGTTCCCCATGCCTGGCATGCTCTCCCTCCTCCACTCTGACTACTGTCCTCCCTAGATTCCTTTAAGTCCCAACTAAAATCCCATCTCCTACAGAAAGCCTTCCTCAATCCCTCTTAATTTTGGTGCCTTCTTGCGTGGTTTAGCTCCCCTGGTCA
Source organism: Vombatus ursinus (assembly GCF_900497805.2). Classification (NCBI taxonomy): domain Eukaryota; kingdom Metazoa; phylum Chordata; class Mammalia; order Diprotodontia; family Vombatidae; genus Vombatus; species Vombatus ursinus. The sequence goes on from NW_020954379.1 coordinate 260,556, forward strand.
TCTTTTAGTTTATTGGATTTTGAACAAAATATGCATATATTGAGTACTGATGATTACATTAATATTTGTTGTTTGTCTAAAAATAAAGGTGATTTTTTGCAACCAAAAAAAAGTTTTGGTGCCTTCTCTCTGTTGATTATTTCCCCTTTATCTTGCATAAGCTTGCTTTGTATATATTTGTTTGCATATTTCCCCTTCCATTACATTGTAAGCTCCTTGAGGGCAGGAACTGTCATTTACCTCTTTTTGTAACCAGCACTTAGCACAGTGCCTGGCACATAGTGGGTACTTAAATATTTATTGAATTGAATTGAAGTTGACATTTAACCGCTCATTAATAGTTTAAATGACATCAATCAACCAGTTCTGAATATATCTCATTGAACAAGCATCTGGTCTACTTTTTTTCCGTCTTTTCCATAAGAATAGGACTAGAAAAATTAACCAAGCATGTTGCTCAGTGATAAGCAAACCATATATACGTCATTTCCTGATCTTGTTTAATTACCCCAACAAAAAAGCCTGCCATGTCCTATTCTAAATGAAGTCATTCTAGTTGTTATTTGCTACTTCCTTTTCCAGCTGTAACCATTCCTTTAATCACAGTACCTAAATGGAAATTAAGCTCACTAACTTCTAGCTTTAAGGAGTCAATCCCTTGCCTTTCTTTCATAATTAGGAAAGTTGCCCTTTTCCAGTGCTGTGTTCCCTGTCCTGTTCTCCACAATCTCTCAAAGATCAACAATAATATCTGCTCATTCTTTCAGTAACTCAGGCTACAGCTCAGCTAGCCCAGGTAGCGTAAGCATGTGTAGGACTGCTAGTTGGCTTCTTATCTCCTTACTTGTTTTAGTTACTGCTCCTTAATGTCTGGGGTGGAGGGGAGAGAAAGGCTTCATATAGGAGTTAGCACCTAACTGGAACCTTGAGGGAAGTCAATGATGCTAAGGGGTTGAGGGGAGAAAGGTGGGGCATTCTACTGTGTCCTTGGAACTGTCAAAAAGCCATTGCCTGTGGCAAAGAGAAGTAAAACATGAATCAGTCATCTCTCCTTTTCTTTCGGTTGCCTAGTGCTCCTTCTTCTTCCCTTTCTCCTTTTTTTCGCCTTTAAATCTTCTAACATTGGTAAGTATTCCCCTCTGCCTCTTCAGTTACCTTTTCTTATTTGTTTTTACATGGAAACCTTTCTTTATGTATTTTAAAGGAATACATCATTGGCCCTAATCCTATGTTGAAAGACATATTCCTTGAACCTTTTATCTTTCCTAATAAGGCAGAGATCAGTTGGCTGTTTCAGCATAAACGGAAATCATTTTGCAATGCAGAAATACAAACCTTACACACCCAAGAAATGTCAGTGAGAAGTTCTTCCAATTTTCCATATTTATTGAAAGTGAGTTCCTTAGTTCTTGTCTTTCTTGCTTGTAGCCCCCCTGAAGAACTGCTTTGGAAAACTGAGAGTCAGTTGTTTCTACCACAGTACTGTAACTCCTCCACACCTTCTGTTCACCCCTTAACTCAACACAGTTGTCCTGATTTTTTCTTGTCACTGGACATTGATGACTCTGGAAGACATAGTAAGGTCCACAACTTTGTGCAACTCTGCTTCATTTAAATCCAATTCACACACAAGTCAAGCTATCACCCATGATATCAGCAGTCCTCTTCAAAAATGAAGGACAAACAACAATGACAGCTTCATCAGCAGCTCTGTAGTACTACTTAACGATGGCCAACAACAAATTTCCTTTTGCTGACCTCTCTCTTACATTTAACTAGTCATAAGGACCACCTCATTCTCCACAAGTAACCATAATATCCTCTATAACATTGTGTCATCACAACTGCCATTCTTTCTCCTACTCCTTTCCTCTCCTCAGGTCCTTCATCTCCTGCTTTTTTCTATTATATTTTTCTTCTCAAGTCCTTTTTCTCTAATCTTTCTTTAGTGAATCCAGAGTTTCATTGATATGGGTATTCTTTTTATCCACTGTGTGGATCACAGCCCACCTGTACTTTCCCATCCTTTGTGATTTCTATTCATATTCTTCCTTATATCTGACACAGAAAGTAAGTCAATCCTACTTGATTAAGGCCTTCCTTGAGGTCACTTTTTAGAATTTTCCTGCCTTTGGCATACTTTGATATCTCCTGTTCTCACCACATGGCTGGCCCATCTCCTTTAATAACCTTATATCCCAATGTTATCATAGAATCATAACATCTCAGAATAAGAAGAATATTCAGAGGCCATCAAGACCAGCCTAAAGCAAGAAGCCCCTCTATGATCCTATCTAGACATTGGGAACTCATTATATCCTTAGAAAACTTAGAAAACTGCTTTGAGACATCTGTAATCTATTGCCCTGGCATTCTCTATGCACTGCAGGATTTCAGTGTGTCTTTGGAAGGCATCTAAGTATCTATTGTTGTTTAGATATTTTCAGTCATGTCCAACTCTTCATGACCCATTTTGGGGTTTTCTTGGCAAAGATATTGGAGCGGTTTGACATTTTCTTCTCTGGGTCATTTTAAAGATAAGGAAACTGAGGCAAACAGGGCTAAGTGATTCGCTCAGGGTCACATAGCTTGTAAGTGTCTGAGGCCAGATTTGAAGACCTGGCACTCTATCCACTATGCCACCTAGTTATTCCATCCAAGTATAACATCCTAAATATAGGGGAAAGATAATTCTATGAATTAAATTAAAGAAATTTAAAAATTTATATTATCCCTTACATTCAGATACTCAAAATGTCACTACAGGAATAACATTCTAAGTAATTTATCTGTGCCAATTCCAATTATTTAATGAATGAATGGAAACATTTTCTTGAGGGCAGTTTTAAAATCCTTATTCCTCAGAGTATATATAAGAGGGTTTAAGGTGGGGCCAACTGTGGTGTACAAGAGAGCCACCACTTTACCATTATCCATTGAAGAGCCAGAGCCTGGAAAAATGTAAGTACATACAATTGTGGTATAATACATGCTGACAACCAGGAGGTGAGAGGAACAGGTAGAGAAGGCTTTCTTCTTCCCCTCTGTGGTGCGGATCTTCAGGATGCTGGAGATGATAAAGCCATAGGACACCATAGTGAGCACAAAATTGATCACCCCAAAGTACATATCTGCAACGACGATCATGATGTTATTCACATATGTGGAGCTGCAGGAAAGCAGCAGCAAAGAGGGGATTTCACACAGAAAGTGTTTAATTTCATTAGGACCACAAAAGGTTAATCGTAGCATTAGACCAGTATGTAATAATGAGCTGAGAGCACCAATGGCCCACACGCTGCTCACTAAAAACATACAAACCATCCTACTCATCATAGTACTGTAATGTAGGGGATGGCAGATGGCCACATATCTGTCATAAGCCATGGCTGTGAAAAGTAGAAGCTCAGTCCCCAAAAGACAGGTGAGAAAATACAACTGGGTCATGCAGCCATCATAGGAGATGGATTTCTTCTCCACAATAAAGTTTTCTAGCAATTTGGGCAGAACTGTGGTTGTGCAGCCAATATCTAAAATGGCCAAGTTGGCAAGGAAAAAATACATGGCTGTATGGAGACCTGAGTCTAGACTGATGGCCATGACAATGAGAATATTGCCCGTGAGGGCCGTGATATAAAGAAAAAGGAAGGTGCTAAACAAGAATATCCGGAGTTGAGGTGTCTCTGAGAAACCTTTTAGAACAAACTCTGTCACCAGGGTTTGATTAGTCAATGCCATTCAAGACAATGTCTCTTGTATCACTTGGAGGAAGTTTTACACAGCATAGTCCCCTTCATGGAATTTGTAGACAAATCAGTTGAGTCTTAGCAGAGGAAAAATGCACAGATTACATTAAAGTTCAAAATATATTTCAACCATACATAAAATGTTTGTTATGAGAGGATCCTAAATTGTAAATGCCCCCAGCAATTAGCCCAGCATCTGGTACAGTAGATACTTAATAAATGTTTATCGATTGACCAAGAATCACATAATAAAAATAACAACAGTGGCATCAGTTGAAAATGAGATGATAGAAAATTCAGTCCATTCACCAGTTCCCTTCATCCACATCATCCCTTCCCAATAATAGTCATTTCTTTTTTTCCATCCTCTTTACCTTCTTCTATTTTATAGTGCACATTTTTTTCATTAATTTTGGCTTTGCCTCTTTTTCCTATATGAAGGCAGGGATTGTGCCTTCTTCCCCTAATATATGCCTTATATCCATTGTGAAAGTATATTTAAAGCTCCCTTTTTAGTAAATCTAAAATTGTGAAGATATAATATTTTCTATGTTCTAAAAGCTCTTTCTAGACTTTCCTCCAATCCCAGGAAAGATGAATGATAGATTAAGGACAAAAACTGAGGGTTGAACAAAGAAGACCTCTTGTCTTCTTTTAGTTCTTGCCCTCCCTATCCTTTGAAGGGACTGGCCTATGACCCACCCAGGAGAGGTGCCCTCTATTCCATTCAAAGGAAAATTCTTTATTATCCAGACTATAGTCTCAATATTGATCTCTGAGAAGGAGTTGCTTTGAATCCTTGAAGTGAATGTTGCAGGGAGGAATTGGATGATAACTTTCATTACTTAACTATTTGGAAGGTTATCCCAAAACCGTATTTACACATATTGTGGTTTTCTTTCTTCAAGATTCCTATAAGTGTTACCTCAAACTGTCTTGGGATAGAGGCATGTAGGAAGGCATAGGGGAACTAAACCAGTTTGGACATCTTTCTCTTTAAGCTACAAGTGGCTTAAATATAGAATAACATTAAATTAATTAAAAATTGTTACTGGTAGATTTAGGTCTAAATTGTAGAGTACAGTATGAATATTTTTTCTTTGGCACTAAAACGTTAAGGATGTGTGGGAAAGTTGATAAATTTCTGTTCTTAGAGTCAGGAATCCTTCAGTTCTAATCCTTCCTCTGACAATTATAAACCGAGTAACTATAGGCAAAACCACAGATTCATAAGGCAATTTTCTTGGACTTTTCTACTAGGAATAGGTTATGCTAAAATAATCCCACAGCCTTTTCATATTTACATACATATTTGTCACACATGTCTCTTAATCTCAGTATTCCCTTTTATAAAATGCAAGTGATACTACTAGTATCCCTACTTCTCAAGGTCCTTGTGAGGGTAACTGCTTATAAACCCTAAACTACTCTGTAAATGTCAATTATTGTTATTTAACGTTCATTTGAATTTTTACCTTTACTTTTAATATCATCTATATTTTCCAATTCCTTTAAACAACATAAAGAACTAGCTTATAATCATACAAGGAAACTCACCATATGTGACCTTTAAATCATAAGTAAGACATACCTTCTATTCCTAGTTATTACCAATGTCAGTTCATGTGGTCAAAGTATGATTCTCCAACTACACTGGAAAATTGGTCACTAGATTTGGCAAAAACATTTTATCCCATTCAAGAGGGAGTAATTTTTCCCCACTCACCAAAGGCAAAACCTTAGCCCTTGACTGTCAGACAGACCACATGGAGAATTCCAGGATTTCCCTCTTCACACAGAGTTGTTGCAACAAAAGCTCTAAACCAGAAAATGTGAAATAAATGTTTTATCATTATTAATATTTCAATTTAAATAGACATAAATATTTGTAACAAATAATCATAAACAAGTCAGATTTGGTTTTCCTGGTTACTCAAAATACCTAACAGCAATAATCTCTCTTCTTTTATCAGTAATTATTAATCAATGATAGTTAGCTAACGATCATTATTTCTCCAGTCACGGAAAATATAAAGGGGTTATTTGGGAATCTTTATGAATCCTACGCTCACATTCAGGTCTCACCTCCCTTGTAACAAAGGAGATCATTTAACCAGGTTACCAGCATCATTTTTTCACTAGCCTTCCCAAGGAGGCAAGGTTGATGACTGCTCACATCAAAAGACTACTCCCCTTTTGATGCTATATTCCAAATCTAAGGAAAAGCCACATTGCTATTAGTAGTTCAGGGTAACCATAGCAATTCCTGAACCAAAATGGCACTTCTCAGAATCTTCTTTCTTTGCTGAAGAAAAATGCATTTAACACAAAAACAATATGGGATATGAGATCCCTGTAAGGTTCCACCTCAAATATGCCAATGTGAGTGTGCCCACTCTGAAGCCTAAGGCATCCAGACCTAGAGAATCCTCAGCACATTCATATTGACCCCTCTGCTCTGGGACCAGGAATTGCTACCCCAGTGACCTAAATTCAAGTGTTTTGAAGAAAAAATTATTTTGTTTAAGACTTAGATATTATTATCGAAGAAGCCGACACTTCCCAGGAGAGCACTGAGAAGCTGCTGGGAGACCACAGAAAGAAGCAGAGAGCTCTAGTGCATAATTGAAGTGGGAGATTCTTACCTCTGGAACCTCCTTGGCCCTTGTTTGCTAGAGTACTCTGCCAAATCACTTCTCCGAGCCTCCTTGTGCTCCTCTGTAGAAGAGGCTGAATGTAACCTCCTGACTACTTTATGGGCTCTTCACCACCATTGAGTCAAGATGTGCTGATTGATATGAACAGATAGAAGAATGAGCCCATCTAGATACTGTATGTGAAGTCAACAGACTTCATTCACACAACTCTAAAACGCTTCTGAAAAGCAGCACCATGATCTCATGCTAAGGTCTGATGCAAAGATGAATAAACTTCAGTTACTGACCCCATGGAACTTTCAATAGTAGTAGAGAGATGTACAAAGTGATTACGTTCAATTTTTTTTTTAATCTACAACAAAATACTGCTTGGAAGAGAAACAAATTGATATGAGTTCCATGGAGAGATAGATTATACCTGAGTGGACTAGAGAAGACTTCATGGAAAAGGAATCATGTGATCTAGCCTTTAAAATGGAGGACATAGTATAAACAAAGGCCCCGCAGTGGGAAAATTATGGATATGTTTTGAAAGAGAAAGTCTAGTTTATCCACAGAATAGTTTGAGCAGGGCATCAGAACTAGAACAAGGTATATGTAACATCCTTCCAATAAATATTCTTTACATGACATCTTCACGTAGGAAAATGAGTTTATTATCAGCATGGCTTAAGCTCCCCCCCAGGAGTAGGGATAGGTCTCCACTTAGATAATCACTATCTCCCTAGTCCCCCTTGTGCCTCATCTTTGTGAGAGGACCCTCTGGGGCAGTTGCTCCATAACAGCCCAGATAACTAGACACTGCTATCCCAGCAGGGGCAATCATAAAACATAGGAGCTAGAAAAGATGCTAGATGCCATCTCATCTAATTCCTTCATTTTACATATGAGAAGACTGAAGGCATTGTCTTACCTAGGATCACATACCTTAGTATGTGTATACACAGTGACAGACAGTGAAAGGAGAATGGTTAGATAGGAGTTTTCCATCAGTTTATGGCAATCACCAGATAAATATCTACCTGACAAGAAACATAAGGATCCTGCACAATGATTTTTCCTTAGTCACTACCTCCACTATCCACGAAAAAACACCATATATTTACCCAAAGAATATCAGAGTTGGGAGGAATCTTAGAGGTCATCTACCCCCAACTGATGTGTTTTAGAAAGGAGGAAACTGAAGCTAACAAAGGTCAAGTGACTTTCTCAAAGACATTTAGAGAGTTAGTGCCAGACTTAAGACTAAAACCCAGATCTCCTAAATTTCAGTCCACATCTAATTCTATATCTTTTACCAACATTTATTTTTAAGCAGTAAATTCCATGAAGTCCGATATCCATGAAGATTGATGCTCAACTACTCTTATAAAAATGCTTTCAAGTGCACAAATTTCTCTTACAGTATCCTAGATGCCAACATTGGGCTCTCCTCTTGGGAAAGTTGGTGGAAAGACATTAGTGCAGCCATTCTGGATGACATCTAAGCATATAATGATAAATAGAATTCTTACCACCTTCACAGTAGTCTTCAAAGAAGTAAACAATGAGCCAGTTTTTAAGAAGAAAGACAGCAAGGCTCTGAAGGAGTTGGATTGAGAGTTTTCTCATGGGATTCTGTCAGGCCTGGTTCCACAGGAAGTAAATGAAGGAGTAATTAGATGGTAGTATTTGTACCATCACTACTACAGGGACAGGGAAGTTACTTCCAGGGCAGAGCTCTTGGGGAAAATTCACATAGGCATTCATCAAACTTAAGATGAGTATCTTGAGAATCATAAAGTCTAACTGTCTCATATTATAGAGGAAGAAAAACATTCAGGAAAGTGAAGTAATTGGTCCAAAGTCATAAAATAAATTAGTAGCAGAACTGACTTCAAAGCCCAGTCTTCTGATATTAATCCTAGTCTTTTTATTGTTGCATCTTCATTGGATCATAGATTGAGAACTGGAAGAAAACTTAGAGCCTATGTAGTCCAATTGCGTCCTTCTATCAGATATAGAAAGAGAACATGAAAAATGTAGACAGGAGCAGAGAGAGGGAGGGAACATTCAACCTAGGAAAGAAAAATTCCAGAAACCTCTTTAAGCCTTTTAGAAGTCCCAGAGTACATGCAAGTAATTGATGTGCTGTTTACAAATCTTGCTTCTCCATTACTTCAGTGGCACATACCACAGCCCACACTCAGATTTCATAAATGGTCATGGTGGGTTGTTGTAGCTTAATGATTCATCAGATGAGCCAACTTATATCTCTCTTCCTTTTCTCAGCAACTACCAGAAAAAAAAAAACTTTCTTTACTCTTTGCATCTACTTTCTCTCCTCTCACTCATTCCTCAACCCTTTGCTAACATCATTCAACTGAAACTTCTCTCTTCAAAATCACTAATGATCACTTAATTGCCAATCTGATGGCCTTTTCTCTGTCTTCCTGGCCTCTCCAATTCTTTGGACACCAGTGACCACTCTCTCCTACTATTCTCTTTTCTCTTTCTCCTACTTTCTAAATGCTTCTTCATTGTCTACTTTTCTGGACTGTCATCCTTACGATCCTCAGACTGTGAATGTGCCCAAAGTGTCTGTCTTAGATTTCTCGAACCCTTGTCTCTCCTCTTACCATCCTTAGCAGCTCTTTAACTATCATGTCTATGTAGATGATTCCCCAATCTGTGTATCAGACCCTGCCCTCTCTCCTTCCCAGCAGTCACTCTCTTGAGTTGAGCTATGGTCCCACATCACTGACTACCTATTAGACATGTTAATATAGATGTTCCAGAAACATCTAAAATTCAGCATGTCTGAAACAAAACATTGTTTCTTCCCCCACCTAACCAATCCCTCCACACTATTATTCTTCCAGGCTTCCAAGATCAAAGTCTCAGTATTATCTTCTACCCCTCACTCTTTCTCAACTCACATTACCTCCACAAAATCTTTCACACCATGCCTTTCTTTCCTCCAGAGCCTCATCACTCATTACCTGAACTATTCCAATGCCTTCCTAAATAGTGTCCCTGTCTCAATTTTCTCTCCATTCCAACTGATCTCCACAGAGCTGCTATAGTGATCTTTCCAAAGCACACAGGACGGACAACATCAGTGTCCTGCTCAACAACCTACAATGGCTCCCTATTGCTGCTAAGATAAAATATAATTCCTCTGTTTTGTTTTTAAGGCCTTTCAAAACTTGGCCCCAATCTACCTTTCTGGCCTCATCATCTATTATTCTCTTTCCTGCATTTACCCGCGAGCCAAACTAGCTTTCTCTCTTTTCCTCAAACATGACATGACTATCTATGCCTTTGCACTGGGCATCACAAATGTCTGGAATGCACTCCATCTTCAACTCTGCCTCATAGAATGCTTCAGTTCCATCAAAATACACCTCCAACACCACCTTTAATACAAATCACTTCCTCTTCCCTCCAGCTGCTATGCCTTCCCTCACTAACTACCTGATATTTGTAATATTGTAAAAATATTTTGCAAACATTAAAGCACTACATAAACACTATTATATATGTATGCATGTGTATGTATAAGAATATATGTGTGTATATGTATGTGTGCATATATGTATATGTGTACACACACACACACACACACATACACTATTGTCTTGCACTAACAAGTTCCTTGATGGCAGGCATTATTTTTGTCTTCATACCCCCAGCACCTAGGACAATGGCTAGCACATAGTAGGTGTCTAATATACATTTGTTGATTGACTAAAAATTCAAGAGTGATCTACTTGACCTTTATTCTAGACAAAAATCTAGTACATGTTATTATATGTATGATTTATGAGCAATTGTAAATGGAAGCAGTGATCACAATGAGATAGAGCAAATCATGGCAAACTGATCTCATTTCCCTTTTGGACAGATTACTTAAACCAGTAGATCTCTTTCTAATTGCATTGAATTGATTTACCTTTGGGAGAACTAAACTACATCAGAATGTTTATCTTTGTTCTGCTTCTGGGAGCCAAGATGGTGGAGTAAGAAGTAAGTCGCTCTCACCATCCCTCATTAACCCCTGAAAGCCCAGAAAATATTTCCCCAGGAAAAAACCTGAAATAGCTGAACCAGTAGAAAGATGGGGTGCAGCAGTCCAGTAGCCCAGGTAGCTTGAGGGATTAACAGGAAAGGCCTCTTTTGCCCTGGGTGAGGGGGAGCAGTACAGAATGGGAGGCACCCCAGCAAGCTAGAGGAAAGTCCCACCTCAGCAAACCAGGGGGAAATCCTGAACCACAGATGGTGGAGCAGGCAAACACTAACACCAGGACCCCTGAGTGCCTCAGTACAGGAAGGGGAACCAGTGGAAACTGGCTCAGAAAACCACAACATGCCTCATCATTCTATGGAAGCCAAGTCTCCCACTGCCTCAGCAAAACTCTGGGAAGGCTATGGGGGAAAGCCCCAGGTGAAGAAACATCCCAAAGCATCAAAACATCTATCTGAAAGGAGCCAAAGAAAGTAAAATGAGGGAAAGGAAAGGCCCAGGTGAGCAGGCAACCTCCAGGCGCCAGACTACCCAATCCTACCCCTAGAGTTCCAGTGTTGCTGACTCCAGCCCAAAGCCAGGTAAGCTACCAGAACCCTATGGCCTCCAACCTGCCAGCATTGGAGGCCCCAGCACACAAAGACAGTGACCAGGGACAAAGCTCCCAACACAAGAAGCTTGGCTCAGTGCGCCCTGCTCCCCAGAAGGAAAGCTCAGTCTTTCTAAAGGCCAGGAAATTTCTGGGAACAGTAAAGATTGAGGCAGAAATTCTGAAGAGGACAACATTGTCAACAAACCCACATTTTGAACTTCAAAAGGGAATATGAACTGGTCTGAAGCCCAAAAAGCCATCTTAAAATAGCTCAAGAAGGACTTAAAAAGTCAAATAAGAGAGGTAGAAGAAAAATTGGGAAAAGAAATGAGAGGTATGTAAGAGAGAGTCAATACCTTGGAAAAGGAAGGACAAAAATTAACTGAAGAAAACAACTCCTTAAAAAGCAGAATTGGCCAAACAGAAAAGGAGACACAAAAACTCACAGAGGAAAAGAGTTCCTTAAAAAATAAAATGGGCCGAATGGAAAAGGAGGTACAAAATCTAATAGAAGAAAACAATTTGTTAAAAATTAGAATTGGGTAAATGGAAGCTAATGACTCTATGAGAGAACAAGAATCAGTCAAACAGAAACAAAAGAATGAAAAAATAGATGAAAATGTAAAATACTTCATTGGTAAAACAACTGACCTGGAAAATAGATCCAGAAGAGACAATTTTAAAAATATTTTTCTACCTGAAAATCGTTACAAAAAAAAAAAGCCTGCACAGCATCTTTCAGGAAATCATCAGGGAAGACTGCCCTGAGGTCCTAGAACCAGAGGATACAACAGTCATACAAAGAATCCACTGATCATGTCCTGAAAGAGATCCCAAATTGAAAACACCAAGGAATATAGTAGCCAAATTCCAAAATATTTATCCTCACAATAAATGAAACTTAAAAAAAAGGAAATTACTACCAAAGGGAAGGATGGCTCATAAGTTTTCCATGGAGAGGCAAACAAAATACATCAAACTTAGTTTTATTGTATCAAAAACAAGTCAATGTGAAATATTTCATGTTGTCAATGTGAAATGTCATAAAGTCAACATGAAGTAGTATTTCATATGACACTTGGATATCTTATACAATATTTGTGAGTGTAAACTAAAATATTCCTACATAGGTAACTGCAAATTATGAGCCATCATGTCCTGAGGAAAGAGATTGAAAAGTTCTTCTCGAACACACCAACATATTTGGTCATCAATAAGTTCAATATGAAGGTAGGCACAAGGGAAATGAACATAACATATGTTAGAAAATATGATTCAGTTTTGTGAAATGAAAGACCCCAAAACTTTATAAACTACTCAAAAGCATCTTACCTGTATTTTGTTAATAATTTCTTATAGAAGACAGACGGAAGGCACTGGACCACGTGATCACTAAACAATATCACAAAGAAAATAAAACTGCCTGTGACTTTAAAAAAACAGGAAATGACTGATTTCTAATGTTAGAGTCCTATCTCAAAATGAATCTAGGACATTTTATGAGGTGAGTAAAAGAGTATTGTTGATAGAGACTTCCCGGGATGAATGAACAGGGACTTTACCAACCAACACTGGCTTTTAAAAAAGATATGTAAAGAAAAAGGAAAGAAGGTGAGAGAAGACACTTAGAGGCATAGGCCTGACAGAATAATAGCAAGAGCTCAGAATGAGCCGAAGTTTCAAGAAAAGCAAAGGAAATGAAAAAAGAGGGGTTCTGTTTGTTAGTTATATTAGGGGAAAGAAGAGATTGGCTAAGGGACATGTCTATGGGTTAGAGTGGATAGGATACTGTAACCAATAGTGAATAAAGGTAGAGCTACTGAGCTCATATTTTACATTGGTTTTCTTTAACATGGAAGATGATATTTGGACTGGAAAGGACTGAGTGGGAAGAAAGACTATTAATAGGGACTTGAATCACAAGGTACATAAGGATATAATAGAAGAACACTTAAGTGTCCTAATGAAGTCAGGTCACCTGGTCTAGATAAACTTCATCTTTAGGTGTTGAAAAAAACCCTCTCATATAACTGGTTTCTGAGGGACTGTCAGCCATCTCTGAAAGATTATGGATAATGAGTTAGGCATCATAGAACTGGAGTAGGGCAGAGATTGTGTAGACTCATAGAGTTATAATACATTTTTGCACTCTCCCTGTTCAGTTTTCTTAGCATGTGGAAATGTCGTGTATTTTTCCAATCTTCTTGTCTTTTGATTTTATCCAAAAATATCTGCATTCTGAATCTGCTGATCTCTTTGTCAAAAAATATACTGTTGCAAAGATATTTTCTTCTGTTTTCTAAATTCTTGACATGGTTGTTTAGCTTACCAGTTTCTTTTTTGAGAGCTCTAATTTCAATTCAGATTTCCATCCTTACTTCTGACTTAATTCTTGCTGGACTTTCTTTTACCTGATCCACTGTCATTTCTGGGAAGTGGATTTAGTGCATAATTTTCCCCTTTGTTGTGGAATTTCAAATTTTTTCCTTTCCACAAGAATACTTCTTCATTATTTTGGTTTCTTTTCTTGATTGCTTATTTATCTCTCACAATTTTATCAGTTCTTTTGTTGATTTTCCTGTGCATCCCTTCCTGTGATCAACCCTGTTAGTAAAAAACATGTTCCTTTCTGTTTTAGTTTAGAACAAAATAGGTTAATCCCTATTGATATCCTCCTTCAGCCCTTCAGTTTTGGACTGGATGTTTACTTCAAGCACTGTGTGGTATTCAAGGCACAGGTTGGAAATTTGGATTGAGGGAGGGAGTGGGCTCAGTACCAGATCAGAGGTATTAGCAGGTAACTCTGACACATGGAGTCTGGGTATGGGTAGGACTGTATTGGATGTACAGGCCTTCCCCTGATGGGGAAGGTCTTAGCCAGGGAGTAACACAAGACTTCACACTGCATGTAGTTAGACCTGGGGCTGCAGGGGTATACTAAATAGTTTCCCCTGGCTCAGAGACCCTAGCTAAAGAGGATATGTGACATGGGATTACACTTGGGATCTAGAAAGTATGTATTTTCACACTTGGATCTCTGATATAGGGACAGCCTTTGTGTTAAAATTGAGACCTAGCATTATATAGTATCCCAGGCTTGGAGTCTTTGGAATAAGCTTAGGGAATAGAAATAGGCAATCCAATAGTTCATACTTTTAATGGCGTTTGGTAGTATTTGCCTTGAGAGGGACCTCTTTCTTATTCTTCTTAAAATAGTTACCATTTACATGATTTAATGTACTTTTTTCCTCTTTTGATGTGGAAAGGGAGAGAGAAGCCTAAAAGAAATCACTGGTTATGCCATCATAACTGGAAATCACCCTCTATATGTCTGTGGGCATAAATGGGCCTTGAGGTCAAGGCTGAATCATAGAAGCTCAGAGTTGGAGGAGACCTCAAAGGTCAAATCCTGCCATATCTAAAGCACAAGTCTTCTTCACAACATCAGTACACAAACCACCATAAAATCTGTGATTAAAGACCTCTTGTCAGTGGTAGGAAACTCAGTACCTCTCCTCAGTCATAATAAATTACCATTCATTATGCCATCATTTGGGCATAATATTTGACATGGCTCACAACCATAATTCATCAGACGATAGACTGTGGAGCTACCCATTTTGATTCATTTGAATTGGCAATTAGGGGACAACAGTTATATTTGACTACAATTCTGTCTTTTGGCTATTCCTCCCAAATATTTTAAATCATTTTCCTGTAATGTATGTATATGCAATAACAAACTTTATTATCATAGAAAAATAACAATTTGTTGCTCTCCAGATGTGTAAATGGAGTTATGCAAATGTATGAAAACATTTGCTCTCCAGAACAGCACTGATCCATCTCCTACATATTTCTATTTTATAGGGGATTTTGTATACACTTTGGAATCCAATTAAACTTATTTCCTACTAAACAAAGGCATTGGAGTTTGGGAAGGATTGTGGTGTCCTTGTGAGGAGAAGAAAAGTAACTCCTTTACTGAAGGTCATTAAAATAGATCCAATTTTCACAAGAGATAAATTTTTAATTGACTATATGAAATTGAAAGCCTTTATACCAAGAATATTAGTGTAATGAAAAGAAGGGAAATTGGAAAAAAATATTTTATCATTTGTCTCTGATGAGTCAGATATCCAAGTTTTATAGGTAATTGACAGAAACACATGAGGCCAAAAGCCATTCCCCAATAGTTCTCAAAAGAAGACCCACACATTATTAACAGCTAAATGAAAGAAATGCTCCAACACTTACAATAACAGAACTGCAAAGGACCAGGTGCATCAATCGAAACAAAAATGTGTTTGGTCCTTCCAGGTATTCTCAAATTCCAGTCCTTCTAGTAGTAAAAACAAACCTGAGATTTCACCTCCCATTCATGGGAGGAGAAGCATGTTGGAAGAGCAGCACACACTAATGCTGATGGAATTTTAATTGACCCAATCATTCTGGAAAGTAATTTAGAATAATGTTGAGAAAAAGAATAAAATATCCATATGCTTTGATTTGGAGGTCCCGCTGCTAGATATAAAACCAAAAAAAATCAATTATTTTTATAAAGGTTTCATATGTCCCGCTCCCCCCTTAAAATAAACACCCATGTTTACAGCAGCACTTTCTATAATACCAAAAAAAAAACCGGAAGCAAGGTAGATGGCCACCTATTAAGCAATTGTTAAACAAGTTGTGGTACACAAATGAATTATCCTGTTTTAAGAGACAATAAATACGAGGAATACCGAAAAGCATGGGAAGACATATGAACCATTGTGATATAAGGAAAGCATATTCAGGGAAACAACATATATACCCAATGACTACAACAAGTAAGAATAACAGCACATGATTGCAGCTGAATATTGTGAAGTAATGACCAAAGGCCATTGATGAGAAGAAAGTCCCATATACACCAAAATATTACTGCCTACAGAAACAGAAAGAAATATTAATACAAAAAAAAAGACATAGAAAGAGCAAAATCACCTGGAGGCAGAGTGAAATGAGCCACACCAAGAAAACAATATATGCAATATAAATGAAACAATGAACATGGAATGACCACACCAAAAAAAAGTTAGTATAAAATGACAAACAATAAACATAGTTCAAAAGAAGAGATATGAGAAGTCAACCAAGTCCCAACCATTTGCAGAGGTGGGAGGTCATAAGTGTGGTTTGTACATATTTTCAGATATTTTTGATGATCAGTTATTTTAATTTTCTCATCTTTTTTTTTCTTTTTTGTTTTTAAAAATATCATTTGTTATATGAGATGGCTGTCTGGGAGAGGAAGGGGTAGGCATACTGGAGGAAATTTTGGTAACGTAAAATAGAAACATCAATTAAAATATTTTGAAGAGAAAATTTACTGACCAATCCTGAACCTGAACAAAAGATATAGAAAAGCATTCCATCCCCAACTTTGCAAAGATGGAGCTGGGTTAGAAATGTGAAACCATATATGTCAGAGTTTTTCAAAATGCTGGTAGGGTGTTTTTTCTTTCTTTCTTATTCTTTCTTATAAAAGATTACACTTTGGGAGGTGGAAAAAAAAGGGATACATTAGAAAATGTAGATAATGAAAAACAAAAAGTCATTATAAAATACATTTTCAAAGAATGACTCTTTGAGTATGGTAAAGAAAAGATGGATTTGGAAAGAAAGTTTATGAAATCAGAGGCTATTCCCTCCAACTCATCCCTGAGGCCAGAACCCACTATGCAACATCTCTCACAAATGGTCATCAAGCTTATACTCAAAGACCCCCAGAGATCAGGAGTTCATTACCTTTCAAGGCAACACATTTAACTTCTAGACAGCCATAATATATTTTCCTATGATTTCCTAGAGGTAGCTAGTGAATGAAGTGTCATTTGCAGGCATTTGGCTAAATATTCAAGTATTATACCTCTTATTAGTCAACAAACATTTACTAAGCACCTACTATGTTCCAGTCATTGTATTAAGCACTAAGGATACCAAAAAAAAAAAGGCAAATGACAGTTGCTGCCCTCAAAGAGTTCACAATTTAATGGGGGCAGGGTAGAAAACAAGCAAATAAATATGAATAAATAAGCTATGTATAGGATAAATGGAAAAATGTTTTTCAGTCATGTCAGTTGTGTCCAACTCTCTGTGACCCCATTTAGGGTTTTCTTGGCTAAGATACCGGAATGATATGCCGTTCTCTTCTTCAGCTCATTTTACAGATGAGGTCATCAAGGCAAACAAGGTTAAGTGACTTGCCCAGAGTCACACAGCTAGTGTCTAAGGCCATATTTGAACTGAGAAAAATGAGTCTTCCTGACTCCAGGCTTGGCACTTTATCTACTACCTTCACCTAGCTGCCTGCAGGATAAATCAAAATAATTGATAGAAGAAAGGCATTAGAATTAAGAGGGGTTGGGAAGACATCCTGGAGAAGGTGGAATTTTAGTTGAGACTTGAAAGAACCCAGAGAAATCAGGAGGTAGAGAAGAGGGAAGAGCACATTCCAGTAATGGGTGTCAGCCAAAGAGATTGAGTGCTTATTCATGGAACAGCAAGGAGCCAATGTCACTGGAACAAAGAATATTTGATGAGGAGTTAAGGTATAAGGGACAGCCAGATGTATAAGCTGATAGAATCCTGGTCCTGGAGTAAGGAAGACCTGAATTCAAACCCAGCCTCAAGTACTCACTAGCTGTGTGACCCTGGGCAAATTGCTTAACCTCTGTTTGCCTAGAAAGCAGTTAGGTGGCTCAGTAGATAAAATGTTGGACCTGCAGTCAGGAAGATTTGAGTTCTAATCCAACGTCAGACAAGTGTCATTAGCGTGTGACCCTGGGCAAATCCTTTTCCCTCTGTTTGCTTTAATCCACTGGAAAAGAAAATGGCAAACCTCTCCAGTATCTTTTCCAAGAAAACCCCATGGGCAGTATGGTCCATCGATTCATGAAGCATGGGACACAACTGAACAATTATACAATAACAAGTTATAAGGAGCCTAGAAAGGTAGGGAAGAGAAGGGACTAGGTTATGAAGGGCTTCAATGACAAAGGATTTACAAGAAAAAGCATTATGTAAATCTGAATAAAGACATTCTCAAAAAAATTTTCTCTCATATCTAGATTTCATAGTATTATCTAGAAATAATATCCCAAGGAAGCCATCTTGGTTGATTCTAATTATTTACCAAATAGACAAAAACAATTTTTTGAGGGCTGCTTTAAAATCCTTATTCCTCAGTGTATAGATAAGAGGGTTTAAGGTGGGACTGACTGTGGTGTACAAAAGAGCCACCACTTTGCCATTATCCATTGAAGAACTGGAGCCTGGGAGCATGTAAGTGTATGTGATTGTGGTATAATAGATGGTGACCACGATGAGGTGGGAGGAACAGGTAGAGAAGGCTTTCTTCTTCCCCTCCATGGTGTGAATCTTCAGGATATTGGAGATGATGAAGCCATAGGACACCTGAGTGAGCACAAAACTGACAACTCCAAAGTACACATCTGCAATGACTATCACGATGTTGTTTACATATGTGGAGCTGCAAGAGAGCAGTAGCAAAGTCGGGACTTCACACAGGAAATGATTAATTTGATTGGGACCACAGAAGGTTAATCGTACCATCAGGCCAGTTTGTAGTGATGAGCTGAGGGTGCCAGTGGCCCATACGCTGCCCACTAAGAGCAGGCAAACCATCCTGTTCATCATGGTACTATAACGTAAGGGGTGGCAGATGGCCACATACCTATCGTAAGCCATGGCTGCGAAGAGCAGAAGCTCAGTCCCCAAAAAACAAGAGAAGAAATATAATTGAGTCATGCAGCCGTTGTATGAAATGGATTTCTTCTCCACAACAAGGTTCTCCAGCAATTTGGGCAGAACTGTGGATGTGCAGCCTATGTCAATGATGGCCAAGTTGGCAAGGAAAAAATACATGGCTGTATGGAGATTTGAGTCTAGACAGATGGCCATGACAATGAGCGCATTGCCAGTGAGGGCCATGATGTAAAGAAAGAGGAAAGAGATAAATAGGAATAGCTGGAGTTGAGGTGTCTCTGAAAATCCCTGTAGAACAAACTCTGTAACGAGGGTTTGATTACTCAGTTCCATTTGACCCAGAGATTCCTTTTGAATCAGCCAGAGGAAGTCTGACACAGTGGAGGCTCCCTCATAGAGTACTGGATAATTCAGCTGAGCTTTAGCAGAGACACGAGGCAGAGGTTTGAATGAAAGCTGAAAAATATTTTAATTTTAGATATATAGAATGGTTATCATGTTCAAATTAGAAATTGTAATTGTCAGAAATTCAGCTCATAAATCACCTAATAAAAATACTGGCAGTGATATATGGAAGGCCATATATCAGGAGGTTCAGTCGCTTCACTAGCACTGTCCACACTCACTTTTCTTCCCCAAATTCTTTTCTTTGTCTTCCCACTTTTCTTCTGTCCCATTGCTTTAGTTTAATTTGTTTGCTTCTGTTGTTTTATATTTTATTCCTCAGAAGGCAGCTAGGTAGTGCACTAGATAGAGCACTGAGCCTGAAGTCAGTAAGATTTGAGTTCAAATCCAGACTTATACACTTTCTAGCTTTGCAACTCTGGGCAAATCATGTAACCTCTGTCTGCCTCACTTTCCCCGACTGTAAAATGGGGCATCTCCCAGGGTTAGTTTTGAGGATCAATGAGATACTATTTGTAAAGCGCTTTATAAATCTTAAAGTACTATAGAAGAGTTATGATGATGATGATGATGATGATGATGATGCTGTTTAAGGGAAGGGACTGTGTCTTCACTATCTTGGTGGTTCCCTTTCTATTATGGTATAGTGGAAAGTAGGCTGTAGAATCCAAAGTCTGGAGTCTGAGTTTAAGCTCTGACTCATACTAGCTAAGTGGCCTTGGGCAAGGATTTTTTGCCTCTCTGAGCTTTGGTTTCCCATCAGCAAAACAAAGATCATGATAATTGTAATATGTGCCTCATATGATTATCTGGAACAAAGTGTTTTATATACCTTAAAATACTATATAAATCCAGGTCACTGTTGCTAAAGATTTGATATAAACTTCTTTTGGTTTTTGCTCAGAAGACATTCTGCTATTCTGTAAGCTACCAAAGAAAAACCCCCACAAAAAAAAACAAGACAACTATTGTCCTTCTCCTTCCACTTCCAATGCCCCCCCAAAAGAAAATGGAAGTTAGGGAAAAATTGTATTGCCTTTCAAGGTTTAAGATAACCATAGCAACCCTAAGTCAAAATTGTATTTTAAGTTCTTTCCATTTTACCAAGGAATGATGAACTAAATTCAAAAAAGGCATGGAATTTGAGATGTCTGTAAGTTCAGTTCAGTCATTTCTGACTCATTGTGAACTCTGGGGTTTTCCTAGCAAAGATACTGGAGGGGTTTGCCATTTCCTTTTCTAGCTCATTTTGCAGATGAGGAAACTGAGGCAAACAGGGTTAAGTAACTTGCCCAGGATCACACAGCTAGTAAGTGTCTGAGGCCAGCTTTGAAATTATGAAGACAAGTCCTCCTGACTCCAGGCCTAGCTCTCTAACCACCACACCACCTAGCTGCCTCTGAGACTTCTGCAAAGCCCCACCCAAAATATTCAGTGTGAATGAGCCCATTCAGAAGCCTAAGGAGGCCAGACTCCAAGAAGCCTCAATGCATTATAATAGCTGACATTTGCAATACACTTTAAATGCTGTAGAGTATAATTTTAAGTGGTTTTTTTTAAAACTCCCTTTCTTTGGTTAAATACAACCCCCAACATACCATAAAGCTGCCAAAGAATAACATCCACACACAGCTGTTAACCATCTTACTTCAGATCTCATCAGCTGTTCTATGATTTCATTTGATCTTCACAAGAACTCTGGGAGGTAGGTACTATTATTGTCCACATTTTATAGATGGAAAAATGGAGATCTACATTAAATGACTTGCTCAAAGTTTTCTAACTAGAGAGTAGCAGAGTCAAGGCTAGAACCTGGTATTTCTGATTCCCCCATGCAGTCCCCTTCCTACTACATGTTTCCCTCTGTTGATTTTCTCCAATTTATCCAAAGGGCCTTTTCCTTCCTTATCGATTTCCCCTTCCTCTAATACCCACAAAAAATTCTTAGAAAACCTTCAAAAGAATTCATGGGCCTGGGCCTGGGAAGATGAAAAGGAAAACCTAGTCAGAAGCAATATGCGGCACCCATGGAAAGAAAAGTAGGGAGATCCATCCCTGAAGCCCTAGAATAAATAAAAGGATAGAAGAGGACCTCAAACAGAGCATATCATGCTAAATAAAGTGCCAGATTTGAGTCCTAAAAACCTGGGCTAGAGTCTTGTTTCTGCCATATACTAATTATAGGACAATGGACAAGTCAGTTAATCTCTGAGTCCCCTGGAATTTCTCTGGGACTATAAATTGTGGATAAGTCAAAATCACCAAAGACCCATGCCCCTTCCCTTCCTATTTCCTACCCTCATCAATCAACCCCCAATTAGCTGAAACTCCTACCTTAAATACCTTCATCAGGGCTATAGTAGAACTTTGAGCTGAAAGGGATCATAGAAATCTCTTGGACTATAACCATTTTTAGGACATGGGCCTCTTTGGCTATGTCTGGTAGAATCTAAGGACCCCCTTTTTGAAATAATATTTTTCAATGCATAAAATAAAATACACAGGGTAGTGAAAGGAGTCAATTTTATTAAATACAGTTATCAAGATATTTTCTTAAAGTTCATTAACTGTAGGATAAGAAACTCCCAATAGTCTTTTTCATTTTACAGATGAGGAAACTGAGGCCTAAAGAAGGGAAAAGATTTGCTTGAGGTTAAACTAACAAGATTGTTATGTGAATTCCAGTCTTCAAACTTTGACTCTAGTGTTATTTCCACCACAACAAACAAGTTTTGAACTGGTGTTACCCCCAATTCCATTTAGGGAAGGGCAGAAAGGGCATATGTTCCTGGTATTAGAACCCTGAACAATCCATGGAAACATGGTTACAAAAGGTGACTTGGTTCTATAGTCCTTTGACTATAAGTTTAGATAGATAGATAGACAGATAGATAGATAGAGATAGAGATATACATTATAATGCATGACAGATTAAATAAGCTTCTGTGAACTGATCTGGGAATCTGATCACTATGGCTAACATCACTTCCATAAGAAAGTATTGGCCCAAGTTCTAAATGATCTGAACTTTTGGGAAACAGTGAATCTGTAAGCTAGAGAATGCCAGTATCATACTGCTAATGATAATCTCCTCTCTTCAAAGTGGAATAAACCACCACCATCAAGAGGAAATAAAGCGTCTAAGATCGCTCTTGTGCTTGCTTATTATTACTCTTCCATTCTTATTGTGGTACAGTAAGCAACACACTAACCCTGGGGTCAGAGGCCCTGGGTTCAAATCCCACCTCTGACACTTCCTATCTGTATGACAATTGTCTCCCTGGGCCTCATTTCCCTAAACTGTAAAATGAAGGTAATTGAATTAGAGGGTCTTTGAGGTCCCTTCTACCCCTGGACCCATATCCCTGAGATATCATCCTTCCACTTGTATCTCAGAAATGCTGAGTAAAGTAACTGTGACTACTTAGAATAGCAGCTGCTGAGTAAAAAAAGAGCTCAAATCGGAGTTGCACCAGATTTTTACAGGAAATATAACATGGAGGTTTCCTCGCTGAAACAGCAGACCAAAAGATGGGTATGGGAGCTGCTGTTTATTACGGCCTCTATGGCCTATATTAAAAACCCAAACCACATTGTACTGGGGTCCCTCTCATTTCCTCCTGTGATTACATGCAGATATTTGTTGTACAATGTGTAACAGATGTGAGGAGAGATTATTCTTTGGCTACTTTATGGTATGTGAGAAGAGGAGGACTATAATTAATTAGAGAACAGGAGCTTTAAAAATCACTTAGACACCAGCAACATTTTTTCATATAATTCTGCAAAAAAAAATAATAAACCCAATGGGTTATTGCTGTTTTTTATTGTTCTTCAACCATAAAACAGAAACATAAGTGAATGGTCATAGATCTCAAGCTGAAAGGGACCTTGGAAGCCATCCAGTTCAACCCTTTCATTCTTTTTATAGACGAGGAAAGTGATGCCCTGAGAGGCCAAAGGATCAGCCCAAGATAACACAGGTCATAAACAGCAAGATCAGGATTTGAACTCAGGTCTCCCTATTCCAAATCAAGTGTTCCTGTCATTTACTATTAACATGGCAGATTTTTCCCAATCCTTTCTTCTCTACAAATGAGAAACTTACCTTCTCAAAAGAAAAACAAACAACCTTCTCACTCTGTTGGAAATGTTGAGATGTGATATGAATAAAATGGCTTTGCCTCCACCTTTTTCCTTTCTTATTTTGGCCTTTAAAATAAAAAGAGCTGAATTTATCACAGAATGGCCAACTCTTTGTATTTTTAGTGAGGTCATCTGGGAAATATTCCCCAAAGAGCTTCCCCTAAAAACTCCTGAAGGATCAATTAAGTTTAAACTTGGCTGCTTTATCCTCATGAAATAAACAAGGTTCTATGTTTAGAGAATTTCTTCGTGAGTTCAAGGATATGAAACTGATATCATAGAATGTCAAAAGGTAGAAAAATCATGGTGATCAAGGGTGGAACTCATCAACTCTGCATAATTGGATTAGGTTTGAGAACTGGGACTAAGAACACTGGGTAGGCAAGTTTTTCTGTCTTTGACACTTTGGGTCTAACCCAGAAACACTGGCTAAATATCCTTGACAAGTAGAAGTACTTCTTAGAGAATTGACTGGAAAATCCTTTGAAGTCAATCTTTGAAAGAAAAAATTTAAAGAAAATCTTTTAATGTCAAAAATTCTCTATATAATTTTATATAATTTGTAAAATTTATATCATTTGTATAATTTTATATAATTTTGTTTATATAATTGACTTTCGAGCCAAAAACCAATCTGTTATTGCAGTCTCTCTCTAGAGGAACAGTCTGGTTTCTTCATATATTTGGTTTTAAAGTAACTAGTGGTTGGAAGATAAGTTTTTTGTCTTGAGCACTGTAAAGATGTGGTCCTACCCTCAAAGAACTTATAATACAAAGTGAAAACTAGACAATTTCAATAACAACCCCTCTACATATGCATACTTTTTAGGAATTATGATCATGACTAAGGAAAAGTTACTCATAGACAATGGTAGTAGAGAACTATTCCAAATTTGATAGTCTAAAGCTACAGAAAATTGGACCTGAAATCTAATCTAATCCAACTAGCCTTCAGATTTGAATAAGGGAAACCCCCTCTCCAAAGAAAAGTCAAAAGAACATGTACACAGCATTCTACTTCAATTTCAATCTTTCAGGTATAACCCCATCTTCACTCTTTTCCAGAGGATCAGGAAAGGAAGAGGTAATAAATGTCAACCCTGTACCTTGATTCAACCCACCCATAAAGCCCATAGGCTTGTAATGATGAGAATCCTCATAAAACGTGATATGATCAAGGACACTTGATCATATCACAAGAACACAAGAACACTCTCTTGCCTCCATCAAAAAGTTATCATAGAACATTTCACATATAGTCACACACACACATACACATACACACAGACACACAAAATGTCTGAGCCAATGGCAGATTTAAAATTGCCAAATGTAACAGAGTGCTCTAGGAGAAAATATGAGAGAGAGAGAAGAACTAGTGCTAACGTGGAAACATGGGTAGTATTAAGACTGTGCTCAGCACATTTAGAATCTCCTCTCATACATGAAGCCCAGAAAGTTTCAGGGATACTTTGAAGATATTTATCTACTCAAAACCATAGCCCTACTAATGAATTTGATTTAATGACCAGCCAGAAAAATAATTAATTCCAAGTAAAATTACTTAAAGAAAAAAGAAAAGTAAGCCATAGAGGATTTCTGTCATAAATCTGGGGCAAACTCTTCTACAAATTTACATGGTATCAGTGGGAAGAGTGGACGTGCCTAGAGGACATGTATAGGGTGCATACTTAGGGATCATGTGTGTCAGGATACCTGTGTGGAACATGTATGACTAGGACATGTACACAGAAGGGAAATTCACCTGTTTTGTCAGGACTTCTGGTATCTTCTGGTGATGTCATTGCACTGTTTTTATTGGATCTGTTTTCTGCTGGGTACTACATCACCTCTATTTCCCATGAAGCTCTGTCTAACTGCTATTCGACAGAAGTGTTACCTCTCCATTTCCACACCTTCCCACTGGCCTATTCTCATTATAGCCAACTAAATTAGGGCTAGGCATGTCAACAATTTGAATGAGAACTATTTGTATGAGCTCTAGAAGTCTTAAAATGGGGACACATTTCCTAAGTTTAGTAGCAAAGGTATTTCCAAATGAGTGGTTAGGTGGTAAATCAGCATACAAACTAGGGAGGGAAAAGACCCATTGGCAAGATTTGCATATCCAAATTAGATTTTATTAAAGGATATTCTTTATAGCCTGGCTATAAGATTGGAGAGATGTTATAATCCTCTAAGCCTGCATCTAGAGTAGAGTAGGAGGGTGGTAGCTCCAATGATATCTTCCCAGGTTTCCTTTTTTTTAATGGGAAAATGCCCATGATAGGGATCTGCCTTTACTTTTCATGCGAGGGGAGGGTGGTGGTGAGATTCAGGGTAGTTTAAGCATTTCAATACTCATAAGTATTCAATACAGTAAGTATTTCCCAGGGGAAAAAAGGATCATAGCAAGTACAAACAAGGTACTAGAAATGTAAACGTCACAGTCATGATTTAATAGCTTCTGTGACATCTCCTAATGGCTCTAGGTGAGGTCCCCTAGCTGTTCCCCATAAAAGGAAGAGTTGATTCTGTCATTTCTTTTCTTAGTTAATAGTTCAGAAGCTGTTTTATTTTGTTTAGAGAAAAAGATAGGACCTCACACACCTAATCATCAGACTATAAAAAATATTTTTCACCTATTTTTCCCCCAAAAGAAGAAAAACAACTATCAGCTCCAATAGCCACGGGCCCCAAGGGCTAAGCTTTTCTTTTTCTTTTTTTTTTCCTAAGAACACTGAACAACCCAGCAGCTAATGAGAGCTCACAGGTATCTAGTCTGTTTTTTGAACTCACTTCCCTCTGCTAGGAGGGTTAAAGTCCATGCCTCAAATTTCTTATCAGATTAAAGTCAGAATATCTCATTTAGATTCCAATGATTGTAAGCTTACCTTCCCGTCAAAGCATTTTGGGGAGCTACCTTCCAACGATCCACAAAAGATGCTGTGGGTCTGAGGTACCATCTGTTACTTTACCAAAAGTCTGTTGGAGCTAGCTCAAAAATTTTCAGATGTTTACACCTTAGAAATTAGCAAATGTTATAAATCAGAGCTTGATTTATTGTTTTGTTGATTTCCTAGTCTTTAAAAAGTGATTAAAAAAAGGTTAATGTTCTAGATTAAATTTAAAAGTGTGTGAAGCTAGCCTTTTTCCCAGAGAACTAGATGTTAAGCATTTATCAACAGACCCCTGTCTCAAACCCTCCCATTCAATATCCTCCAGGTCTTCCCATGCAGAAGGAGTCACGAAGGCAAGAATGAAAAATGAAAATGAGGATCTTGGGAAGCTATTACCCTTCAACCCAATTCCATTTTTAAAAAATTTCTGACTTTCACATGTAAGTCTTGTTTGTTTGTTTTTTTTCTGGTGAGGCAATTGGGGTTAAGTGACTTGCCCAGAGTCACACAGCTAGTGAGTATTATGTATGAGGCTGGATTTGAACTCAGGCCCTCCTGACTCCAGGGGTGGTGCTCTACCCACTGTACCACCTAGCTGCCCTTCACATATAAATCTGAGCAATACCAAATCTCCCAAGTTTTAAGCTGACCTACATAAGGGGAAGACTTCCTAACAATTGAAGATCTCCCCAGATGAAGTTCTGAGTCTAGATGGAGTAGCTAGATCTCTGTCCCTGGAGCTCTTCAAATAGGATATGAGTGATCATTTCTCAGGGATGATTTATACAGGTGATGGATTAGATGACCCCAAAGATCCTTTCCAGTTCTTAGGATGTTAAGATCCCATGGCATTAAAGAGAACATTCCATTCTTTACCTAGGGTTTTTATATTTCTCATCAGAATGGAGAATCCAGCTACTTGCTGAACTGTGTCTCCTATGAAATATGGTAGTAACCACCCAAGATTGAGTCAGGCGTTACATGAGAACACTTTACTGTTGCAAAACTCTTCTGGGTAAGTCCTAGCCTAGAAACCACTACAGGATACAACTACAAGAAATCAACAAGATACAGACCTAAGAGAAATCCAAAAGATATAAAAATACTAAGCTAATATGGACCACAACGTCCTCTTCTACACATAAGAAAACAAAATATTATATAACGAAATGCATAACATAACGTGGGAATGAACCTTTCAGAGAAATCAACTCCTGTCTCACCAGCTCAGTCCCTCAAACTGTAATAGCGACATGTAAATCCCTAAGGTTTCTTTATACATTCAATAATGACATACCAAAAATATTAGTAATAAATAATTTTTCATGTAATTTCTTACTTTATACAAATATTAAAGGGACTGATGATTTTTTAGGCCATTACAGAATAAAGTGTGATCAAGAGAACAGTCCATTATGCAACTGATTTCATTTATATTATCCTTGAACTTATACTGACATTTTAACTAAAAACTATATTATTATGATTTACAATTATAGCAGTTATGTAACTCCTACTATGTGCCAGGTAATGTGCACTTTACAAATATTATCTCATTTGATCCTTACAACAACCCTGGGAAGTAAGTACTATTATAATCCCCATTTTAAAATTGAGGAAACTGTGGCAAACAGAGACTGAGTGACTTGCCCAAGGTCACATAGCTATTTGAGACTAGGTTTGAACACAGGTCTTCTTGACTCCAGGCTCAATGCTCTGTCTACTAAGCCATCTATCTTGCTCAAATATAAGAAATTTTACATATGAGGAAACTGAGGCTGAAGGAGGTTAAATGAGTTTCCTAGGATCACATACCTAATATGTGTCTGAGCCAGTATTTTGACTTGGATCTACCTGACTAGGTGTCATCTTCCCAGTCCTCTAGCCCATTGTGTACTGCTTTGTCTCCAGGCCTCTACATTCATAATCTCAGAATTGCTTTCAGTGTTCCAGGCACTGTACTAAGTTTGAAGGATATAAATGGAAGCAGAAAGAAAGTCAGTCTCTCACCTTAAGGAGCTTACATTCAAATCCAGGAAAACAATACACTAAAGAATGTTCTGAAGGAAGGAAAGGGAAAGTATGGTAGAGCATGGAAAAGAATGAATACAAGGCTGGCCAGGAAGCTTTTTTAAAGAAGGCTCTGGGAGAAACCAACCAATCAGAGGATGGGATTGCAGGATGGATTGTACTTCTAGTGTGTGAAGGCCAGGGGCAGAGCGAACTAATGGCCGGGGTGAGAAGGCTGCAGTGGTATGGTAGAAAAAGTCTGGAAAGTAGGAGTGGAGTCTGGAGAGGATAAAATGATCATGTCTCTTGAAGCAGTGTTTTAAAAAGGAGAGAAAAGAAAGGAAAAGAAAAGAAGAGATGAGAAAAGAAAAGCCTCATCATGTACTGCTTTTTGGAAAGAGATGAAATGGTACCTGGAAGCAGCAGATGACAATTAACTGGAAACTTGATTTTTCTTTGGTAACTCACTCCCTTGGGAAACAAATATTCATGATGTGTGGATAGATACTTTCCTCATCACCAAAAACAAAACTATCCTCACCAGAGTCTCTTCTCTGAGAGCCCTATAATGGGTTGGCCCCAAGAGACTCAGACCCTGAATACACAAGACTCATCTACAAGGGTAACATGAAGAGAAAGAGGAGAGGAGGGAGGCCCCAGTGGGCTCCCTCAAGCCCACTTCCTACCTTTTTGGTGTTTCTCTGACTGTACCCCACTACCTGCTGACATCCCCTCTGCTACTGACCAGTGAGGAGAGAAGAACTGTGGGGAAATATGAAGCTTCTGTTGTTGTAGGGGGATAGTTTCAGACCTTATCAGAAATTAGATCAGAGATAGCATATGGCCAAGCACCTAGTATGGGTGTTTGCTTCAGGTTATGATCTGGGTGACAAGGGTAAGCAGCTCAGTTCTTCCTCCCTCATTCATAAAACAGGGTAAATCTTGGAGCAGAACATGCCATTACAATCAAACTTCACAGCAACAAGTTGTCTCTAAAAGAAACTCCCACTAATTTGTCCAGAAATAACTGAGAGAGGGGAAGGGAATGAGCATTTATTGAGCACCTACTATGGGAAAAACATTGCGGTAAGCACTTCACAAACACTATCTCATTACCTCACAACAACCCTGGGAGTTAGATGCTATTATTGTTCACATTTTACAAATGAGAAAACTGAGGTAGAGGTTAAGTGATTTACCCAGGATCATACAGCTAATAAGTGTCTAAGGTCAGATTTGAACCCAGGTCTTCCTGACTCCATGCCTAATGCTCTATCCACTATACCACCTATCTGCCTTTACAAGTATTATCCCATATGATCCTCAATAACCCTGGGAGGTAGGTGTTATTATTCCCATTTTACAGTTGAGGAAACAGAGACTAAACATGAAGTGATTTACCCAGTGTCTGAAGCAAGATTTAAATCCAGGTGTCCCTGATGAATTGGTAGACACTGAGGGAAAGAAAGAAAGAAAGAAAGAAAGAAAGAAAGAAAGAAAGAAAGAAAGAAAGAAAGAAAGAAAAAGAAAGAAAGAAAGAAAGTCCTAGGCCATGCCCTCTGAAAGTTTACAAGCTCTCTGCTATGCAAATTCTTCTCCTTATCATCACTAGCCAATCATTCAATGAGTATCAGAAGGTTCCATTTGGGTTGCTCTATAATATATTAATAACTTCAGATTAAAGTCCTAGCAGCCTGTTCCACCTCACAATTACTCTGGCTTGATTTTACTATCAATACCTGGATAGAGATTCATTCTCTCTCTCTCTCTCTCTCTCTCTCTCTCTCTCTCTCTCTCTCTCTTTCTCTGTCTCTCTCCTCCCTCCCTCTCCTTATCTTGCCTATTACCACAAACAGTGAAGTAAGGAGCAAGTCCCTGAATTTGACCAAGGATATAGGACTTGCTGGTATGCCTAAACATTGCTCCTGCCTGCAAACCTGGGAAAAAAACAACCCCTAATGTCCCTCTTCCTACCAATGGTGAGTTCATCTACACATCCTGATAGAAGGTGAAGGCCCTCTGACTGACACCGTAATGGTCCTGTTTTGCTCACAAATCTTACTTTTTCATTGGCTAGAACCCTTTGTAGCTCACTCCATTTCACCCATAGTGGGACGTCATGGTATATAGGAGCCAAGTCAACTCCTTTCTTCTCCCAAGAGATGCCTGGGGAGGCAGTGGCTCAAACTGAACAAAATAATAAACAAATCAACATCATTTTCTTAACACGTACTATATGGCAGGCACTTTGCTATAGATTGGAGATTGAAATAAAAAAGCATGATGGCCCCTGCCTTTAAGTAGCATTCATTCTATTAAGGATACAACATTTCCATAGAGAAGCAAGTACAGAACATACTGTATACAAAATAATTTAAAAGTTATTGGGAGCGATGGGGAGGGGAAGAATCAAGAAATAACTGTGAAAATCAGAAAGCCTACTTAAATGCTAAAGGAGGGATTTTCCAAAAGTATTTAAGGAAAAGCATGAAATGCATATGATGAGAAGATAGAGAAAAATAGAACAAGCGACTGAAGCTGGTTTTCTCCCAATGCAAAATCTGCCATGCACACAGAGAGCACAGTATCAGGGAGTGTCCACATCATCATAACCAGGTTCTGAGGCTGCCAAAGACTGGATGTCATTTTCTATCCCAGAGACTGATTCTGGCCTTGTAAAGAATGGAATCTTTTGTTAAAATGAATAGGAAGTTAGGACCTCTTCATCTATGCCCTCCAAAAAAATGTAATAAAGACATTGAATTATATTCAAAATCATGCAGTTCAAAATTAGTCAGGGAAATAGGTATATTTAAAAGCCTACAGTAGCATTTATATGGCACTCAAAAGTTTGTGAGGCACTTAGCGCTAGTTATCTCACTGGATGCTCACAACCACCCTGCGAGGCACATGCTATTATTATCCCCATTTTACAGATGAGAAAATAGAGTCTGAGAGACATTAAGTGTTTTGCCCATAGTAACATAGCTACTGTCTATGGCAGGACTTAAACTCTAGTCTACCTGACTCCATGAGAAATCTTAGGGGGATATAATCAGTGCATTTGAACACTTTCTTCACAGACAATCTGCAATGAGCTTCAGAACTAGGATCGCTGGGTGGAAGTTAATGGTACACAGATTTTGGTTGGATGTGACAATTTTCAGTCACTTTTCTTGGCAAAAATACTAGAGTAGTTTGTCATTTCTTTCTCCTTTTGCAGATAAGGAAACTGAGGCAAACAGGGTTAGGTGACTGCCGAGGGTCACACAGCTGGTGTGTCTGAGGCCAGATTTGAATTCACAAAGACAATTCTTCCTAACTCCCTGCTTAGAAAAATACCTTGTGTGCTGCAAATGAAGGACACTGTTATTATTACTATACAAACCTGAGCAAGAGGTCAACCCCTCTTCTCCTTTATCTGCTTCCTTGATTTCAGCAGCATCGTCATACATTGCCTCCTGGGCACTATCAGCAATCTTCAGCTCAGTCTCCTCAATTTCCTCTTAATTATCATCTGGTGAATTGTCACCAATGACATTATAGACAACTTCACAGGCAGTTTTCTGTTTCTTTGTGGAGGCTGAAATGAGAAACAATTCCTTACTTATAAGAATCTATTTTTAAAGATTACTCATATTCAAAGCCCTTTTGCAATCTGTGTTATATGACATTTCCAGATTTATTTCATATGATTTCTCACTAAGGTTTCTATAGTCCAGCCAAATAGGTAAACTGTGCTACAAGTAAAGCCTATATCTCAGTCTCAAAAACAAAACCTCAACCACCATCTTTCTTCTACCTATTGTGGGAGCTGTGGGAGTTAAGTGAACCACACTGACTCCATCTTGTGATTCAGTTCTAGAGCTTGGTCAGCTCCATTTATATTCAATTATGGGCCTAGTCCAATTTCTGTCTTGTGAGAAAATGTATTCAATCATATGGGGATTGTGAAAAAAACTTTATTGCATTGCTTAAATATAGCAGTCTAAAGACCACAGTAGTAAAATGGAAAGTAGTCTCAAGCCCAGAAAGAATTCATGGAAGAGCTCAAAAAGGAACTTAAATATCATATAAGAGAGGTAGAAGAAAAATTGAGAAAAGTGATGAAAGTGATGTAAAAGAATTATGGGGGAAAAAGAGTCAACAGCTTGGAAAAAAAACCAACTGCTTAAAAAGTACAATTGGTCAAATGGAAAAAGAGGTACAAAAGCTGACTGAGGAAAATAAGTCCTTAAAAATTAGAATTGGGCAAGTGGAAGTGAATGACTCTATGAGACAACAAGAATCCATCAAACAAATTCAGAAGAATAAAAAAAAAAAACAGAAGAAAATTTAAAATACCTCACTGGAAAAACAACTGACCTGGAAAATAGATCCAGGAGAGACAACGTCAGAATCACTGGACTACCTGAAAGTCATAATCAAAAGGAGGACCTGGACAGCATCTTTTAAGAAATTATCAAGGAAAACTGCCCTAATATCCTTGAACCAGAGGGCAGAATAAGCATCAAAAGAATCTACCAGTCACCTCAGGAAAGAGACCTCAAAATAAAAACTCCAAGTAACATTATAGCCAAATTACAGAACTATCAGGTCAAGGAAAAAAGACTGCAAGTAGCCAGAAAGAAACAATTCAAATATCAGGGAGCCACAATCAGGATTACACAGGACTTAGCAGCTGCCACAGCAAAAGATCAGAGGTCATGGAACATGATATTCCAGAAGGCAAAGGAGCTAGGATGACAACCAAGAATCACCCACCTGGTGAAATTAAGCATGATACTTCAAGAGGAAAATAGTCATTCAATGAAATAGAAGTATTTCAAGCTTTCATAAGAAGACCAGAATTGAACAATTTTTTTTTTATCTCCAAATTAAGCCCCAAGAGAAGTCTAAAAAAGGAAAAAGGGAAAAGAAAATAGAAAGGACTCAATGGAACTGAACTGTTTACATGGGAAGATGACACATGTAATTCTTTAAAATTGTACCAATAATATTACAGCCAGAAGGTATATACATAGACAGAGGGTATGAGTATAAGATGGATTTGAGGGAATTACATACAAAAATAATTAAGGGATGAGAAAGTGGAGTACACTGGGTGCAGAAGGAAGGGAGAGGTAGAATGGGATAAATTATTTCACATGAAGAGGCTTGAAAAAACTATTACAGTGGAGGGAAAGATGGGAGGGTAAGTGATTGGAATCATTTGAACCTTACTCTCATCAGTGTTGGCTCAAAGAGGCATTAACATACACAATCAGTTGAATATAGAAATCTATCTTACCCAACAGGAAAGTAGGAGGGGAGGAGATTAAGTATAAAGGGGGGAGATGACAGAGCTGGGGAGTCGGTAGACAGAAGCAAAACACTGTCAGAGAGGGAAAAGGTGAAAGGAGAGAGAGGACAAACAGGAGGAAAAATAGGATGGAGGGAAATACACAGTAATCATAACTATGAATGTGAATGGGATGAACTCTCCCATAAAATGGAAGCAGATAGCAGAATGGATCAAAAACCAGAATGCTACAATATGTCGTTTACAAGAAACACACTTGAAGCAGAGAGACACACACAGAGTAAAGGTAAGGGGCCAAAGTAGAATCTATTATGCTTCAGCTAAAGTTTAAAAAAAAAGGAGGGGGTAGCAAGCCTGATCTCAGACAAAGCAAAAGCAAATACAGACCTAAGTAAAAGAGATAAGGAAGAAAACTGTATCTTGCTAAGACGTAGCATAGACAATGAAGTAATATCAATACTAAACATATATGCACCAAGTGGCATAGAATTCAAATTATTAAAGGAGAAGTTAAGTGAGTTACAGGTTCATGACAAAACAAGATAAAGAGAGCATTATAAAATATAAAATAGATCATTTGATTATATTAAATTGAAAAGTTTTCACACAAATAAAACCAATGCAACCAAGATTAGAAGGAAAGCCAAAAACTGAGAAACAATCTTTACATCAAGTGTCTCTGATAAAGGCCTCATTTCTCAAATATATAGAAATCTGAATCAAATTTATAAGAATACAAACCATTCTCCAATTGATAAATGACCAAAGGATATGAACAGGCAGTTTTCAGATAAAGAAATCAAAGCTATAGATAGGCATATGAAGAAGTGCTCTAAATCACTTTTGATTAGAGCAATGCAAATTAAAACAACTCTGATGTACCACTTCACACCTATCAGATTGGCTAATATGACAGAAAAAGGAAAATGATACATGTTAGAGAGGATGTGCAAAAATTGGGACACTGATGCACTGTTGGTGGAGTTTTGAACTGATCCGACCATTCTGGAGAGTAATTTAGAACTATGTCCAAAGGGCAACCAAACTGTACATATCCTTTGATCCAGCAATACCACTACTAGGTCTGCATCCCAAAGAGATCATAAAAAAGGGGAAAGGACCCACATGTGCGAAAATATTTATAGCAGCTCTTTTCATGGTGGCAAAATATTGGAAATTGAGGGGATGCCCATCAATTGGGGAATGACTGAACAAGCTGTGTGTGATATATGAATGTAATGGAATACTATTGTGCTATAAGAATAGCACATTTCTTAATGATGAACAGGCATCACATCAACAAAGAGTAAGAAGGGACCAGGGCAAGGGTGGGGAACCTGCAGCCCCAAGGCCACATGTGGCCCTCCAGGTCCTCAAGTGAGGCCCTTTCACTGAATCCAGAACATTCTGTGAAGTTTGTATTCAGTTAAAGGGCCACACTTGAGGACCTAGAGGGCCACATGTGGCCTCAAAGCCACAGGTTCCTCATCCCTGGCAGGGTATAATAATCCCCAGAAGTGCTAGTGATAGTAGAAATTAATTGGGTACAACCTCCTAAATCATGAATCAATTATGAATGAAAGTAAATCACAGTATTGTTTAGAAAGTAGGCTCCTGCCTGGGCTATTTCTTCCAAATCAATTGTTGCAACGACCACAGGAAAGTTTTCAGTTAGACATTTTGTTTACTTTTCCCTTTCTTTTACCCACAGATCTCATTCCTCATTTAAATAGTGCAATGACTACTGTATACTCTATGTCCTTGGTCACTTACCTTTGCACTGACTCTTCTTGCATCCCAGCCTAATTGCCATGAATATGAGGAGCAGACAGACAAGAGTTCCCTGGACGATGGAGACAATTACAGGCACCATGAATCTCTCTGAGGCAGTTGGGGGAGACAGGCTGGAGTAGTAAGAACCTTAAAAGACAATTGGTCACCCCAATGAGGATCATCCTCACCAACTTGTTATCCAGACCCCAAAATACTCTAGACTGAGGGGTCTGACTGACGGCTGGTTAAGAAAAGTCTGAATCTTCCACTTATATCTGCAGAGAACACAGGATTTATTTGTACCCACATTGCCCAGGGTACCACCAGTGAGTTGACTTTTGCTTTAGCAGATATTCTGTGTCACAGGGGAATTCTCTTTGCAGATGACACAGTGAATGAAGCCCATGAGGAGAGAGAAGGGCAGAGGTTTACCTGTTTCAGGTGGTGATGCAGTAAATTGTCTCTCACCTACAGCGAAAAACGAGAAGGTGCCAGGGTGATCAGGCAGTTACGGTCCTTGACCATCTCAGAAGAGATAGTGCGTATGCTGCTGTTGGCAGTCGCCCCCAGCCAATCCCACATCCTGCTCAGGGACCCCTCACTCACCCGAGCACTCCACAGCCGCATCCTTGTGGCCACAGTCACTGCGCCCCCAACGTTCTGCAGGACAGCCCCATAGAGACAATTCGCTCCCCTTGCACTGCACCTCATCCAACCAAACAGTCCCCAACCCTGGTGCAAAGGCAGCTTCTCCTGGAGCAGATATAGCTGAGCCACAGCCCAGCTGCCGGCACACCACCCCAGCATCTGCCAGGTGCCACGCATCATCACACACTGTTCCCCAGGAGCCGCCATGCCAGACCTCCACTCGCCGAGAGCAGCCGTCCTTCCCACCCTTGACCCGCAGCCTGTCCTCTGAAAACGCATCCACCGGCTGTTACTGAGAGAATAGGAGGCAGCAGAGAGAAAGGGCAAAGCTTGGGACTATCGATACCTGTGCAACTGTGGGAAGCTGAGCGGTTGTGTGTGTTTGCCGGCCTCTTGAGTATTTCCTCTGAACTTCCTACAAAGAACAAGCCTCGGAGGAGTATTTCATCCCTCTTCTCCCCCTCCCCTATTCTGGCTACCCCAGCTCAGAGCCTCTTGTGCAGAGCAATCGCCTTCACAAGTGATCCAGGGACGCTGCTGCCAAAGTCCAGATGGGCGATGCCAGAGAGAGACATCGAGCTGCTTCCGACACTGAATGTGACCCAGCCAAGACATTTGGAAGTTGGCGGCGGCGGCTTGTTTCCACACCTGCCGTCCTCAGTCTCCGCATTCCACGTGTTTGCATATGATGGCCAGGGACGTGTCACTCAGAGTTGTGTCACAGACACTTCCCCATGTACCATTGTGAAAAACCTCCAGCCTCCCAGCACATTGGTGGATATCACTGACCAGTCTCAGTGATAGGAACTCTGGGAATGAAGGTAGAAATCGGTACACAGCTTAGACCCTGATTTTTTGTTGCAATAAACATCTAACATTTACATAAAGTTTTACTGTTTTCAAAGCAGTTTATTAAATATTCATTTATTTTATATTTGCAAAAATTCTAAGTGATAAGTGATATTGTCTCCATTTTACAGTTGAGGAAACTGAGGCAGGAGGCAGTAACTGACTCTCCCATATTTACACAACTAGAAATTGTCTGAGGCTGGATTTGAACTCAGATATTTACAGGCTTCAAGTCTAGGGCTCTATTTATCATGCCACCTAGCATGCCTTTGCAAAGCTTGCGGGCACAAGAGTTTAAAAAGACATATATTCACTTCGAATATTTTTTAAAACAATCAAGTAAAAATTATTTTAAATACTTCCACCTCTCTAATCAAGATATGCCAGTTGCTAATTAAATGTGAAAACTTTCACATACTGTATTGGCTAACTACTTTCAGATAAACAAATGAAAAAGAAAAAAGGAGCATCATACGGGGAGTATAAAGGTAATACCGAAGCAAAGCAACTATGTTTGATAAAGGGGAAGTCCAAATTTAAAGAATGTTTTGTGGTTGTTCGGTAGTTCAGCCATGTCTGACTCTTCATGACCGTATAGACCACAGCATGCCAGGCCCTTCTATCCTCTACTATCTCTCAAAGTCTGTCCGGGTTCACGTTCATTGTTTCCGTGACAGTATCTAACCATCTCAGCCTCGGCCATCTCCTTTCCTTTTTCCTTCAGTCTTTCCCAACATCAGGTTCTTTTCCAATGAGTCCCTTCTTCTTCATTATGTGGCCAAAGTATTTAAGCTTCAGTGTCAGTATTTGACCTTCTAGTGAATAGCCTGAATTAATTTCTTTGAGGATTGACCAATTTAACTTCCTTGCTGTCCAAGGGATTCTCAAAAGTTTTCTCCAGCACCACAGCTCAAAAGCATAAATTCTGCGGCACTTAGTTTTCCTTATAGCTGAGAGAAATTAAAAAAAAAAAAAACCTATCTAGTTAATAGTCTAAAACACAGGAATTTTGTTTAGAGTGATCCAACTAAATCTGAGGAAAACTACACATTAGTGCATAGGTTCCTAAAGTGGGTGATACTGCCCCCTGGGGGCCACTGGAACAATCCAAGGGGGTAGCATTTTTTTTTAAATGACACAAATTTTTAAAAAACTTAAGGGGTTAAAGAAAGTAGATTTTCAAGGGGGCACTGAGTAATTTTTGTTAAAGGGGGTGGTAGGCCAAATAAGTTTGGGAACCTCTGCTATCACAAGGAAAATAGAAAAAAAATAATGACAATACCAGTTGAACATTTTAAAAATCTGCTATCTGGATATAAAATAACAGAAAGATAAGAAAGCAATTGTCTAGATGAATACAGAATTAAACAAATGAAATCTAATAGCAACACAGCAACAATACAATGGGGAAAGCAATTTATGCATTTTTTCGAGCACTCGATAAATGTATAAAAATGAACATATACTAGGTCAACTAGAATATAAAGCCAAATATAGGGGGAAAGCTTTTGTATGTTACATTTATGAATCAGAATTCAATCAATTATCTGTAAAAAATGGTGCTATGAATAAAAGCTGCATGTCATTGTAGAAACTAAAAAGCCAATTTATTAAATCAAACCTGGGCGAAAGAGAAAATTATAACAATATATCAAATCAATGATAATAATAATTTAGATACTACATAGCAAAATGTATGGGATGCAAACAAAACAGAACTAGAGGCAAAGTGAATACTATATATGGACATATATGTGTACATATACATGTGTGTGTGTGTGTGTATATATATATATATATATATATATATATATATATATATTCAGCATACATGCTATAGAAAAGTCTTCTTCCACTCCTGTGCCTCTTTTGGTCTAGCCGCATGCCCAAGAGAAAAGGAAAACATAGCCAGCCTTTTCTAGCTAACTGTCTAGCTAACCTCTCTTAAGCCATTGGATTAATTGCACTAGATTGATGGATAGAAACAGAAAAATATCACCTAGGGCCTTGCACAGTTCTGACCCCACTCCTGGCTCCTTTTGGCATAGTATATTGTGTATCAAGGGAATAGAGCCATGAAAAGCATAAAGATTGTGAGGATCATGAAACCTACAAAAATTACTGAGATTTGAAACAGCCAACTCACCAGTTAGTGCTTTGATTTAAGTAACTATATAGTGATCACTGAACCATCCAATAAAGGATAATGTTAGCATTAAATCTCTGTCATCTGAGCTATCTAAAGGCAATTTACAATCAGAAAAGGATGTGGATTAATTATATTGTAAGAGCAAGAGTTTCAGAGATGGACTGCCTGAAGGCTGACCTAGTACCCATAAAATGTGAAAAATCCTAGAGAATGGCAGCTAAAACATTGGGCATATCCACCATGAAGAATTTAAGGTTGAATATATACATAGCACAAAACCATATGAATGACTTGTGATTGATATTGATGGAATATGCACTTTGTTGAGATCAAAGGTCCTTTTAAGTACAGAAGTAGATGAAAATATTTGATAAAAAAAAGTACAGCAGTCAAAATACTTGGTCAAAAAGTTCAGGAACAGGGGGCAGGTAGGTGGCACAATGGATAAAGCACCAGCCCTAAAGTCAGGAGGACCTGAGTTCAAATTCAGCCTCAGATCAAACACTTGACACTCACTAGTTGTGTGAACCTGGGCAAGTCACTTAACCCCAATTGCCTAAAAAAAAAAGAAGAAGAAAAAGTTCAGGAACAAGTGCAGAACCTGTGTTCAGAAACATTCTCAATAACGAACTCTCTTGGGAAACAACTAGGCAGCACAGTATTGAATTTGAAGTCAAGAAGACATAAGGTCATATCTGTCTCAAGACACTTCTTATATGACCCTGGTCAAGTCTCTTAACCTCTGTCTCAGTTTCGTCATAAGTAAAATGAGGATTAGAAATAGCACCTACTCCTCAGGGGTGTTGTAAGGATTAAATGAAATAATATTTTTAAATTCTTTGCAAACCTCTAAGTTACTAGCAGCAGTGGTAGTAGTAAGAGTCAGAACAGCATCAAAAACATGAGATTTTTCTCAGGAACTCATCGCTATTAGTATTTTCATTAACCCACTTAACAAATTATTAAAGGATTAGTATGTGCTATAGGCACCATAGAGAAAAAGATGAGTAAGATGTATCCCTACTCATGAGTTCCTTCAGGTAAGGAAGGAGAAGATGGGTACAAAGAGTTATAATGTAATATTAAATGAATGGACAGTAAGAGGGGGTGAATAAAGTGCTTTGGAGTCGAAAAAAAAAGATCACTTGCATCTTGAATCATGGGAAGAAGAATCATGGAAGACTTTATGGATAGGTAACATTTGAGTTGAAAGGACGTGTAATTAGACAAATATCTGGAGGGGATGCGTTCTAGGTGTATGGAACTTCATAAGGAAAAACACAGATATGGGGAAAAGTTAAGACTCAGGAAATGTTTCCTTTGGTTGTAGTATAAATGTATGAAGGGTCATGGGATCTCAACAGGTACACCGAGATGATCTGGAAGGAACATATTCAATTCAACACACATGAACTAATTACTTACTGAATGTTGAAAAAAGTTGTAAGGATCTGGAATAGATATAAAGATAATGGCCCTTGCCTTCATATAGCTTATGGTCTAGTGGACAGATACAAAAAATATGCAAATAACTATGTTAGGAAATAATTTATGAGCTAGGCATTGGAGAAATACGAAGTGCATTAAGAATAAGATACTTACCAACAGGGACCATCCAGAGAGCAAGGAGAAGAAACCCAGCTCCCAGAATACAAAAAACCACTTTCATGGCCTGTTTCACCATCTCTTACTGCACCTTCAGAGTCAAGTTGGTTTTTCTTGAAGTAATGGGTAAAAATAACATTCTGTGAAACAAATATGTAAATGAAGACACCAATGACACCAAATTGGGGACCAATGGAAACCCTATATCCCTTTTCAGAAATTATCAGAAGCTTCATCTGCCATTGGTACAGTCAATGGGGTTGACAGCCCCAAAGAGCATCATATATGAGCAAGGAGGTTCTGTTATTGTGGGTTTCCTCCAGACACTAATACCCGCTGCCTGGAGTCTAAACAGTTACACATAGGTTCCATTCTTATAAGTTCTCCTCTCTAAGCCTGCTTCTCCACAAACATGCCTTTCTATGTACATTACCAGCAATGTACAATAGCAACAATTCCCCAAGAAAATAAAAGTATACAACTCCACAGAACAGGGACCATGGAATTTATTCTCCTTTGAGACAGTTTCTAATTATGGTAGTAATTTGTAAGTGCCACCAGTCATGACATAAATAAACAACTCACCAATCCCTCCTTCTTGATTCTTTTTTCTTAAGCTTTCATGAGGTTGCTACCTTAGTTCCCCCACCACTTACTAATAAAGTCATAGAATCATATTGGTTAGAAAGAACTAGTAAATTTTATCCTGGCTCTGATACTTACTGCCTCTGTGACCTTCACCTCTCTGGGTATGTGTTTCTTTATTTTTTAATGAGTAAGTCTCATTCAATGATCTCTATAGTCCATTCTAACACTATGTCTTATGATCCTTTATGACCCAAATAGTCAACTATTCTAACACTTTAACAAAACAGGAATCCCCTGCAATACTCTAAACAAAGGAGTTATCCATGTTTACTTTATTTCAGGACCATTTTTCCTGTTGACCATGCCCATAGAATTTCCTCATTCATATCTCAACAGAAAACATAAAAGCTGCCAACAGACATACGGGTTGTACTTCCTTATCAAAAAATATGTAGGAAAAAGGAGGCACTTTAGCACCCAAATGTTTTATCTTCACAGCACTAGATTATTGGGAACATCTAAGAGAATAGCAGAACTAATTGCATAAGTGGAAGTCACAAATAGCTTTGAGATCTACAGAAGCAAAAAAAAAATCTACTTACAAATGGATTTGTCTAGAAGTCAAGTGGACTAAGCCTTTGAGAGGTAGTGAACTCCTTATCAATGTAGGTCTTCAAAGAGATGCTGACCACCTATCAGAGAACTTTAGAGTGGATTCAGTATTTCCTTATGCACTGAACCAGATAGATAAGTCGCCTTCTATCTCTGAGATTCTATGATATAATTAATGTTTTCATATTTCCATCTAGATGCTTGGTACCATGTAAATATTGAACCAGGTATAGTGGAATACAACTGTAGTCATAGTAACTAGAGAGGCTGAGACTGATGGATTTCTTAAGCTGGGCAGTTCTGAGGTTCAGTGGGCTAAACTAGTTCGGTATCTACACGAAGTTCAGCATTAAAATGGTGGTCAGGGGTCCACCAGGATGCCTAAAAAGGGGTGAGACAGCCCAAGTCAAAAACAGTAAGTCTCACTTGCTAATCAGGGTGGGATCAACCCATGAGTAACCACTGTACTTCCAGCTAGGGTATGATAAGGACACATCATCTTTTTTTAAAAAAATCAGGTAGATACAGGCCCTCAAGACAATGGTACCTTGAGATTTTTATCAATTTATCCATAAGTATCAATATTTGACTAATACGTGGTTGGTGGAGTTGTGAATCAGTCCAAATATTCTAGAAAGCAATTTGGAGTTTTGCTATTTTTTTAAAAAGTGACTAAAATGTCCATATTTTTGACACAGAAGTGCCACTGCTAAGCATATACCTTAAGCAGCTTGTGACAAAAAAAGAAATCCCCATAAACACCAAAATAATCGTAGCAGTGATTTTTGTAGTATAAAAGAACTGGAAACAGAGATGCCCATCATCTAGGAGATTAGCTAAACAAATTATAGGGC
Source organism: Vombatus ursinus (assembly GCF_900497805.2). Classification (NCBI taxonomy): domain Eukaryota; kingdom Metazoa; phylum Chordata; class Mammalia; order Diprotodontia; family Vombatidae; genus Vombatus; species Vombatus ursinus. The sequence goes on from NW_020954379.1 coordinate 303,168, forward strand.
AGTAATTGAATGTAATGTAATATTGTCATTGTTCGGTCATCTCGGTTACATCCAACTCTTCATGATCCCGTGGACTCCTAACCCAGGGGTTTTCTTAGCAAAGATACCAGAGTGGTTGGACTTTGCCTTCTTCAGTGGCAAAAGTGAGTAAGGGACTTGCCCAAGGTCGGGCAGTTAGGAAGTTTCTAAGGCTGGATTTAAACTCAGGTCTTCCTGACTCCAAGCCTAGCACTCTATTCACTGCACCATCCAGCTCCCCCGACATAATATTACTAAGTAATAAGAAATGATGAATGTGAAGAATTTGGAGAAAAAGGGGGAAATTTGTCATGGGGAAAACATGTATGACGTAGTAAAGAGTAAATAAGTCAAATAGGAAAACAACGTATACAATGACTATAACAGGGCAAAGAGAATTTTTTTAATGCCATGAGTGACCAAGATTGGTGTCAGAGAAGGGATGAGGAAATAGAATTCCTTCTCCTTCTTTACAGAGAGTATATGGCTATGAAAAACTGTCTAAACTATAAGCAATGGTGGATATATTGGGTGAGTCTGTTGACTGGCTTTTTTCTCCTCTTTAAATTTAATCTTTATTATAAGGGATGGCTCCTTGGGTAAGGGAGTACAGCTATATTCAGAAATAAAAATGATAATATCAGATATTAGTCAAAGCAAGATTTTTTGAAAAGTATCTTTGCCTAGAATGTGTGAGCGCTCTCAATTAGCCGTAAAAGTCAGGAAATTTCTGAGCTTCATGACAGTCTTTCAATGCTTATTGTGTATAAGAGTGCATATTAAAAATTCTGGAGTATGTGACAGAAATAATAACATGTACCTCCCACTTTATGAAGTGCTTTCACAGATATCTTATTTGATCTTTGCAAGAGCCACAAGGTAAGTAGAATGAACCAGGTATATTATATTTTATTTTTTAACATTATTGAATCTTTTGTTTTTTTACCACCCACTTTTTCTAGTGATCCTTCCTCTACTCTCCTTTCAGAAAACTTTAAAACAAGTAATAAAAGAGGGGGGAAGGGAAGTGGTCAGCAGTACAAGCCAACCAAATTCAACATTACATGTAATTTCCCATCTAATTCCTCTCATCTTTGCCAAGAGGTGCCTATAGCATCTTGCAAAAAAGCCACTAATCTCCCTCTCCCTCTCTCTCTCTCTCTCTCTCTCTCTCTCTCTCTCTCTCTCTCTCTATCTCTCTCTCCCCCTCTCTCTGTGTATATATATATATATATATATATATATATATATATATACATATAAAACACACAGTAAATGTTTTTTGAGTGATTATTTGACTGTCTAAGGCAGCACACATTTTTCCCCTTACTCCATTAATATTGGAACTATTCTGCCGGAGTTTGAGAGGCAATGCTTCTTTTTTCACTTAATGGGTCTAAATTCATTTGATTCCACTAGATCTAGTCAGTCTTTGAGTTTATTCAGAAGAATAGAGAGTAAGGGAGAACAAGAGTGATGTTCAGATTTGATGTACTTCACCCCAGTAAGACACTACGAGGAGAAATAGTTCATCTGTGTAATTTCAGAAACACATTCCATTAGCCTCCTAGAATATCTTTAAAATTGGCTTGTGAAAACAAAACCAATGCAACCAAGATTAGAAGGAAAGCAGGAACAATATAAAACATTTGGGAGTCTACCTGCCAAGAGAAACCCGGGAACTATATGAACATAATTACAAAACACTTTTCACACAAATAAAGTCAGATCTAAATAATTGGAAAATATCAGTTGCTCATAGGTAGACTGAGATAATATAATAAAAATGACAATTTGACCTAAATTAATTTACTTATTCAGTGCCATACCAATCAAACTGCCAAAACTTATTTTATAGAGCTAGAAAAAATAATAACAAAATTCATCTGGAAGAACGAAAGGTCAAGAATATAAAGGGAATTAATGAAAAGAAATACAAGGGAAGGTAGCCTAGCCATATAAGGTCTTAAATTGTATTATAAAGCAGCAATCATCAAAACTATTTGGTACTGGCTAGTAAATAGAGTGGTGGATCAGTGGAATAAGTTAGGGACACAAGACACAGTAGTCAATGATTATAGTAATCTACTGTTTGATAAACTCAAAGACTCTAAATTCAGGGATAAGAAATCACTATTTGACAAAAACTGCTGGGAAAACTAGAGCAGAAACTAAACATAGACCAACATCTTACACTCTATACCAAGATAAGGCCAAAATGAATATGTGATTTAGACATGAAGGGTGATACCATAAGCAAATTAGGAGAGCAAGGAATAGTTTATCTGTCAGAGCTATAGAAAAGGGATGAATTTGTGACCAAATAGTAGATAGAGAACATTATGAAATGCAATATGGATAATTTTGAATATATGTTATATTATATATACACATATAATATTTATAATATATAATATTTAAAAGGGTTTTGCACAAAGTCAATGCAACCACGACTAGAAGGGAAGCAGAAAGCTGGAAAATAATTTTCACACCTAGTGTCTCTAATAAAGGTCTCACTTCTAAAATATATAGAGAACTGAGTCAAATTTGTGAGAATGCAAGTCATTCCCCAGTTGATAAGTGGTCAAAGAATATGAACAAGCAGTTTCCAAATGAAGAAATTAAAGCTACCTATAGTCACGTGAAAAAAAATGTTCTAAATCACTTTATTAGAGAAAAACAAATCAAAACAACTCTTAGATACCACATTACACCTTTCAGATTGGCTAACATGACAAAACAGGAAAATTATAAATGTTGGAGAAGATGTGGTAAAATTGAAACACTAATGCATTGTTGGTGAAATTGTGAACTGATCCAAACATGCTGCAGAGCAATTTGGAACTGTGCCAAAGGACCATAAAATGGTGCATACCCTTTGATCTACTAACATACTGCTTCATCTGTGCCCCAAAGAGATCATAAAAAGGGGAAAGGACCTACATGTATAAAAATATTTATAGCAGCTCTTTTTGTGGTGTCAAAGAATTGGAAATCAAGGGGATGTCCATCAATTGGGGAATGGCTAAAAGAGTTGTGGTATATGAATACAATGGAATACTATTGTTCTATAAGAAATGATGAGCAGGATTTCAGACAAACCTAGAAAGACTTACAGGGACTGATGTTGAGTGAAGTGAGCAGAACCAGAACATTGTACACAGTAACAGTAACATTGTGCGATGATCAACTATAATAGACTTTGTTCTTCTCAGCAATGCAATGATCCAAGATGATTCCAAGAGACTCATGATGGAAAATGCTATCAACATCCAGAGAAAGAACTATGGAGTCCAAATGCAGATCGAAGCATACTATTTTCACCTGTTTTTGTTTTTTGTTTTTTTTTTCTTTTTCATGGTTTTCCCCCTTTAGTTCTGATTCTTCTTTCACCACATGACTAATGTGGAAATATGTTTAACATGATTATAGATGTATAACCTATATCAGATTGCTGTCTTGGGGAAAGGAGAGGGAAGGAAATAAAATTTGGAGCTCAAAATCTTACAAAGATGAATGTTGAAAACTATCTTTATGTGTTATTGGAAAAAAGCAAAACACTATTAATTTTTTTTAATTGACTTGTGAACAAGATTTTATTTCCATGTGGGTTTCAGGTGTTCTCACCTATCCCATTATCCTTTTAATTGAAGCCAAACTTTCTTATTGAAATATTTATACCCCACTAAAGATAAGAGAAATCAATCATTTTAATAACTATTTATTAAGAAGCTGCTATATGCAAGACACTGAAAGGGTCTGAGAATACAAAGACAAAAATGAAATAGTCTCTGACTCAATAATTTTACATTCTACTGGATACCCAGGGCATTGTATGGTGTATTTACTATATTTGGTTAAGATATTATCCATCTCAGTCACCATCAAGAAACATGGAGTGCTGAATGGAACACGAGACTTGAATTCAGAAATAACTAGGTTCAAACTCTACCCCAGACAATCACTAGCAGTGTGACCTTTGACATATTTCTTAATTTATCTGGGTTTCAACTTTTTTCATCAGTGAAATGAGAGGATTGGATGTGTGGGGCACTGTTTTAGGAGTTAAAATGTCTCCAAGAGCAAAGTCAGGCCGATTGCTAATCCTTTTCAGTCTCCATGATGGCAATAACTACTTAGACAATCCAGGCATCATTTGATAAAAAATCCAAGGACCAGTTATGAAAGGAAAGAAAAACTAGGGCCAGTAAAGACGTTTTTGGTGAAATTAGAAATATAAACAATGTCAATGTTCTCCGAAGTGTCAGATTCAAGGGAGGATGAGAATATATTTCTAGTTTCATGAGATGTTTTATTTAAAATTCTCTTGTTACAATGACATCCCTAAAATATCCAGTTCAACATCATCATATCCAGAAGGCAAAGATAGGTCACTTTCTTCCACAGGAAGCTCATTGATGTCCACAAGATGAGGCACCAAGCCTGAAATTTTAACGAGAGATTGATTACCCTATGATACTCTTCACAATAAGAATAACTAAGAAGAGGAAACTGCCTCTATTCTTCCAGGTAGTCAATAACTTCCCTTGGTTCTAAACAAATACTGGTACCACACTAGTGAAAAAATAAAACTATTCTAGAACAAGAAAAGAATTTGCTTTGAAAAGATTTTCAGGAGCTATGGTACAGTGGAAAGAAGGCTAGATTTGCAGTGGGAGAAACCTGAGTGTGAATATCCCACATTTTTTAGGCCTTTCATCTCCAAGTATAACAAACTAAAGATGATCTTATGATTTTTTTTTTAATATTCCTAGACTAGGAGGCAGGTAGGTGGCACAGTGGATAGAGCACTAGCCCTGAAGTCAGGAGGACCTGAGTTCAAATCTAGCCTCAGACCAAACATTTGACACTTACTAGCTGTGTGACCCTGGGCAAGTCACTTAACCCCAATTGTCTAAAAAAAAAAATATTCCTAGACTAGAAAAATTACTGCTGATCACAATTGGTGTTTTACAAATATATACATATATTACACATAAACTATGTATACACACACACACATATATATGTATATATATGCTAGCATGTATATTGTACATATTTCCTTTTTTCTCTTTCTAGTCAATCCCTCTGCTCCAAGTTATTTTTCTCCATGATCTCATGATTTCCAGAAATTGCATACGTTAATGCTTTTGTTCTTCATTCTCTTCCCTTCCTTTTCCCATTTCCCTCTTTTCTTTTCTCTTAGTTTTTAGTTCTTTTATTCTTCTTATTCTCTCCACCCATTTTTCTTTCCTTCCCTTCTATAATTTGATTTCTCCATTTCCCCATTCCATTTCTGTGACACCTATATCCTTTCCCCCACCCTTCTCTTTTCACTTTGCTCAATTTCCCTTCATCTATATCCTTTTCAAGTCTTTGCTAACCCATTCCTGTTCCTCCCTCTGACTGCCAGTGTCAGAGATTACTGATGAGATCATCAAAAGAGAGTGGGCTATAGGAAGGGGACACAAGCTTGGGTGCAGGACGCAAAACAACTTTTTGGAAAGCTGTGTGGAATGCTGTTTCTTCTGATGTAGTCAGTTGACCTCTTCAAAGGTGAGGCCAGAAGAAATACATCTTGACGAGGCTGCCCCACAACTTGGGAACACACTAAGCATGTCCCTTGAACTCTGGGACAGCTTAGTAATAATGAGGTTGCTGACCGTTCTCCAATTTCTACTGCTGATGGTCAAATTCTTCCTTCTCAGCAGTCTGGTCCTTATCCAGCAAGTTGATTATTTCATTACATTTGTCAAGGATCATCTGTTTGTCTTCATCATTAGTTCTGCCTTGAAGTTTCTCATCTTTTAATGTAGCCTTCATGTGGAAAGCACAAGATTCAAGTGAATTCTAGGAAAGCACCTTGTTTCTCTGCTTCTCATCTTCAGTCTTGTGTCTCTCAGCTTCTTGAACCATACTCAATGTCTTCCTTCCTCCAATGTCATTCATGATGGTGATCTTATTCTTTTTGTCTGTGAGCTTATCATTGGAAGACACATTAAGGATGCCTTTTGCATTTGACAATTACCCCCTTGAGGTAAGGAGAATTCCTATTAGTTCAAACTCGCCAAGCATGTTGTCATCCTTTATCACTGCCTCTCTCACCTTCATAAACCTGAATAAGCACACTAGGCTTGCTGTCTGAGTAGGTGGTAATGTTTGTGTCTGCTTGGTAGGGATAGTGGTATTGCATTTGATCACAACTGTCATTACTCCACCACCAGTTTCAAAACCAAAAGAAAACATCCAAAAACAGCAAATCCTAAACTTTCTCAGATTAAGCCCCAAACAAGATTGCAGCCTGGACAACTGCACTGTGGACAACAGTCCTATCAGGATTGATATTATTGTTGAGTTCCTTGTCATTCAAGAAATTTTGTAGAAGTTTCTCAGTCTTGGGGATATGAGTGGGACCTCCCACCCTGGGTCATGAATCTATGATTTATCAAGTTTGGCATCCTCGGGGCCTTTTTCCTGGATCCAACGTACCATGGAAGAGGTCAGCATTCAGTTCTTCAAAGTAAGCATGGTGATGGAAGTATAGCATTATATCCGTTCATAAAGGGAGTATCTCAATATAGGCCTGGGTACTAGAAAACAGGATATGATTTACATGTTCACAAGTGGTGCTCAGTCAGTGGACAGCTCTCTTTTTTCTCACTGATAGCCTTATTGTGCTTTTGCTTACACTCAGCAATGAAATGATTGACTATGAAGTTGTCAAAGTGCTCCCCACCCAAGTGAGTGTCCTCACCCATGGTCTTGACTTCAAAGATACCCCATCTTCAATGATTTGGAATGAATACATCTAAGGTGCCATCTCCAAAGTCAAAGATCAGCACATTTCTCTCAACGCCAACATTTTTGTCCAAGTCATAAGAAGCAGCAGCAGCAATTGGCTCACTGATGATTTGGAACACTTTGACAACAGTGATTGTTCCAGCATATTTGGTGACCTGGTGTTGGGAATCACTAAAGTAGGCAGGTATTGTGATGATAGCAATTGTAGTAGTCTTCCTAAGGGAAGCTTTAGCCATTTCTTTTATTTTTGTCAAGGCCATAGAAGATACTTCTTCTGGAGAGAAATTTTTATCTCTTCTTTGTACTACACTGGGAACTTGGGCCTGCCTGCATAATTCACCACCATGAAAAGCCATTGTTTCATGTCTGACCATAAAACTGCATCATCCAATCTGTGACCAATCAGACATTTGGCATCAAAGAATATGTTGGTGGGGTTCAATGAAACTTGATTCTTTGTAGCATCCCCAATTAAATATTTTGTTTGATGAAGGAGACATAGTTTGGGGTGGTCCTATTTCCTCAGTCATTAGCAATGAATTCCACTCTCCCACGTGGGAATACTCCAGCACAAGATCAATGCCACCTTTACGTTCTTTCAACACTGTTGCTGGAGTGTTGTAGTCAATGCTGACTGATATGAAGTAAGAAAGCCTGCTGAGTAAGACCCCAGGTTGCCTCATTTTAAAGAGATGTGTATGATATAGACTTTCTGGGACCAGATTGTCCGGGTTTCCTTTCCTAGGGCAATCTAGGACAGAAAGGCACAATGATAGAAAACCTAAGGACAAAAGCTATCAACTTAAAAGGTGAAATGAGTGGAAGACAATCTCATCCGAGGTGAAAAAAAGGTGGCTTTCATGTAATAATGAGAAAAGGCTGGAAATATGAACAGGTATATTATCATTTTTTTTAAAAACCCTCCAAATTCATCCTTTACTAAAAGGTTTGTAGTGATAGAGCATCCTCAAAATAAATGGCAGTGGGAGTTTTGACTGTTAAAAGAGTGAGTCTATGGTTTCCCCACTCTCTATGGATCTAAGCAGGTATCAGAACTTCCTTATATATGCAAGAAAGGAAAATGGGAATAAGAGCTGAAATATGAAGACCTGAGGAAGTGACAGCTTTCTCCTCTTCCTCGTCTCCATCATCTTCTTTCTCAGTCAGATATTTCTCACTTTCTTCAATATCATCATATTCTTCTCCTGACAGACTGATATCTTCCTCTTCTACCTCTTCATATTTGTCCCCCACTTCAAGGTCCTCATAGATGCCTTCAGTGAAATGATTCTGACTTGTCCTGGAAACTGGAAAGGGAAGACATGAGTGAAAATGGAACTGATTAATCTTCACCGTATGTTAGTTTTATTTAAAAATAATTTCCATACCTACTCTGTTCTGGGTTCATTGACTTGTGAAACAAAAAGTTATTTCTCACATCAATATAAATTATTTTTCTTCAGATTAAGCCTATCCCTGCTATTCAAATACAAGAATGAGTCAAGAATGTCTCATGATATACTATGACCCTACTCTACATGAAACTTCGTACACCTAATGAGGTGGACTACATTCATCTACAAGAAGGTTAAAAAAAAAAGTTTTAGTATATCTAGAAACATAAATATTAGAAGGGACCACACGTTCACCTGTACGATCTAGCACCCAAAGAAGAAAGATTCTCAACCAGGAGTGAGGAACCTGAGGCCTCGAGGCCACATGTGGCCCAATAGGTCCTCAAGTGTGGCCCTTTGACTGAATCCAAACTTCACAGAAGAAATCCTTTTATTCAGGGGATTTGTTCTGTGAAGTTTGGATTCAGTCAAAGGGCCATAGCTGAGGACCTAGAAAGCCACATGTGGCCTCAGGGCCACAGGTTCCCCACCCCTGTTGTTAACTTTTTGTGCATCATGGAATCTGTTGGTAGTTTAAAGAAGCCTATGGACTCCTTTCTCAGAAAAATGTTTTTAGATGCATAGGATTATAGATCGGGACCAAATATACTGAAATCAAGCTATCAGAATATAAAAGAAAGAGCTCATCAACCTCAGATTAATAATTCCAGCAAATACAGGAATACGTTCTCCAATGTTCCTGAGAGATGGCCACCCAACTTTCATTTGATTACAAGGTAGCTATGTGGCACAGTGGATAAAGCACTGGGCTTGGAGTCCGGAAGAACTGATTTTATGTCCAGCATCAGACGCTTGCTAGCTGTGAAAACTTGGGCAAGTCACTTAATCCCTGTTTGCCTCAGTTTCCTTAATTGTAAAATGGGGATAATAATAACACCTGCCTCCAGGGGCTATTATGAGAATCACATAAATAATATTTGTAAATTGCTTAACATAGTCTCTTAACATGGCACATAATTGACACTATAGAATCAGTATTACTTGTTCACTTGTAGTAACATAGAATTCATTCCTCCGGGAGGTGATTCATTTTGCTGTTGACTGATTCCACTGGTAGAAAGTTTTCCAATGTAGTTAAACTGAAATCCACTTTCCTTCAATTTTACTGACTGGTCCTACTTCTCTCCTGAACCAAAAAGAATAGATCTAATCCTGCTTTCATAGTATCATCCTTCAAATAGTTGAAGACAGTTATGTTTCTCATAATTCCTCTCTTCTCCAGGGTAAACAACCCAGTTCTTTCAATCATCCCTCATAGGGCATAGTTTCCAGCCCCTTTTCTTTCCATCCTGATCACGCTCTTTCCAGATTCATTTTAGTCCATCAGAGTGTGCTATTTCCTAAAATACGGTGCCCAGAACTGAAAACAATACATTTTATATTTTCTGACCAGCACAGGATACAACACAAATAACTACAAATATGGGGAATTATATCTGCAGAACCACTTTAAATAATCTTTGAAAAATCTAGAAAAGTGCAGGAGATGCCAAATTGACAGGAAATGGACAAATGTCTATTTTGAAAAGGACAGATTCCAAGCTAATAAGCATGATGCATTTTAGAAAGCAAAGCAAAACAATACACTGTGAACATGTAAAAAAAAAATGCATGATCACTAAGTGACAAGATGGGTTGACTAAGAAAAAATCCTGGGAGATGAACTATTTCCTCTTCTGAAAAAATGTGGCCTGGTTCAAGGTGGGTGATGTTGTTATCCTTATTTTACAGTTGAGGAAACTGAAGCAAATAGGTTAAAGTGGCTTGCCATGGGTCACACAGGTAGTAATTGTCTGAGGCCATTTTTAAACTCATGTCTTCCTGACTCCAGCCTCAGCACGTAATCCACAATGCTACCTAGGACCATGCTAAATACTACACACAGTATAAATACACTCCCAAATATATTTGGTGAGTAATTGTATCCAGCCTACAAACACCTTGGAGCATATATTTACTTAGAGATTGTTTGCCCCTGGCCATTACTTTCCTTAAGATTTAGATATTGAAAGAACTAAAATTCTGATAATTTATCAGATACTTGGTAGAATTGTCTGGATATAGAACTCATGATGAAGCTTTATAATAATGTCATTTTCTATTTATAACATAAGACCCTAGCTAGTGAAACTGAGTCATCTCATGTAACTGAAATTAGAGAACTGATTCTTCATATTAATGGTGTTCACAACACAGACACAGGGGGCTAGTGACTTGAATTCTTTACTGCCATGAGGAAGATAGCAGACAGGAAATAAATAAGGCCATCTGCACTTAGCCAAAGTCACATTGCTATGCATTCACAATCTATGGGAGGTACCTTCCAAAAACAGAAAGACAATGAGTACAGAGATGTAAACAAACAAAAGTAAACATTTACATAAACAAAGCTGAAGGAACTTGTCAGTAGCCATTGAGCTAGGTAGTGCAGTAGTTAGAGTGCCAAGCCTGGAGTCAGAAAGACTCCTTTTCCTGAGTTCAAATTTGGCCTCAGACACTTACTAGATGTATGACCTTGGGTAAGTCACTTAACCCTGTTTGCCTCCGTTTCCTCATCTGTAAAATGAGCTGGAGAAGGAAATGGCAAACCATTCCAGTATCTTTGCTGAGAAAACCCCAAATGGATTCATGAAGAGTGGGAAACAACTGAACAATAAGAACAAAAAGTAAAGCCATCATTAGATTCCTCTGATACAGGTGATGTGATCTCTACACATTTCTCTCAACCTCTGTTTGCCAAATATTAATTGTTGCATGATGAGATGTGTAATTTAACAAGATCTTGTGATCCAAGGTATTCTCCACATGTGTTGTGTTAAAAGTCTTCCCTTCTTGACCTGCTATATGAGTTTTTGTGTCTTCCTTTGAGATCTATCAAGCTGGGATTGCCTTGAGGAGGCATGTCTTGTCTTTGCTACCTCAGAGAGTGGAGACTTCTGGTCTGCTCATCTCCGTCTGTATTTGGGCAGCAAGAAAGAACAGGGAACTACCATGAGCACCTTCGATTGCTTAAAGTCAGCAGACTCAGCTGAGCATGAGTCTCAAAATTGACTGACAAAGCTTTTGGCTGTGTCTGGCTCTCATGTTTCCCCTACCAGTGCTCTCTGGGAACTACACCTAATAAAGGGGACAGCACCCTAAAAGAAGGTTCTATTTAATGAAACCACCCAGAACGCGAGGAATGTGTATTCCACAGCATCTACAGATTATGTCAGACATGCTAACCCTGCCTTAGATTGGGGAGAGTGAGATCAATGATTTACATGCAGAATAAAGACTATGAGGTATAGATTCTGCAGAGGGACCGCACTGAAAAAGTATGTTGTTGAAAATATTTTCAATCAGTGTCTCTCAATCTATGAGCCGCTGACTCCTGGGAGTTATTTCAAGGGGGCTTGGAACCCAGAAGCACACAAAGTATTATTTTTTTGATCTTTATTTAACTCCAGCTAAGTATACATCAAGATTGAATGTAATAAATAAGTAAATGCTTTCAATACCTGGATGTTTTTCATTTATATGTATTCTTTTTCAAATGTATACATATTACAGAGGTTAACAAGATATAAATTAATTTAACCTGTTGCTCAATCCATGGTATATTATAGATAATTATATACATCTCTCAAATGTATATAAATGTTATAGAAATTAACAAAATACAAATTAAGTTAAGCAGTTACTTAGTTCATAGTAGTCTTGTCATGAAGGATTTTCACTACCACCAGATGACAGTCCAGTTATTATCATGTGGGAATACACTATGTTTTCGTCTAATATTTGAAACAGCTGACAAGTTATCAAAAGATTATGGGCTATTGAGCTGGAAGGAGCCTATATCGCTGAATTAAACTCTTTCATTTTAAACATGTGGAAACTGATGCTCACAATGCATCAGGTAATGATTATCTCATTTCCCTTAAAAATTTTGGCCTTCTATTCTTCCAATGAATATCATTTAATTTTGTCTAGCTCTACAAAGCAACCTTTCAACATTCAATAATTTGACTGATTATATGTGTGTGTGTATATATAATACATCTATACATATATAAAAGTAATTATTACTACATTGAAACGGCCCAACAATGAACCCTATGTATTTTCCAATAATTAAAGTCTTGCTATATTACTGTAAAGAAAAATTCAGAGTTGTACTTAAGTAATTCTTTCTTCCCTCTATTCATCTTGGATTTGTCAGTAATATTTAGAAAGGTACCTGATTTTGTAAATTTGTTTTTTATCTTAGTACTTTGGTGAAGCTATTATTTTTTTATTATTAATGAACGTCTGAAATTCTCTAAGTAAGTCATAATATTAGTTGTAAATAGAGATAACTTTGCTCCACTTTACCTATGTTTATGCCCCAAATTTCTTCCTGGAGTCAGGAAGACCTGAGTTCAAATCTGGCCTCAGATACTCACTATCTGTGTGACTCTGGGCAAGTCACTTACCCTCTGTCCATCTCCTTATCTGCAGAATTGGAAAAATAATAGTCCCTACTCCCAAGGGTTATTGTGAAGATCAAATGAGGTAATAGTTGTAAAGTGCTTAGCACAGTGCCTAGCATGTAATAAGTGTTATATAATTGTTAGTTATTATTATTATTATCATTATTATTATTATTATTGTCATTATCAAATTAAATAAAATTTAAAGTACTTTGCAAGTCTAAAAATACTACATATAAGTGCTAACTATTGAAAATAATAATAAATGCCTGTTGACTGACTGATGCTGACTATTCAATGTAGCTACAATTCTGCTGATCCATGATGTGCATAAAGTATCTCCCCAGTAGAATATAAGCTTTTTGAAAACAGAGACTGTCTTCACTTAAGTCTTTGTTCCATCAGCCTACCACAGCACCTAGAACAGTTATTGGCCTGTATTAGGTACACACTAAGTGCTTATAGAATTGAACTGAACATTGCACCACACTAAAAATGGCATTAAACTGCCAAGACCTATGGAACATAGAGGACAAAAAGGATCTTATCAAAGCAAGGGAGGGTCACGCTCAACCAGCCCAATGGACGCGCAATAAACTAAGGCCTAAATGAGTACTCATCCAAGAAGAGTCCAAAGAGGGCGTTAAAAACATACTATGTCCATGGCACTTAGCAAGACACTATTGATATCCACATATACCAAAATTATAAGTGATCCTTCTGACCTGACTTTAAAGCAAATATTGTCAAGGCAAAGAAGGCTTAATTGGGGAACAAAAGAGTAAGTGTATTTCCCAAATACCTGTCATAGTGCTAGAAATAGAAAATATACCTTCACAGACTTCTAAGGCAATCACAACTATTCACAAGAGAAATAGTCATAGGCTACAGAGGGCCAATGAGGTCATTTTTAAATGCTTCACACCGTCGATCAAAGGCTCCAAGCAGTAGTCCCGATACAGCAGAAAGCTATTCTCATATAGAACAAAGGAGAGCAATATCCCAAATATTCCAGATGTTTCTCCATGAGAAGCCTTTTTTAACTAATTGATACTCTCTAATACTGGCTACGTCCTCTAACCCCTTACCGTGGCAGGTTCCTTTCTTGTTCCACATCTGAGCCCCCAGCAATATTAAAACAAAGCAGAGAAGTGTCCCAAGGACAAAACAGATGATCCTCAGTAGATTATCCCCTTCCTGGGCTGGGGACAGGGAACCTTAACAGAAGCAGAGATTCCAAAAAAATCCATGAGTCAAGTATGTTCCTCCTCCTCACCCCCACAGGCCTATACATCCTCAACTGTTTTCCCACTCTCTATGAGGAAGTCAAGGTTGAAAGGCTTGCTTCCTCCAGATGTTCCCAGGGTGTTCTTGTCCTGCTGGGTCACCAATTCAAAACAAAAGTTCTCTTAGCAACACTGGCTTAAATTTATATTACACTCACATTTTAAAGTCATTTATAATTTTCAAAACATTCTTCTTCCCCCCACACACACACACACCACCCCCACCACCACTACCACCAACAGCAACAACCCTAAGAAGATGAGCAAGTATTCTCATCTTCATTGTCGAGACGAGGAAACTGAGGTACAGATGTTGGAATAGGAAGTGGAATCTAGATCTTCTGGCTCATGTGCCAACATCTGCTTTAAGGAAAGAACAAACAGGAAATTTGGAGCTATAAAGGGGAGAAGGCTCACCTCTTCCAGGCAGTAATGCTGTCTTCTCTTTCCTACCTGAAGAGAGATAGAGAAATTAAATCAAAGGCAAAAAAGAAAGTCATATGGAATCATATGGAAAGCTGCTATATTCTCCTACATCATCCAAACTGTCATTAATGACACACGTCAAGGTATTCCTTGCTTGTCCTTTTTGCCTTAGAGTTCATAGTCCTGAACATGGTTGATGATGCCCACAGCCACACTGGGACAGTCTTCTTCTATACAACCCACACTCCGCTCGGGGCCCATTACTCACCAGAGCAATTCACAGCTGCATCTTCCTTGTGACCACAGTCACTGCGTCCCCAGGGCTCTGCAGGGCAGTCCCATAGAGATAGTTCAGTCCCCTTGCACTGCACCTCATCCAGCCAAACAGCCCCTGTCCCTGGTCCAAAGGCAGCCTCTCCCAAAGCTGATACAGCTGAGCCACAGCCCAGCTGCCGACACACCACTTCAGCATCTACCAGGTCCCAGGAATCATCGCACACTGTTCCCCAGGAGCCGCCATGCCAGACCTCCACTCGCCCAGAGCAGCTGTCCCCTCCATCCCTGACACGCAGCCTGTTTGTCCCTGAAAATGCAGCCACTAGGAGTTACTGACAGAGGCAGACAGACCAGGCCTTTCCTTAGTGACATGTAGTAAAAAGTGACCAAACAAATACCTGTGCAGTCCTGGTCTGCTGAACAATTAAGCCTCTTACCTGGACCCTCTGAGGTTTTCTCTGTCCATTCTATAAAGATAAAGTATTGGGAAATATCAGAAGAAATGATATTACAGCGTTGTGAGAATGAGTCATTCCTGCTATAGTAAAGAATAGGATTTCTAAACTAAAATCTCAAAAGGGGATTAGCATCCGAGACCATGGAGCACAAAAAGGTAATGCAATCTTAAGCTACATTCTGAGAATCACAGTCTCAGAGACACATCCTCTTTGACATACTAAAAGGTAAACATCCTCACTGTATGTGCCATGGTCAAACCATATTTGAGGTATTGTGTTCTGGGTTCCACATTGTAGGAAGGGCATTAAGAAGCTGGAGCCTATCTTGTGAGAGGTAATCAGTATAGCGAAGGGACTGAAAAGTATTCCATGTGAAGATCAATAGGTTGAGAAAGAAATGGCAGGTGACTTCACAAACATTTCAAGGCTAGATCGTGGCAGAGGGATTAGCTTTATGTTGTTTAACATCAGAAGGCAACACCAGGAGAATGGGTAAAAGTTTCTGAGAAGCAGGGTTTCTCTCAATAATATAAGAAAACTTTCCAACAGTTAGGATTACCCAACATTGGAATGAGCTACAATGGCATATAGGGAATTTACTATTACCAGAGGCCTTCAAGCACAGGCTGGATGACCATTTATCAGGGATTTGGGGAAAGGGATTACTGTTCTGGAATCAGATCTCAGGTCCCTTTCTACTACTCTTCTATGACCTATGACAGGTCAGTTTCAGCAACTTTACAGGTATAAAAAGGAAGTCAGAAACTGAATGGTAACTAAGCCACCAGCATTAGAAATCAAAGGGATAAGAAATCAGACCATCACACGTGATCCAGGCCTCATCTCCTCGGGAACATGAGTGTGGATGCCAGGAGGTCGATGGGCACTGCCACAAAGATTTAGTATATAGGCTGCGGCATTCAATTTTGTCCAGCCAGCTAACTTCTGAGCCTCTGTAAGCCATCTGTTTATTCTCCAGCCAACCCTGTTGTCCACATTTCAACTGCTTGCATATAACTGCCAAGGAGAGTTCTTTCAGGGAGTTACTACACACGGCTCCCCATGTTCCATTGTAGAAAACTTCCAGCCACCCAGCACAGTTGTGGGCCTCACTGGCCAGCCTCATGGCTGTAAAGTCTAGGAGAAAAACATAAATCAATCCTGCACTGGTTTCATCATTATAAATTCATAGTTTCACATATTTATGAAGGCAGAAAGAACTTTATCAACTACGGAATCCATCCTCTTTTTTTAAAAACAGAAGTTTTAAAAACAAGATTCCACAACTCATTAATGATAATGCTAGGACCAGAACCCAAGTCTCCTGACTCCCCAGTAATTAAATGCTAAACCGCACTGAAGCTAGGTGGCCCAGTGGATAGAATGCCAGACCTGGCATCAGTAAGATTCCCTTCATGAATTCAAATCTGGCCTCAGACACTTACTAGATGTGTGACCTTGGGCAAGTCACTTAACCTTGCTTGCCTCAGTTTCCTCACCTATAAAATGATCTGGAGAAGGAAATGACAAACTGCTCCAGTGCCCTCTTCTTGCGATATTGAGAGAAGGGAGATTTTACAATCCTCGAAAGGAGTAGTCAAAGAAGGAATGGAATAGTTGAAGATGAAGCGACTCTAGTCAGAGCCAAAGGACTGACCTGAGCAGAGAATGCCAGCATCTTCCTTATGTCTGCAGTCATGCTGGCCCCAGCCTTGGAATGGGCACTGCCAGAGCTCAGACTCATTGCCAGAGCAACTTAGCTCATCCAGCCAGATGGGCCCAGCCCCTGCCCCATAGTGAGCAGATCCCATGGCACTGAGGGCCACACCACAGCCCAGCTGTCTGCAGACCACACTGGCATCAGAGAGGTCCCAGGCATCATCACATACTGTGCCCCAGGTGCCATTGTGGTAGATCTCCACTCGCCCAGCACAGCGGCCAGTGCCATTCACCAGGCGGATCCTTTTGCTCCCTGAGGGACAAGGTTCATCATTAAACATGAAAATGAGAGGCCAGGAAGGATTCTGAAAGACTTGGCAGATACTCACCTGAGCAGATGACACCAACTTCCTGAGTGATCCCCACTGGAGCCAAGGCAGACGTGGACATGTTACACTGGCCCAGCTGGGTCTCATTGCCCATGCACTTCATACTGCTCAAACCCACAGAGCCCACCCCTGGGCCTGAGGTAAGAGAGGTATAGACTCTCTCTGCCTTTCCACATTGGAGCTGTCTACACAACACCTGGGCACCATTAAGGTCCCAAGCACCATCCAGAACTGGGCCCCAAACTCCATGCAGAAAAATCTCCACTTTTCCATCACATCGGCTCTGTCCATCCTTCAAACGGAGAAAATCTAAGTTCAGGGAGAGGGGGAAAAAAGAAGCAAACATTTAAAAGAGTTTCCATCTGTTATCTGGGTTTGAGTGGAATGGAGACACACCCCAGGGAATAAGAAGCAAATTAACTGGTTTTGACTGAAGATACTGAGTCTGCCAAGGATCATGAGAGGTTTTGAGTAGAGAAGGTAATAAATGAGAACAAAATTAATTGGAGACAAAATAGAAGAGACAAAGATCACATTGAAGAATAAGCTCCTTTGGATAATTTCTCCTTTTTGTGATACTCATATAGTCACAGGCCATCCAGGGAGTCTTGACCTCAGTGTCAATGAACTTTGTTAGACAAGGATTATGATAACCAAATATAGCCAAGGTGGTAGAAAGAGCACTGGGGTGAGGGGTGAGGATGGAGGCAGAGAGTGACATCCAGTCAAGATATCACTTGAGCAAGAAGCAGACCACCCCCTCCCACATCCCTACTCCAGCAAAAGCCTGAAATTCACATCATACCAAATAATAATCAAGAAATTCAGTGAAAAACTAGAGTGATATTTCCCACTCCATAACCGTATAAGAGATCAGCCAGAAGCCCATAGAAAATAGGAAAAAAGGCTATCAAAAAATCAATGCCAGCACAGTATAACCTACAAATCCAACCAGAGATTGACCGGGGACCTATGCAGCCTCCAAGGTTCTCTGTCCAGAAGCAAGAGTGGAGGGCTCCTCCTGAGAAAGTCCCATGGTTGTCAGCCCCAGGGTAGGGACTGTAGAAGTCTCAGGGACAAGCATTAGGCAAAAAACCAGCACTTTACTACAGGCCACAGACCTGGACACCCAAGGCCTCAAGGACTGTGAGGTCACCAATATTCTGTCCTGAGATGCCACAGAAAGTACTGAAGATCTAGTGTTCTGAAACTCAAAAATCTAGAAGGACTTAATCCCAGGAGATAGAGTTCAATACATGAACCCAGGGAAAGACTATCAGGACTCATCACCCCATGCAAAACACAGCAACAGACAGAGCCTGAGCCTTGGCACAAAGCCCCAGTTCAAGAAGGAAAGCTGGAGAGACAAATAAATCAAAGAAAATACAAACCAGTACCAAATCTAGAGATCTTCAAAAAGAATAAAGTAACTACAAGCAGAAACTCAAAAGAAATAATATTTTTCACAAGGACAGTATGATACCTAGAAGAAAAGAATTAAGAAATAAAAAAATTAAATAAAGGGAGAATAAATAACATAATAGAAAAAGAGGTAAACTTTACTCAAATAAAAACTAAAATAGACCAAACAGAAATCAATGACTTCATTAGACAGCAAAAAAAAAACAAAATATTGAAAAATAGAAGAAGCTATAAAATATATGACATCACAACAACTGACATGGAAAAGGAAGTCAAGGAGAGATCATTTAAGAATCACTGGACTTTCTCAATTTCTCAATGAATTTTTTTAAAGGCTGGACTATATTTCAAGAAATCATACATAAAAACTGCCCAGATCTGTTAGAATCAGTGGTTTTAATGATGAAAAGAATGCATTAATCATCTGCTGAAAGAAACTCCCAAAGGAAAGATCCCAGGAATGTCATAGCCAAAATCCAGAGCTTCTACCAAAACACACATACATAAACACACACACACACACACACACACACACACTATAAGTATCCAGAAAGAAATGATTCATGTACCAAAGAACTATGGTCAGGATTATACAAGATCTGGCAGCTATAAATGAGAGGAAGACATGAAATACAATATTACAAAAGAGATAGACTTACAATCAAGAATAACTTACCCTCAAAAGTTAAATATAATGATACAAGGAGGAAGTGATGGATCTTTAATGGAATAGAGGATTTACAAATACTTCTGATACAAAGACCAGAGCTGAGTAGCAACTTTGAAATATAAACACAAGAGTTGAGAAAAATCTAAAAAAGTAAATATATCAGAGTAATTGGAAAGAGCATATAATGACATGATTCCAACATTCTAATAAGGGGAGAAAAAACAAATAACAAGAATCTAAAGGAATAACTTAGATTGACCCAGACAATTTAGAAATAGCTGAACAAATTGTGGGGTACAAATGTAGTGTAATACTATTATTAAATAAAAAGAGGAGAAAAGAAAATATTTTATAGAATCCTAGATGGTACGAACCAGATTCCTAATAGTGCTTGACTCTGAGCTGTATAACATTTTTTAACAATATCTTGAATAAAAGCATAGATGGCATGGTTATTAACTTTATACATAACACAAAACTGGAAGGAGAAGTTAGCAAAATGTAAGAGAGAGTGAGGACCTTGAGAGGCCAGAATATTGGACCAAATCCAATGAGATGAAATTTAATATGTGTAAGGTATTTCTATTTCTAATTTCATCATGAATTTAATAATCTACATAAGCTCAAATATTTTAACATACAAAGAACAAGAGTATTGTCTATTAAACTAGAATTCTGTTACATAGTTTTAGGGGTTTTTTAAATATATATTAAATTTAATGGTACAATAACAAAATTGTCTTATTTGTGTCTCCTTCTGAACTTGTTTTTGGATCCTTCTGATACATGTAAAGAATTACACCTGGGTTCAAAAATTTGATCCCACAAATACAAAAGTGAGGAGGAATTATTGCACAGAAGTTGACAAAAACTGCTGGAAAACTAGAAAACAGTGTGACAGAAACTAGGTATAGATAACATTTCATACCATATACCAAGATAAGGTCAAAATGGGTACATGATTTACATATAAAGGGTGAAACTATAAGTAAATTAAGAAAGCATGGAAAAGTTTATCTGTCAGATTGATGGATAAGGGAAAAATTTAGAATCAAAGAAGACATAGAGAGCATTACAAAATGTAAAATGGATCACTTTGATGACATAAAATTAATAAGTTTTTGCACAAACAAAACCAATGCAACCAAAATTATAAGGAAAGCAGAAAACTGGGTGAGGGGAAATTTGCAACAAGTGTCCCTGATAAAGGCCTCATTTCTCAAATATATAGAGAGTTAACTCAAATTCATAAAAATACAAGTTATTCCCCAATTGATAAATGGTTAAAGGATACGAACAGGCAGTTTTCAGATGAAGAAATTGAAGTTATCTATAGTCATATGAATAAAGGATCTAAATCACTATTGATCAGAGGTATATAAATTAAAACAACTCTGAGGTACCACCTCATACTTATCAAAATGGCTAATATGATAACAAGAAAAAAGTAAAAAGTAAAATGTTGGATACCGGAGGGGTTGTGGGAAAACTGGGACACTGATGCACTATTGGTAGAGTTGTGAAATGATCCAACCATTCTGGAGAGCAATTTGGAACTACGCCTAAAGGGCTATAAAATTGCATACCCTTTTGACCCAGCAATAATGCTGCTAGGTCAATATCCCAAAGAGATCCAAAAAAAGGGGGAAGGACCTATTTGTGCAAAAATATTATAGCAGCTCTTTTTATGGTGGCTAAGAATTGGAAATCAAAAGGATGCCCATCACTTGGGGAATGGCTAACCAAGCTGTGGTATATGATTGTAATGGAATATTATTGTGCTATAAGAAATGACAAGCAGGGTGATTTCAGAAAATCCTGGAAAGACTGACATGAACTGATGCATAGGGAAGTGAACAGAACCAGGAGAATGTTGTATACAGTATCAGCAATATTGTTTGATGAAGAATTGTGAATGACTTAGCTATTCTCAGCAATACAATGATCCCCAATGACTAATGATGAAGCATACTATCCACCTCCAGAGAAAGAACTGATGTTAATTGAATAGAGACTGAAGCATGCCATTTTTCACTTTATTTCATTTTTTTCTTTGAGTTTTCTCACACAAAATGACTAATATGGAAATGTTTTACACAATTGCACATGTATTGCTTATATCTGATTCCTTACTATCTCAGGGAGTGGGGAGGGGAGGGGAAGGAAGGAGAGAGAGAGGGAGGGATAGAATTTATCATTCAAAACTTTAAATAAAAATGTTTTAAAAAATTGGGGGAAAAAACGTAAGAGTCTAAGTAAATCAAAAACTCAAAATAACTCAACAATATAATTAGACAGCCAAATTTTTTAAGCCATAACCTTGGGCTGCATTCAGAGAAGCCTCCAGGAATAAGGAAATCATAATCCCACTGTACTCAGCCATTATCCCCTATGTCTGGAGTGTTCAGTTCTGGGTGACACCTTTTAGAAAGAACATCAATAAGTTGATGAGCCTAAAGAGAAGGATGAACAGGATGGCAAAGATACTAGAATCCATACCATATAAGGCTCAGTTGAAGAAGTTAAAGAAAGATGGTTAGCCTGCAGAAAGGAAGGCTCAAGGGAGACATGGCAATAATTTTCAATTATTTAAAGGCTGTCTTATGGGAAAAGGCTCTGGATTCCTCTTTTTCAGTTAACAAGCATTTCTTAAGGGCTGACTATATTTATTATTTATTTATTATTTATTAGCCAGGCACTGTGCTAAGTGCTGAGGATATAAAAAGGGGGGAAAACAGTCTCTGCCAGCAAGAGGGTCATATTCTAATAGGGAAATATATAGTATATATAAATATATTTGCATATGTTTATGTATGTGTATGTATATATAATATGCATGTATGTATATGTGTATATTACCTCCTATTAACACATATGTTTCTTGTTGGTACCTAGTTTTTTTACAAGTTGTCTCCCCCTCTTTGAGGTACCAGAGGGCGGAATTAGGAGCAGTGGTGAAGGAATTATGGGTACAAATTTAAAAGAGAAGAAAAAGCTTCCTAATAATTAGAACTATCCCTAAAGGCATGGGGCTATCCTGTGAGGTAGTATGTCCTTCCTCCCATCTCCCACTAGAAATATACAAACAGAGGTTTATTGTAGCTAAGCTATAATGTTTGTCTAGTATGTTTTAGATGAGATGGCCACTGAGATGGTACTTCCAACTTTTTTTTTTTTTGCTTTTCTTTTTTAATGTATTTTTCACGCCAACTTTTTTTTTACTTTTTAAATTAGTTTACCTATTTTTAGTTTTCAAAATTTACTTCCATAAGCTTTTGAGTTTTAAGTTTTCTCCACCTCCCTCTTCCCCAAGATGGCATGCAATCATATACATTGTTATTATACATATTTTCAAATTAGTCATGTTGCAAAGAAGAATCAGAACAAATGAGAGAGAGAGACAGAGAGAGTAAGAGAGATTGCAAATAGTATGCTTCAATCTGCATTCAGACTCCAAAGTTCTTTCTCTGGATGTGGACAGCATCTTCCATCATGAGTCTTTCGGAGTTGTCTTAGATCCTTCCATTGCTGAGAAGAGCTAAGTCTGTCAATATTAGTCATCACACAACGTGGCTGTTACTGTGTACAATGTTCTCCTGGTTCTACTCACTTCACTCAGCATCAATTCATATAAGACCTTCCAGGGTTTTCTGAAGTCCGCCTGATCATCATTTCTTATAGTACAATATTATTCCATTACATTCATGTACCAAAACTTATTTAGCTATTCCCCAATTGATGGGCATCCCCTCAATTTCCAATTCTTGGCCACCACAAAGAGAGTTACTATATATATTTTTGTACATATGAGTCCTTTTCCTGTTTTTATGATCTCTTTGGGATACAGACCTAGAAATGGTATTGCTGAGTCAAAGGGTATGCACATTTTTATAGCTCTTTGGGCACAGTTCCAAATTGCTCTCCAGAATGGTTGGATCAGTTCACAACTCCACCAATAATGCATTAGAGTTTCAATTTTCCCATATCTTCTCCAGCATTACCAATTTTCCTGTTTTGTCATATTAGCCAATCTGATAGGTGTGATGTAGTACCTAAGAGTTGTTTTGATTCGCGTTTCTCTACTCAATAGTGATTTAAAGCATTTTTTCATATAATTATAGATAACTTTAGTTCCTTCATCTGAAAACTGCCTATTCATGTCCTCTGACCATTTATCAATTGAGGAATCACCTTCCAACTCTTAATCTCTTTGATTAGGGAAGATTTGCCCATGGTCACACAGGTAATAAAGTCAAAATTCAGACCTCGTTTTCTGACTTCAAATCCAGTGTTCTTTGGACCACACATCACTATCCCTTCACTTACCTATAGAAGCCAGTTTGCTGATCTCACCCCTAATAAGCCTTGTCAATTTCCCCTATCAACAATCCCATCTGTCTGTCTCTGTCTCTGTCTCTGTCTCTGTGTTGGCACTCACCTGAGCAGATGGCCCCAGCCACATTCCCCAGGGCACACTTGGATGCCCCCAGTGTGCTCACTGGGCAGTTCCATAAGTGGGACTCTGTCCCTATGCAATGAAATTCATCAGGCAAAATCCAACCATCTCCTTCCCCAAAGTAGCCTCCTCCTGGGGCTGCTATGGCATGGCCACAATCGAGCTGATGGCAGAGGACATTGGCATCTTGCAAATCCCAGTGAGTGGCACAGAGAGGAGCCCAGGACCCAGGTGTCTGGAATTCCACTCTTCCTGAACATCTGTTGCTGCCATTCACCAGCCTGTATTCTGGGAAAACAAAAAATGGGGATTCTCATGAGGGGATCCTAGTCACAAGTGACAAGAGATGCCGACAGCTGATTGAACTTCAGCAAAGGATTGCATTTCTGATATGGTGAAGTATCAATACCTACTAACCACAGAAAACATGCCAGATACACACTAAGCAAAATGGCATAGACATATTTGCTGTCCTCTGGGTTTATAATCCAAAGGCAGTAGACATTAAATATTGTGAAAAATGATATCTCCAGTCTCTTGGAGACTCAGAGTTCCACCTCCCCCCACCAGCCTTCTGTCCAAAGTTCTTCAGAAACACATTACAAATAATGAGATTGCATTGAATCTTCTTATCTTGGTCAAACTTCAACCCATGAGTGAATTGATTTTATCCTACTCAGGTTTAGATGGAGACAGATTTACAAGACTGAGGGTGATGTTTCTTTTGATGGTGGATGATATTGGCCCCTGTGCACTAAGTGACATAAGTCATGTACCCAACACCTCATTTTAATATAACCCACCTCCTAAGTATGTAGACCAATCATGGTTGATTGGCACCCCTTGGTAACACCTACTCTTCCAAAGGTATATGACCCTGTACTCCCAAATCCCAAATTGAGCCAGTTCTGAACGGGCCCCCTTAGTGGGGGTTCCAGTTTTGGACTGAGCTCCCATGCAATGAATGTCAAGCCAGCTTGAGAGAAATTAAACTGTGGACACACATATCCTAATCTTGTTTGTCTCTTTCTTAGAACAGACTTGGTAATAAATTGGGGTTCACATTAATGTTGTCATGACTTGGATTTGGATTAAGATTTTTGGGGTAAACTTTTTTTACCCCAACAGAGTTGGGACTGGGTATCCACAGGACTTTCTCCTGAAGTTCCAGCCCTGAAGTGTGGGTAAGTCTTATCCCCAAAAATCCCTGCTCTTTATCTATGACTTCTCATTTTAGGTTGCAGTCCATTTTCTTTTTTCTCCAAGTGGCTCTAGGGGAAGAGATCCAGACAGGTCTTCTTGGAAGGATATCCTTTGTAATTGGCTAGAAGTCAATCAGAGTAAATTGGCATGTGACAACTCTGAATTTTGAGCAGTAAATTGTATTGTAATCTAAACTGATTGCTTTTAGAAGGATGTGGAACTAAAGGATAACTCAGAATAAAATTAGATTCATGTGCACTTTGCCTTGTCAAGCTGTTTCTTTCTCTTTGTGTGTTTGTAAATTGTTTCTTGTTTGTGGTGAAGGATTTAAAATTCATCCAGGAAAAAAAAACTTCTAAGGAACTTCTAAGGTCTTTAATTAGAGAGAGAACATTGGGAAAGAACTCCCACCTTAGGCTTTCAATGGGAGATTAAGATTTTTTGGGGGGGGGGGGAGTCCCAACACCGGTCAAGTTGGGATACCAGAATAAAGTTAGATAATGAGTAATGGAATCAAAAAGTAGGGAGAGACTCTGTCAGAAGTTAGCGGAAGGTGCAGGAAGCAGTCATTTTACTGATAAGGATCTAGAGCAGACAGCCCAAATAGCAAGGGTTAGGGAGGGAAAGATGAGGGTTTGAATTCAGGTTTAATCAGATCCCAAAGCTAAAGTTTGTACTTTATCTTTAAATTCAACCTAGAAAACTGTCTTTGCACCCCCTTCTGCCAATTTATCTGATATCATGGAAATGTGTTTAAAACTGCAAAAATAAGGGTTTTTTCTGTCTTTTAAGCATTAACATTATAAAAAACTGTTTGTGAAGGGTGTGGGAGAAATACAGCTCTCTTGATTTGCAAATTGCTAGGCATTAACTTCCCCCAGATTCTAACAGGAGATTTAGAAATGCATTTACCTAAATTGAAAATGGGTTGTTTTAAATTTTAAATACATTACAAAGCATAGGGCATTATTACATTTCTAAATTGTGCAATTTGGCAAATAATTTTATCACCTATGTTGTTAGAAAAGCAATTTCTCTTATAATCTAGATGTTGTTAGATTAAGAATTGTACTGTCAGAGAAAAAGAAAAATGAATGGTTTAGGGAGCTATTAGGTCATTCTCTGACCATTTTGAAGTACTATAATTTAAGAAATCATAAACTTCCAAGTTTTGTCTATATTTAAAAGGAAGTTTCAGCTAAAATTATTTAGTTCTCATTTATGAAAATTAAGATTGTTAACTAAGTTATTTGGAGTTATTGTTCAAATCAAGTATTTACAAAAGTATTTTTGTGAAAAGAAACTTGGTAATTATGTAAAGAAAGGACCTTATAGAATGTCCTTGTAATTAATTTAGTTAGTTATAGAACGGGATAAATTGTAAGCTGTTTTTAAGAAAGGGAAATACTTTTATGAAGAAATGTTTTGCAAAATCTTTTGTGTGATTTTTATAAGGCCTACTATATCTCCATTTGCAAGCTAATTTGTTGCAGCAATAATTTGACAATGATGACAATTATGTTAGTGTTTAAACTTATCATATGCATAAGATTCAATTCCTGACGTATTTTATGTTATTATTTAATCAGGAACTAGAACATGTATAGGAATGCATGCAAACTACTTAAGTCTCACTTTAAAGATGTTCCCTAACAAATGTGAGATTATAGTCACATATCTGAAACTGATTATTGGAACTTGCTATTCAAGACCTTATGGGACCATGAACTGACTTATTCTGAGTCTGATTCCAGGTGTGGTTATCAAAGAATGCTATTGAGTCACTGATCCATGGTGCCAACAACCCTATGGGGGTCTCTGTGAACTGCAGAGGGTGTTTTCATGGGAAAGTTGAGAAAACAATTTCTGCAAGAGCTGAGAGAGGATTCTCCTGACTCAATTTCCCCAATATGAATATCCCACCTGGCAGACTTTAAGCCTGGCTCAATGCAGCTGGCCATCTGCATCACTTTTTCTTGGAATTACCATGAAGTTAGGGAAACACTGTTCCTTAGTTAAGTTATGTTCCTGTTCTTTTATGGCAAATTTCTAAAATCAAAAAGTTTTGTAAGCACAATATTAAATCTATTAAATAATAGATTGATGCAGGAACATCTGAGGTTACTATAGTATGATGCAAGTATAAGATTAAGCTTTTTGGCCTAGAATTTTAGTATTAAGTATTTAACCTTGACATCTGTTACTAGTATATATTTTTGTATAAGTTAGGTTCCTTCAATTCCTCATAATGGTATGGGAATAATTAGGTCAAGGACTTATGAAACCAGGATATTATTCTGTCACTTGGTTAATATCACACCTGATTCAGTTTGTTACAATTAGTTAATATTAAAAGAATGACTTGTGGTATATCTTGTAAATGCCTTAAAAGAAGCATCCACTTTAATTAAGGGTTATTTATTTGTACATGACCGGAAGTTGGATGTGTTTTATTACTTGATATGTACCGTTTTAAAATTGATTACTCAATGTATTTATAAATGTATTGGAGTCTGTTATTAATTCCTTAGTGGAATCTCATCCTCCTGATAGGGGAATGAATAATGAATTAATGCAAAATATAAAGGCAAAATATAAAAACTAGAATTAATGCAAAGTATAAAAACTGGGTTCTATTTTTTTGTTACTTTTTTTCGAATTTGAGCTTCTTAAACATGACAATTGGTCAAGGTTCCACTTTTGATTTTATAATAATAGAGACACAACAGTTGAGTTAACTTTCATTATTTGATCCGGTTATTGGCAAAGTAATTTAAAATTGTGTTAAGATCAATCTTGTAGGAGAGTGGACACAAGAAAGAGGATCTCTGCAAGAAGACAGTCTGCCGGACACTGCTTGAACAGAACTTAGACCAGAAAACTTCATCAGATGATGTGCCCCTGCAGACAGCTGTATGAGATGAGACTTCTGAGCCCCTTAAATGGACAATTTATTGTTTACTTTTTCCTTTTGCTATTTACTTACTAAGAGGACTGCCTCCTTGATTTATCAATGTGACAATCAATTTCTCTCTCCCCTCTCCTATATTGTTATAAGTCCCCAAAACCCCTTGATGAAGTATTGACCATATCAGTTAGTGATTCATTGAGAAGGTTACACCTCTCTTTAGAATCAGATGAGGGATTGTGAAAAATGATTTCTCCAGGTAATCTGTGTTTTGGAGACTCAGAGCTCCTACCCCACCCCACCCCACTGCCAGCCTTCTGTCCAAAGTTCTTCAGAAATACATTACAGATAATGAGATTGCATTGAATCTTCTTATCTTGATCAAACTCCAACCCAGGCCTGAATTGATTTCATCCTACTCAGATTCAGATGGAGATAGATTTCCAAGCTGGGGCTGGTATTTCCTTCGACAGTGGGTATTATTGGCCCCTGTAGGCTAACGGACCTAAGTCACACATCCAACACCTCATTTTAATATAACCCACCTCCTAATATGTAGACCAATCACGGTTGATTGACACCCTTGGGAACACCTACTCTTCCAAAGGTATATAACCTTGTACCCCCAAATCCCAAATTGAGCCAGTTCTGAACTGGCTCCCCTGGGGAGGGCCCAGTTTTGGGCTGAACTCCCATGCAGTGCATGTCAAGCCAGTTTGAGAGAAATTAAACCATAGACACATGCACCCTAATCTCATTTGTCTCTTTCTTAGAACAGACTTGGTAATAAAGTGGGGTTCATAATAGATAGGAAGTATAACATACAATCTGATGCAATGCCACTGGACAAATTGCTCTTATTAATCATCTACTCTAGTTGGGGCACTACAGGCTTACAGGAATTATGCCCTCCCCTAAGCATCAGAGAATGATTTCTGGATTGGGGCAAACAGAACTAAGCATGTTTCAAAATGAGATTGTTCATTGCTATATTTCCAAAACACAGGTATACCTTAATCTATGCAATAGGCATGTCACTGCAAAGATATGCATAGAATGGATTTTGGAAAACTGAAGCATATTTTAAATGCATTATGAGAATCATTCTATTCAGAGGAATCTTATGGCAAATGCTTTCATAAAGCACAGAACATTTAGTAAAGCAAATAATCAAACCCTAACTTATTGATGTTGTAAGTCTAAATTTATATTTATCCAGGTTTTAAACGTCGGCACACCTGTATCAGTTTGTATGTTTGATGTAAACCAACTTGTAGAAGCCAATATAGGAAAAGAGAGGTGAGAAAACTTTTTGTAGGTTCAGAGACAGGGAAAATCTATGCAGGCATTCCCGTGGCCCTAGAAGAACAAAATATAATTCAACAGCCTGTATCTCCAACAGATATAGGAATTGGATCACTGCCGATTCTACCCATTCATCTTTCCTAGCATGGGAAGTGTGGGAAAGGGAAAATAAGGGAAAAGAAAAGGCCAAAATGTTATAAAAGATGAAGAAAGTGTAAGACAGACAGCGAGCTTGGGGTAGCAACAGAAATGCGGGAATAAAGGGACTAGCTCTCTCCAGGTTTGTAGCAAGTGAAGCTAAAAGATATGCATAGCCTTGACATTAGGTATCTGGGCATGAGAAATAAAAGGAACTTATTAACCCTAACCTAAATATCAAGTGAGCTCTAGGGAAGTGCCTGATGAATGTCAGTAGTAAAGTTGTCAAAACAAAAGGATTGGACCTTTGTTGTTCTGGGCAGTCTGATTGTAGGCAGGATTAACAAAGGAGTTTAAAAATATAGTACTTAGCCCTAGGCATATTTTAATTTACACACTAACACATGTGGCAAAGTGCATAGAACAATAGACCTGGGGTCAGGAAGATTTGAATTCAAATCCTGCTTTAGGTGCTTACTCACTACGTGACATTGAGCAAATCATTTAATTCTATCACCTTCAGTTTCCTCATTTGTAAGATGGGAATAATAATAGCACCTACCTCTGTGGGTAGTTGTGAGGGCAAAATGAGATACAGCTATCCCTTCCACATTGCATCGTGGGGGTGGAGGTAGAGGCAGCACCCCCCCCCACCCCCAATCTGGAAAATCCACATAGAAATTTTTGGCCATCTCTTCATACCAGAGAAGAAATCTAATTTTTTTTTCTTTTTCTTTTATGGAGTATTTATGATACCTTCTTGTAAAATTTGGATCAAGTATTTGGTTATAGGCTATATAGAGATCAATGTTAAGTGAAAAATAGTGTATGAAAAAGAAATTTAAAATACAAAATAAATACAAAAGTTAAAAGTGCTCTGGAGGAGGAGGAGGAAGAAGTGCAGACCTACACCCCTAGTGGTAGGAGGCAGGAGTGATGGAAGTACAGTCACCAGCACAATGGGGGTAATTTCTTATGCCAACCTGAAATATACAGAAACCTCAGTGTGGAAAGGAATAGCTATATTTATAAAGGGTTTAGAAAAAACCAAAACTCTATGTCATGTTAGCTAAAAGAAGGCAGAGAAGGGAGAAGAAAACATCAACAGATTTCTGTCCCACTTTAAATACATATATAAAGAATATTTTTGGAGACTTCCACTTCCGGGAGCCAAGATGGCGGAATAAGAGGTGAGTCACTCTTACCCTCCCTTATTAACCTCTAAAAGCCCAGAAAATATCACCCCAAGAAAAACCCTGGAACAGCTGAACCAGCAGAAAGATGGGGTGCAGCAGTCCAGTAGCCCAGGTAGCTTGAGGGATTAACGGGAAAGACCCCTCTTACCCTGGGGAAAGGAGAGCAGTACAGAACAGGAGACATCCCAGCAAGCTAGTGGAGAGCCCACCTCAGCATACCAGGAGGAGATCCTGAAGCCCAGGTGGTGGAGCAGGCAAATACCAACACCTGGACCCCCAAGTGCCTCAGTGAGGGCGGGGGAGCAGGTGGAAATCAGCTCAGAAAACCACCAGGTGCCTGAGCATTTTACAGCAACTGGCTCTCCCAGTGCCTCAGCAAAACTAAGGGAAGCAGAGCTCCAAGGGGGGCCAGGTGGATAAACACCCTACAACATCCATCTGAAAAGAGGTGAAGAAAGCAAAAGGAAAGAAAGGCCCGGGTGAGCAAGAAATCTCTAGGAACCACACTACCCAATCCTACTCCTAGAGTTTCAGTGTTGCTGATTCCAGTCCAACACCAGGTGCGCTGCCAGAACCCTACAGCCTCCAACTGCCAGTATTGGAAAATTGCAGTACTGAAAATCATGATGAAAAAAGAGCCTGGACAGTATCTTTCAGGAAATCATAAAAGAAAACTGCCCTGAGGTCCTAGAACTGATCACGTCCTGAAAGACATCCCAAATTGAAAACACCAAGGAATATAGTAGCCAAATTCCAAAATTACCGGATCAAAGAGAAAATACTGCAAGCAGTCAGAAAGAAACAATTTAAATATCATGGAACCACAGTCAGGACCTTGCAGCTTCTACATTAAAAGACCATAAGGCATGGAATATGATATTCCCTAAGACAAAGAAGCTTGGATTACAACCAAGGATCAACTACCCAGTGAAAATGAGCATAATCTTTCAGGTGAGGAGATGGATATTTAATGAAATAGGGGACTTTCATACCTTCCTGATAAAAAAACCAGAGCTCAACAGAAAATTTGATCTTCAAATATTAGACTCAAGAGAGACATAAAAAGGTAAATGGGACAGAAAGAAACAACATATTATTAATAAGGGCAAACTGTTTACATCCCTACAAGTTGTAACCCTTGAGAACAGTATTGTTATTACACCATGTTAAAGGGGTATACATAAAGGGGGTGGGTATAAATTGACTTTGATGTAATGATGAAAAAAAATCCAATCAAGTGTGTTAAATGGATCCAAGTAAGTAGATTAATCTGATCTAAATAAGAAAA
The DNA here is from genome assembly GCF_900497805.2 of Vombatus ursinus. NCBI lineage: Eukaryota > Metazoa > Chordata > Mammalia > Diprotodontia > Vombatidae > Vombatus > Vombatus ursinus. Next base: position 334,936 of record NW_020954379.1, read on the forward strand.
TGTACTGAGAGAAAAGGAAAGGAGGAGGCAGACAAGGGTAAATTACATCACAGGAAAAGGCACAAAAACCTATTACAACAGAGGGAAAGAAGGGAGGGAGATGAGTATTGTCTGAACCTTACTCTCATCAGATTTGGCTCAAGAAGAAAATAATATAATCAGTTACTAACAGAAATCTAACATGCCCTATAGGCAGTAGGAGGGGAAAAGGGAAAGAAAAGGGAGGGAGGATAGAAAGGAGGGAAGAAGTAGTAAGGGTAAAGGGGAAGGAAAGGGAGGGGGATAATAGAAGGGAGGTGGGACTGAGGGAGGCGGTGGTCAAAAGAAAAACGTTAGTAAGGAGGGAAAAGGAGAAAGGAGAAAGAGAAGCATAAAGGAGGGGAAGGATGGAGAGAAAGGCACAGATAGTAATCATAACTGTGAATGTGATATATGAATGTAATGGAATACTATTGTGCTATAAGAAATGATGAACAAGCTGACTTCAGAAAAACCAGGAAAGACTTGTATGCTCTGATGCTGAGTGAAGTGAGCAGAACCAGAAGAAAGTTGTACACAGTAACAGCCACATTATGTGATGACTAATATTGATAGACTTAATCCTTCTCAGAAATACAGGGATCTAAGACATCTCCAAAAGCCTCGTGGTGGAAAATGCTATCCACATCCAAAGAACTATGGAGTTTGAATGCTGATTGAAGCATACTATTTGCTATTTTTTTTTCTTTTGTTGTGTTTTGTTTCCTCTTTCTGGTGGTTCCTCCTATTAGTTCTAATTCTTACTTACAACATCACTAATGTGAAAAAAAAAGAATATTTTTTGTAAATTTAAAAAGCAAGAGTCTGACTTTGTTTCTATTCTTTAATCCTTGCACCAATTGCAGGTGGAGACAGGAAACCTTTTGCAAACCTCTTTATAATTGCTAGCTATCATTATTATCACTCCTAATGTTCTTGCCTAGAATTATCAGGAATAACAAAGTTGGTTTTCTTAACAATACTTGGAAATGGGCATACATACACTTTGCTCAGACCAGTACTCACAAGAAAAGGATGTAATTACACTTGATTTACACATCTCCCCCAACAGAATATGAATCCTGGAAGGCTAGGAAATATTTTAACCTTTCTTTGTATCCCAAGCATCTAATATAACACCTAGATGGGAAACAACCTAATAAATGCTTTTTTGATTGATCAAGCGATTGATTCTCTGAACTTACTTGGAAAGCCATTTCATTCACTCAACAATTATTCCCAATGAATATTTTTTAACCTTCTAAAATGTGCAAAGCATACTTAATTAGTTTCTATTTAGTGGATGCCCACTCCACAGAAGGCATTGCATTATATTGGGGGAGTTTGGACCTAAGATTCCATCAGTGGGACTGTTATAGTTTAGGGGTTTTAGGAACCCCAAAATGGCATTCCTAAAGGGCAAAGGGTGCAGGTTTGCCTCAAAAGAATTTGACCACTCAAGCCTCCTTTCAGTCCAAGTAGAGAGTTTATTAAAACACCTGTTGGGGTAAGAGAGATTGCTAGTGAGTCTGCTCATTTGATAGGGATAAGATTGATGTTTTTATAAGGAAAAAGATTGTGGGAAGATTTGGATGGGATTAAGGAGTGGGAAGTAGCCTGAGGTGGTCTGGAGGTAACAGAGAATGAAGGGTTGAGCTAGGTTGAAGTTAACAGAAAACTGAGGGTTGGGCTAGGTGGGGCCCCCCTCCACTCCCCCTTCCCTGCAATGAAAGGACAGTTGAACTGATTACTGGGATGGGAGATGCATCAGGCAAACATCAGGGATCTAAGCTATGTGGGAAAATCCAGGTGATTTTCCTTTTTGGGGTCCAGATTCCAAAGACGTGGTTCTTTCCTTTTACAGGTTCAGATCCCAATCTCATCAGGACCAGCTCAGCTTCCTTCAGAGGGTACATCTTCACCATGGCTGTACCTTATATATAGTCAGCATTTCCCAGGACACTAAAGGATTAAGTGATTAACCCATGATCGTTCTACTATTAAGCATCAAAGACAAAACTTGAAACCAGGTTTTCCTGCCTCCAAGGCTGCTTCTCATTTGCTGCCTCTTGTTAGCTTCTGTAGTCTATACTATGGGGGCGTGAGAAATGAATATTTATCTTTTGTATTTAATAACTAATTATTGAATCAGGACCAAGGTTTTTCCCCTTTTCTACTTCCTTGTCCAGAAACCAACCGTGTGGGAAATTTTTCTTAAAAGATCTACCCAGGCCAAGATCTAATCAGTCAGTAAAAGAAATTCTAAGTTTTGGGCTAATGGGTGTATTCTTGATCACTGTGTTTGCTCAGAAGGTCTGGGGAAGTGTTGATTCTCCCTTTTGTCAAGAGTGGTGATAGGGAAATTGATGTCTCTTTGACCAAGACTTGGGTGACCCAAGTCACATACCCCATAATAATCATTTAGGATCAATTGAGCCCCAATAAGGGTCAAAAACCTGAATTAATTTTTTTTCTCTCTGAGTGAACTAAAAATGCCCCTTCCTGTGTCGGCAACTACAGGACCAGATGAAACTGACCATCATTCTTCTTGTTTGTGATCACTAAGTACAGGATACCTGGGACCAGACACTCTCTTAAATAGTGGGACTTTTCTTATCTTAGCATCCTATGGGCATATGTTATGTAGGGCAAACACAGATATCCTGGATCTATAGTTTCAATTGACACTTTGACATCCTCCTATTTTATTGTATTTACAACCTATTCAACTAAGAAACTTCCTTTCCCATGCTACATGTTAAAAAAAAAAAAAACATATGGAAGCTATATTTTTTGAGTAACACAGACATCCTGAGTCAAGGGTTTAAACATCCTCCTAAAATTGCTTGATTCAATCAGAGTTAAAGCTCTGGCTACATGTCGCTAACTTAAGGGAATAAACAATGCGGGTTTACTTATCACCTAGCTTCTTGTCTCTTTAACCAACTTTCAGGTTGACAGTAATGGTGCCATGACTGAGATGGAACTGAAGGAGTAGGTGGAAACAACACCCCACCCCAGCAACGCTAGTGGTTTGGGAGCCTCAGGATCCAGTTTTCCTGGAGCTTTAACTTTGACGGGGTCGGGTAAGTTGTCCTATTCCTAGCTTCCATGGACCTCCCACTAGTTTGGTTGAAGTCTGAAAAAATTCCCTCTAAGCTAGCTATGGGGTTGGGGATCAAATCGAAGTTTAGAAACTCAGGTTACTGTATCATTTAGGTCCCCTCTGGTAGATATCAATCTGGAGAAATTAGCTATGGTTCAGTCAGAAACTAAAACTAGAAATCCAGCTAACAAGACCACCCCCTCTTGTATGTCAAGCCATTGCCAATCTGGTGATTACAAATATTTGCCAGCGCTGATGTCAGTTAACTAAAGAGAACCCCAAATTATGTTGGCCACAATAGGGGTTCTTTTGACTGGTCAAAGTTACTTTATCTTAAAACCAAGTTAAGCTTACACGTCAACAAAACATCTAGCCAGGAGTGGGAATGTATTCATTGTTGGGTTGCTGAGATGGCTGAGGGAAAAGGAAAAGCAGAAGCCTCTTCCCTTAAGGCTCGCAAAGTCACTTCAGCACTCTTTCTCAGGCTCTGAATAATCCCCTTCCCTTTCCCTTAAAGGCTATGGTCCTGACGGGGACTCAGATCCCCGAACTTAACTTCATTGGGACTTGCCCCTTTAAATGTCCAACCTTTGAGGAAGGCTCACAAAATCCAATTGCCCTATCAGGTCTTGGATCCTTGCAAAATTCCCCAACCCACCTCCCTCAGAATAATAATAAATAGTCAATTCGTATTGGACATTTTCTAACAAGCCTCTAACTCCCTCTCTATCATTGAGTGCACACTATGTTTGTATTGTATTTGTTCTGTCAATTTGTCTGTCAGTGTATGTCTCTGTATCTGTATCATGTGTGCTGTACCTTATAAGATTTTAAATGCAGCCAGAGACTTCTAAGGGCTGCAGCTAGGAAACAACAAACCTGTAATACTCCTTTTCTTGTGGTTTCAGGCCTGGCCAGCCTAGACCTACAATAAAAAGTTAGAAACAGCTAAAGACATCTTAGCAGATTCTGGAGATGTTGAGATTAATCATTAAGAAGTTTGGAAATTGATCATTTTGATATTGTTGGAAAAAACTCCTGAGAATGGGGGTAATTCTAGGAGCTCACCCTCTGATAAAACACCTCCTCCCGATCCTGATTCCTCATTCCCCACTACCTCCCCAGAGATAAGTATCTCAATATGGGGATTGTGAAAGAGAAGAGAATTCTGACGAATTGTAGGGAAAACTTAAATCAGCCTTCCCCATCTGGCAAAAGGAGGGGAAAGGCAGCTATCACAAACTAGCAGTGGTCCTAACAGCCCTGTGCCCCTGGGCACCTTGCAGCCCACCCCTCTAGGCAAGGCCTGGGAGTAACACCCAGGTTCAATACATTCTGCCCACCCAGCCCCAGCAGCTGCAAATGGCACCAGTTTCAGTAAATTCTGCAACTGTGGGGGGAAAGATGTGGACAGGTTGAAACTACGATAGGATTCCCTAAGCCCTGCCACCAAGAATTATCACCACTGGGAATGCCCTGGTATCATTCCAAACCCTTGTAAGGTCTGGCAATAGCATTATGAAGTGAAAAGCCAACTTCTGCTCTTGGTAAGCCCCATACTTCTCTGTTCCAGTTGCAGAAATGTGTTAACTTTCTAATTTATGGCAAGTTATTTTATCTCTGTTTGCTCTATTTCCTGATTTGTAAAGGGAAAAATAATAATGGTTGTTGTTATGGGATCAAAATGATATAATGATTGTAAAGTGCTTAACATAGTGGCATATGTTAGACAACATTATTATTATTTCTCTAATTTAATGTAGTTGTCCCATACCTGATAACTTTGAAGTGGTTTTTAAATGCCAAAAGTAATAAGATCAATAATTTCTACATGTGATAATCTAGAAATGCAATTTATGCCATCTGAAATTTATTGTTTGTGTTATTACTATATTTTTAAATTGTATTGTATTTCTAAAACTCTCTTAGTTTTAAAATTTGAAAGATCATTGTGATTTAGAAATAGTGCATATGGATTGGTCTTTTGAAAGGATGTAATAAAAATGAGATAATTTGAAAACTGTTAATATTTAATGAGGTATATTTGGTTATAAGCAAATAATAATATAAGTAATAATAATACTGCTATTTACTATAATAGCAGATTTTTCATTTGAAATCTTGACTATTATAAAAATATATGGTGGTTTAAAGTTATAGCTTCAACATACTAATAATAACATTCTCTGTGCAAAGTGATTTGGAAGTGCATTCATCCAAATTGATAATGGGTTCTTTCAAAATTTATTACTGTTGTGCAAGTAATACCTGTTTATATTGTGTGTCCTGTGGTACAAACATATTTTATTGTGAACAACTTATTGATATGCACTGTTTTGGAATTAATTAGGTATTCTCCCATATAAAAAATGTGTGAATTTATGGATAATAATCTTTTCCTTTAAAGTGCTAAGAGTATTGGGCCTTAGAAATTAAAATGTTACCATTAGTGATTATGAATCCAAATCTGATTTGCTCATCCTGCTAATTAAGGTCACCTGACAGTAATTAATTAGTTCTGTTTCAAGTTTTAAATACATGATAATTGCTTACGGCACAATTATATTTCTGAATTTTCTTATGTGGTGTAATCTGTTAAACAAATTGTATCAGCTATGTTGTTGAAAAAGCAATTTCTCCTATGATCTAGAGATGTTAGATCAAGAATAGTACCCCCCTCCAAAAAAAAAATAAAGGAGAATAAATGGGTTAGAATAAACTTCCAAGTTTTATCTATATGTAAGAGGAAGTTTCACCTAAAATTCTTATCAGTTCTGTGCAAAAGTTTCCTGTGTTGTGGAATTCCTGAGTAAATGAGAATCCTGGAGGCAAATATAGGGCTGTGATTTTCAAGCCTGAAAGATACTGAGTAAATATTTTTTAAATGCTTGATAATATTTGTTATTGTGATAAGGCTAATTTAATCGGTTATATTCTTCATGCATTATAAAAACTGAATTTCTTTTCCATTGCAAACACCTTTTGACTAAGGAACTTTGTGATATCTAGAAATTCTGTAATAACTAGGAATTTAGTTTGTTATAATACTTTGGGAGTTTATTTATGTTACTTAAGGACATCTTACACCAACTTAGTTTTAATGAATTCCAATTTTAAAGGTTTATTTTTACTTTAAGGTGGAAAAGAGAGATATCTAACATTTTAAAAGTTTCCAACTAATGTTCTTCATAAAAGTTTAGTGATTATTCTTCTTAACATCGGAATAAATTTTAAACTGTTTTTAAAGAAGGGAAATACTTTTAGAAGAAATGTCTTGTTTGATTTTTTTTGAAAGCCTACTAAATTTTCATTTGCAAGATAATTTATAGCTAAGTTATTGTAATGACTTGTAAAACAGAAGAGATCTTGCTGTTTTGATCTGAATCTGTAGTCATTCCACGGCCTCACCAAGAGTTAAATTAGTGTTTGAACTTATATGTATAAGATTCAAATCCTGAAGTATCTCATTCTTCCAGAGTGAGTACAATTAGAGAAGAATAAACAAGCTTGTGAACAAGGACATGAATCCATCAACTTGTAAGGTTAGTCAGGAACCTCTTTGTTTTGTTTTAAAAAATAGGATTCCAGTACAGACAGTCATGTTAGTGAAGAGTAGTAACTTATGAGTTCTTTTGTGTAAATTTAATGAGAAATCTAATATTACTTTTAATCTGGAATTAGAACATGCACAGAAATTTATGCAAACTGCTCAAGGTTCACCTTAAGATGTTCCCATTGTTTAAAGGAATTACGAGAGCAGTAGTATTTTTCTGTGATCAATCTCTTACTGTTACCAGTGTGAGATAAATTCTTACTATCTAGAATATGTGACTTTATGTGACAGCAATTTACTATTGTTTTGAGCTTTGATTACAGGGACAATTATCTGAATTGTCATGAAGCCAATAGTAGAATGGCATGTGCTATAGGCTGAGAACTGATAAAGGTGGATGTCTGTGCCTGGGAAGAATTTTGAGGAGGACCTTGGATACAGCATAGGTAGAATCTTCCTGACTCTATTTCCCAATTGTGCTATTTCCTTTCTGAAAAGGAAAATTCCCCACCTGATTAATCTTGAGCCCTGCTTCTAACATCAAATGACTACATGATTGGCTATCAGATATGATTCGTGCCTGGAATCAAACGGAGCTAAGGGAATTCTTTCCTTCTGTTATGATATATGACATTGTCCCTCTTTTTCTTTTATAGCAAATTTCTGTAATCAAGAAATTCTGTAAGTACAATACTAAATTTATTAAATAATAGATGGAAACTGGAACATCTCTGAGTTACCATAATAGTATGCAAGTATGAATAGCTTACAATTTTAACTTACATTCGTGGCCAAATAATAATAATATAGGGGTAACATCCTCCTAAGGAGGAAATGATTAGGCAAAGTAATAAGACAAAGATGTAATATGATAGCTGTCTAATTAAAAAGAATAGCAAATTTTGAGAAAAGCAACAGGATTAGACTGATTCCTTTAAGAATTATATACAGATGTATATGATTGGCTTCCAAAAGGTATCTATCATGAAAATCCAAGCTTTAAGCATGTTTTGGTAATAAGATCTCAAATTTGGATTTTTACACAAAAAATTGTACAGGATAGTGGTAAAAGTAAGTGAAGTTATTTTTCCTTTATTAAGATATCTGTCTGATAATTTTAAAAGGCGGGAGAGCTCATTTTATGGTTGGACCTTAACATTTCAAAAGATTCTTATACCAGGTAAAGGATTTAGGTAAGAACAGAAGCAGCAAACAATATATAAACTGAAGTTTCAAAAATGGAGAACAAATATAAGCAATTGTACTAATTTATAATAAGTAAGAATAATCTGGGAACTTTGAGATCTAAACCAGAGAAGCAGAACTCCCTTTTTGAACTGCCTAAGAATAAAACCTATTGTACATGAGACATCTGGGATTCAAAAGGTGCTGTTAAAATAGACATTGGGGAATAGATTACTGGTATACAAGGAACTTAATGTTAATTAACATTGGTAATAATGATTGCATTGATTTTTATGGTTCATATTTAAGGTTTTCTTGGTTATCTTGGTGACAAGTAAATCTCCCTTCTCAAAACTAGTCCATTGTGAGTTCTCTAAGTAGTTTAATCTGTACCTGGACTTAATGCAATTTTGTGAATTATGAGAAAACTGTTGTATTGTTTGAATTTAGCCCTGAACCATCTCTATGTGTATTTAAATAAGGACCTATGTTACGCTGTTTTATTTCAGTTATCTACTCATACGTCTTCTAAGAGCCCCTATCAGTTCTACTGACTACTCCCACAGCTGCCAACTTCTGGATGTGTTCTCCGACATCATCTGAAGACCCTGCTCCAAGTAGACATCTCTTTCCACACCCTGAGGAAGAGGAGGAAGGTTTGTCCTACACCTTCCTTGGTCTACAGGTGAAGCCTTCAGTTTATCTTTGACCAAAAGGAGAAAATAATAATCATTTAAGATCAATTGAGCCCCAATAAGGGTCAAAAACCTGAATTAATCTTTTCTCTCTGAGTGAACTAAAAATGCCCCTTCCTTTGTCGGCAACTACAGGACCAGATGAAGCTGACCAGCATTCTTCCTGTTTGTGATCACTAAGGACAGGATACCTGGGACCAGACACTCTCTTAAATAGTGGGACTTTTCTTATCTTGGAATCCTATGGACATATGTTATATAAGGGAAATACAGATATCCTGGATCTATAATTTCAATTGACACTCTGACATTCACCTATTTTATTGTATTTACAACCTATTCAACTAAGAAATTTCCTTTCCCATGCTATATGTTAAAAAAAAATATGGAGGCTATATTTTTTTGAGTAACACAGACATCCTGAGTCAGGGTTTAAATGTTCTCCTAAAATTGTTTGATTCCGTCAGAGTTAAAGCTCTGGCTCCTTGTACATGTCATTAATTTAAGGGAATAAACAATATGGATTTACTTATCATCTAGCTTGTTGTCTCTTTAACCAGCTTTCAGGTTAACACCCAAGACCCTCATTTTTAATATAACCCACCTCCCATTGTGTTAACCAGAGGCTGATTGGTACCCTTCAGGGACAGGTATTCTTTGAAGGGCATATAAACTGTGAGCCTACCCCCATGAGGGGTCTTTGGTCTAAGAGAGCCAAATGACCATCCTTTTATTAATAAACATGCTGGTCTTATTAATAAAAATGATGAAATTACCTGGAAACTATGTCTCTCAAACCTTTTTTAATTGCCACAGTTGAGACGGCAGGAGACAGCATTACCCTTGCCAATCCTCAGTACCTAGTACAGAGCCTTGCACAGAACCCATGTTTGAAAACTAACAATAACATTTATATAATGCTTACATAATTTAATTTTTATAGTTAGCATTTATATAGTATTTGAAGGTTTGCAAGGCACTTTCCCATCTGTTATCTCATTTGATCCTACAATAATCCTGGAAGGTATGTGCTATTTTCATCTTCATTTTACAAATGAGGGAACTGGGGCTATGACAAGTAAATGACTTCCCCACAGTTGCATAGGTAGTAAGTGTCCCGAGGCAGGATTTGAACTGGAATCTTTCGGACACTGAATGCTACACACTGTTCACTGTACTGCCCAGCCCCAGCTAAGCAACATGCAAAAGAAGTTTGTGGAGGTGACAAAATGCAGATACAACCCTAGAACAATACAAGTACAAAGGCCAGTCAGTGCATGAAGACACAGTATAAACAGATATGAAGCAGGTTTTTCCTGCCACCTCACCTGAGCACCTGATCCCAGCATCCTGACTGTGTACACACAACTCCTTCTGCTGCAACTTTCGAGGACAATGAAAAAGCAGGGATTCATTCCCTACACACTGGAAGACTTCCCTCCATGTCTGGCCAGAGCCTTCTCCAAAATGTGCTCCTCCTGGGATAGAAGCAGCTGCTCCACACTTTAATTCCCGGCAGACCACATGGGCTGTTTGGAGGTCAAGGTCTGAGTCACAGACCGTACCCCACGTCAGGCCTCGTCTCACCTCCAGGCGCCCCGCACAGTGATGTTCACCTCCAACGAGCCGAACTTCTGTGTGTTCTGGGCAGAGAAGCAGCCCCATTAATAAGGAAACCCACCTGCCTCGTAGTTATTTCTAAGTGGTGTTTCCCTTTCCCAGCAATGCATTGTCTAGGAGTCATGTCTGGGAAGCTAGGTGGTGAAGTGAATAGGAGTGCTGGATCTGGAGTCAGGAAGACCAGTTCGAACCTGGTTTCATATATACCAATTGGCTGTGTGACCTTAGGCAAGTCACTTAACCTTCATTTGCTTTAGTTTCCTCAATTGTAAAATGAGGATAACAGCTACTACCTGGCAGAGTTATTGTGAGGAGCAAATGAGATATTTGTTTAAACAAAAAAAAACCCTTAGCATGGTGCCTGGCACATAGGAGCTACTATAGAAATGCTTATTTTCCTCCCTCTTTGATTCAATTCAACAAGTATCTATTAAGTACCTGACAAGTACAAGGCACTGTGCTGTCATTCAGCATTATATACTCTAAAAGGACAATAAAGCTTCTACTCAAAGTATAACGGGAAAACAGAATGAAAGAGGGGGAAAGGTGACACGCTAAGTGCCTCAGGAAAATGGGAGGAAGACAGAATTACTTTAATCTTTGCTGAGCCTTCTTCCAAATGTATCATTTAACAAATTGGAACAATTTGGAGAAAGGTGACAAAAATGGTGAGCGAACCAGAAACTTCTATGGTGTGAAAATGTGGGGACTACTTGAAGGAAATAGGGACCCCAGCCCTGTGGGAGATATTAGTCATCTTCCATATTTGAAAAGCAGTGGGGAGAAAAGATTTGCCTTCTCCTTGGTCCCAGGCAGCAGAATGAGGGGCAAGGAGTAGAAGATGCAGAGAATAGATCACAGCTGGATGTAAAGAGAAAGTTCCTAACAATTAGAACTGCACAAAAGTAGAGTAGGATCAAGTTCATCTGATCTGGGCAACTTGAAATCGCTGAACATAGTTAATTTGCCTTTGTTGATCAGAATCAGATCTGTAATAGCCATTTCCTTTGTCATTGTCTCCATCTTTTGAAGAACTAAATAACTGTAAAAAACTGTAAGTTTGGACAGATATTGAAAAAAAGTGGTCTTTCCTTAATATATATATACATATACACATATATATGTATATGTGTATTTATACATATATGTACATGTGTGTATCTCATGCCTCTGTGTACCAAGTAAGTGACCTGTTTCCTAAAGTCCCCATCTATTTCTACTTTCTGTCCGGATGGTCTGCAGTGCACAATGTCACTTTCCTATCTTCCCTCCATTGATTCTCACCCCAATATGTCATCATGCTTCTGTTGATTAGGTTCACAGATTTCCTAACAGGGCAGTCATCTTCACTTTTGTCTTGTCACTGGATTTGATGACTCTGGAGGAGAGAGTGAGGCTGCTTCACTTAAATCCAATCCATACACAACTCTCATGATGTCATTGGTCTTCTTCAAGAACGAAGGACGAACAACCAGATTTCTTAACATGAGCATGTAATCTTAATATGAAAGGCTATTCTATTATTCCTTGCCTTTTTTTATTCTGTTCTTAAATGGCACACACTGCTAGAACCATATTTCATAATGGGGGGAGAGGGAAAACAATCACTGAGAATAATTGGTTGAACTTACCCGCACAGATCACTTCATCATCCAGCTGGAGTTGGCAGCCACTCCGGAACTTATTGTTCAACCTACAATTTCGAATTGTTGACTCTGTCCCATTACAAGTCATGTATTTCTGGGTTTCACCCAAACCTTTTCTGGAAGCTTGAACAGCTGGGCCACATTGTAGCTCCTGGCAAAATACAGTTGCCTCTTCCATGTGGAGGCCACACAATCTATCTAAGCCCTTCTCATTTCTTATCTCTGGAAGCCCAGCACAGGGACTGTTCCCCTTCAGCAGTCTGATTTCCCGAAAGGTTCCATCTGTAAAAGCACCAATCCAGGTAAGAGAGAGCAGACAGCACAGAGCAACTGCCTAGTCTAAAACCATGTTCTCATATGAGTATTTTGGGGCTCTGCATTTATCTGCTTTGGTCAACCAAATATTGGGAACCCGATTGTCACAGAACCTCTAGTGCTAACATCTTCAGCATCCATCAAGAAGTTACCATTGGAATATTGTTTACAAACTCTGAAGAAAACCTAGTTGAGTGGTTCAATGATGGGTCACTTTTAGGCAGTAGGTGGTGCTGGCAAACCCCAAACAACACTGTGCAAATTGATTTATTACTGTGGTTTCTGCTTTTGTGGGGGGGGGGGGGAATGTGGAGAGTGAAAGGCTTCATGGTGAATTTCAATTAAAATGGAGTTACTTTGACTCATTTATTTGTTCATTATTTTCTTAATTTATTCAACAAATATTTGTTTAGTACAAGTTCTACCTCACATGACCTCTGCTTGTTCAACATTAGGGTTTCTGAGCCTACTCTTTTCATCCCCATTCTTACTCCTACTCTGCTCTGCATTCACTGGGATCAAGGGAAGGGATGATTGAGTCCAATTGATGAGCAAGTGGATCTAAGGGCTTTCAGTTTCTTTTTCTTTAGGACAGTCCCCACTGGATTTTCCCATGTGCTGCAAGGAAGTGGTAAAAATGGCTTAGTGATAGATGATAGATAGATACATAGATAGATAGATACATAGATAAATAGACAGATAGATAACCCAAGAACAACTAGATTGATTTTTTTTACCCAAAGAGGTTTTTTTCTTACAAAAGTGAATAATATGCTGACTTACTTGAACAAAGAACTACAACAACCCATTCATAGGAGCAATTTTTCTGACTCCATTCCTCAAGATCACAATCCCAGAGAGTTGATTCATTGCCTTTACAGGAAACACCATGAAGCCGTGGCTGGAGACTCTCTCCAGGCAAAGGAACATACTTGGGAGCGCCGACTGCAGACCCACAGCCCAGCTGCCGACAGATCACAGAGGCCTCCGCCAGAGTCCAGACTTCATTACACACAAAACCCCATGACCCTTGGTGCTTAACCAGCACTACTCCATCACAGGGGTTTGGCCTGAATGCCAGTTTCAATTCCATCACAGCTTCTCCTTTTGGAAATAAAGAGACATTAATTAAAATAGAATATCCATAGCATGAAAAATCTGAAGTAAAATCATCTTTTCTGGAATCTCCCCTTTCATATTACCAAATGATAATACTTCTGTTAAAATAGGGCCATGTCCTCAGACCAGAACCTGCTCTTCAAGTGGTCAAGAGTGTGTGTTAAGGGGGTGGCGGGGAGAGACAGAGATGAAAAAAGGAAAGAGAATTGAGCTTAGAGTCAGGAGACCAGGATTCTGTCACTTATTAACTGTATAACCTAGAAGTCACAACTTCTCTAAACCTTAGTTACTGACGAGGAGGGACGGGTATGTTGGTTGGATTCGGGGTCGCTCGGAAAAGAATTTCAGAGAGTAAGTTTGTCTCTTTGTCAGAGCAAGATTTATTCCGCACAGCAGGGCGGGCTTAGTCGTTACAGGACCTGCAGCATGCAGAGCTAAAAGAGGCATATTTATAAATGGATTTGAGGAGTTTGCCAGGAGCTGATGGTGCAGATCGTGCAAATTCTTGTACAATTTCCTGGCGGGGGATAGCGTTAGGAACATGAGCGTGGATGTGGGTTTCACATACTGTTGGAGGCAAGGGTCTTTTAGCAAGAAAAACAATTTCAGGAATCATAAAAGCTGTTTGCACAAGATCTAATCATTGCATACGTTGAACCGCAAGCTTAGTAAGCTATTACCTAGAAGAGGGGCTCACGCCTCCTATCTTGTTGCTGGAGCATCTACTGTTGCTGAGCAAAAGGCTGTGCAAAAGTCAGAACCCCATCACTTACCATATCTGTAAAATGAATTGTTAGCAGGCACAGAGTTAGGTTTAGAGGCTACAGGAGTTGGTCACCTCCTAATCTTTTTTTTTAAAGACAAATAGAAGAAAACTGAATTGAAACCAAAAATGATCACTAAAAATCACAAAGAAGGAAAATAAGCAAAATGAAAGAGCACTAATACAATAAAATAAAAATACTGTGGTGTGAGACAGCTAAAGCATCAGTAACAATACAGAAGGAGAAAGGATGATGTAAGACATCCAGAGACACCCTTAAATGGATGAGAGAGGCACTTAAAGAATTTGACCAATTATTAATCGTGATCAAAAATGTTGAAAAAATAGAAGCATGTAGATTTGTTTTAATTGTGTAAAGAACTGAAGCTAGAATTTAAAGATACTGAGAAAGATCCAGAAAATATATTAAGGAGGAAATGACTAATATGGAGAAATATTATTTTGGGTCAAAAATTATTTCACAGGATACTGCATGCCAGGTCATTGGCTTCTGCCCCATGATAATCATTGGGTCATATTTTGTTTCTTTTATTTTGTGCAGAATATCTCAAATATTTAGAGTTTCTATGTTATAAACCCGATCAACTGCTTGTCATTCTGGGATGTTTTTGAGTAATATTATTAGAGACAAAGAGTTAAATTTTACTAATGACTTTTTCTACAGTTTTTGGCAGAGGTGATTACTGAGCAAATATCAACGATCTTTGAAAAATCATGAAGAATCCACAGTACTGGAGATAGACATATGCCGTTTTACATTTCAAAAAAGAGAACAAGGTGAAATCTTTAGAAGATAGACCAAAGAACTTGACTTCAATTTCCAGCAAAGTTCTAGTCATTACTAAGGGCATATTTCACAATCATTTAGAAAGGGATGTGGTGGTCATCAAGAGCTAACATGACCCACAAGTACAAAAATATTTACAGCAGCTCTTTTTGTGGTGGCCAAGAGTTGGAAATTGAAAGGATGCCCATCAATTGGGGAATGACTGAACAAGTTGTGGAATATGAATGTAATGGAATACTATTGTGCTATGAGAAATGATGAACAGGCTGACTTCAGAAAAACCTGGAAAGACTTCTATGCTCTGATGCTGAGTGGAGTGAGCAGAACCGGGAGAACTTTGTACATAGTAACAGCCATGTTGTGCGATGACTAATATTGATAGACTTAGCCCTTCTCAGCAATGGAAGGATCTAAGACATCTCTAAAGACCTCATGACAGAAAATGCTATCCACATCCAAAGAAAGAACTATGGAGTTTGAATGCAGATCGAAGCATACTATTTGCTATTATTTTTCTTCTGTTGTGTTTTGTTTCCTCTTTCTGGTGGTTCCTCCTATTGGTTCTAATTCTTCCTTACAACATCACTAATGTGAAAATATGTTTAATAGGAATGTATGTGTATAGCCTATATCAGATTGCATGCTGTCTTGGGGAGGGAGGTGGGAAGGGAGGGAGAGAAAAATTTAAAACTCAAAAGCTTATGGAAGTGATTGTTGATAATTCAAAATAAATTAATTTTAAAAAATAAAATTACCCCCAAAAAAAGGAACGGGCAGGGGTGTGCTCGTAGTTAAATTTTCAGTGTGCACATTTACATCTAAGAAATCTGATACTATAACTCAAGAGCTTGATTTGTTGTTTTGTTGATGGTCTAGATTTAAGAAAATGATGGAGAAAATGTTAATAAAGCAGGTTAAACCTTAAAAAAAAGAATCAATGTGGTAATATCAAGAATAGTCAATTTTCAAGTGAAAAGATACAAGCTATCAACAACCATACCAAATAATGTTCTAAATCATGACTAATTGGAGAAATTCAAATAAACCACCTGTGAGGTTCTACCACAGACCCATTAGACTGGCAAAGATAACAAGAGAGTAGAATGACAAATACTGAAGGATCTGTAGGAAAACAAGCACACTAGTATACTACTGATGGAACTGTGAATTGATTCAGCCATTCTGGAAAGCATTTGGAAATAATTCCAGAAGGTTATAAATTTCAGAAGAAACTGGGAAAACCTCTGTGAAAAGAGGCAGAGCAAAGTGAGCACCCTTGGGAGAACAATTTATATGGTAACATTATAGAGAAAAACAACTTTTAAAGTCCATAGCAAAGCAATAATAAAGCAAGAGTCCAAAAAAATGATGCTTAAAATGCCACTCACCTCTAGATAGAAAGACGAGGAGCTCTAAATGCAGAAAGAGATAAACATTTTCAGATGTGGTTAATGTGAGAATTTGTTTTGCAGTTCTGTATTAAGGGCATTTTTTTTTAATTTGCTCAATGGCAAGATAGAGAAAGTAGTAGGTGGGACGGATTAACTTAAAAGTATCTTATATGTATGTGTGTGTGTATATATATATGTATGTATAATATATAACATATAACTATGATTTTCTATGCTAAGGGCTTTATTATTTTTATTTGCTTAATGGAAGTCTGGAGAAGCCTATGAACATCTTCTCAGAATAATGTTTTTAAAGACATAAAATAAATATTTTTAAAAACAAGTTCACAGACCCCAGGTTAAGAACACCTGAAGGCAAACAAAATACCAACCAAACTGCTCTCTTCCAACAACATCTCTTCCATGAATATGTCAAATTCATGCAATATTCTTTAAAAGATGTAAAAGCAGAAGCAATTTTCTTTGGTGATACTCTGATTAGCAATAGTAAATGAAGCATAACACAAGGCAATATATGTTCACCATAGTTGTAAAACCTCACCACTGTCAAGGAGCAGATCTAACTCAGAGTACCAATGAAAAAGGGTTTCCATGCATATGGTGAGACCAAGAGCTGTCTTAGTTCCATTCAGCCTTTAGTGAAATCCAAGCTCCAGGTCTAGGCCAGATCAGTGAAGAGACTGAAGGGGACCAAGTTATATTCCTACAGATGAGGGCGGGGTAAAGTGGTGAAAAGGATTAAGCCTCAGGCTCCCGGATTCTGAGATCATCCTTTTAGAAAAGAGCCAGACAATTACACGAGTACTCCCCCTATTATTCTGTCAAATTTAGCATGCTGCCTCCTAGAGCTGATAACACCCATGCAACAGCAAGAGGAAAGGGTAGCTAGAACTATGACCTAGTCACAAGAACCTCTGCTGCCCAGTCCCCTTGGTCTCCCTAGCCTTTTCTCCTATGACCCTATTGCCTCCTCCACCTTCTACTATAATGTAATCTCTTGTCTGTCTGACCCCATCTCCTATTTCTGTGACTTGGTCTTCCTCTCATTTGACTTCATCTCCTCTGTCCATAACTCAATATATTCCTGTCCTCCTCTTATGTTTTCCTCCTATCCTTTCCCTCCCTCCCCTTCATGAAATCACAGAATCTCAGAGTTAGAGTAGACTTCAGATGCTATGTCTTCTAAAATACATGAATAAGAATTCTCTGACAACATCCCCAACGAGTCATCATCCAGTCTATTATGTGTTATTTTTTTCTAGGATAAAATAAAAAAATAGAAATATCTCTGGCACTTAATACCCTTCCCAATATGGCTCTAAACCATTCCATCTCATAGACATCTAGCCAAACTAGACTACTTTAGTTCAAGAGACATAGTGCTCTCTCTCCCATCTCCATGCCTTTGAACAATCTATTCCCCATGCCAGGAAAGTTCTTGTTCCTTATCTCTTCTGGAATGTCTGACTCCCATTAAGACCCAGATCAACTGTCACCTGGATTTGAGATGGATGAGATCAGAACTCATTGATAATGAAGAATGTCTAATGAGGAAACAGCAGCTAGGTGATGCATCCTATAGAATGCCAAGACGAAAGTTAGGAAGATTCATCTTCCTGAGTTCAAATCTGGCCTCAGGTACTTACTAGCTGTGTGACCCTGGGCCAGTCACCTGACTCTCTTTGCCTCAGTTTCCTCATCTGTCAAATTAGTTAGAGAAGGAAATGGCAAACTGCTCCCATATCTTTGCCACAAAAACCCCAAATGGGGTCATAAAGAATCAGACACAGACTGAAATGATTGAACAATAATGAGGAAACATTTTCTACAAAAGCAAGTCAACACCTTTTCTAAAACTTATAATCTTAAAGAGATACCTGGGGCAATGAAAAGTTAAGTGATTTGCCCAGGGTCAAACAGGCAATAGTATCAAAGGCAAGATTTGAATCTACATCCATCCTGGTTCCAAGGCTAGCTCTTTATCCACTATGCCAGACTCTTTCTCTTTATGTATATGTATATGTATATATGTATGTATAGGTATATATAGGTATACAAACACACATATTTCATATATACAAAATAAATTATATACATTTATATTATATTATATTTATATATAATAAATTATATATAAATTATATGCTATATATATATATATTGCATTTGCTTCTCTGTGTAAATGATCTTCCACTCAAGAGAATCTTAGTTTCTTAGGGGCAGGGACTCACCCTGCCTTAACCCCAAGACTTTCTGTGACAAGTTCAGGATGGTCCAGGCTGCAGGAATACTGGCCACCCCAGGAGTACCCTTGTTTTCTCCCCTTACCCATGTCCTGGCTCCTGGTCATCACAGAACCTATCTGGGTTGGCCAGACAGTGGGAAGACTCATCCCTATTGGAGGCACTCTCACTTGTTGCTTTCTATAGGGCTACTTGACTGGTCCCAGAACTTGGATGAGATTGGAGTCAATAGCTCTATTCCTTCCAATTGGGTGGAGGAACATCAGACTTTGCCATCTACCCTGCCACTGCCTCCTAAGGTCATCCAAACCTTTCCATGTAACTTGCCTCTCCACCCTGCAGTACTCCATCATGGTCATCTGACCTAGGAAGCTGTGGGCCTTGTCATCTGTCCTACAGTTGCCAACTGAACTCTCTTTTATGTTTTTTCCTCTAAGTATCATGTGAAACCCTTGAGTGCAAGACTCACAATATAAGTGAGCATATATTACCCTGTTTTATGCCTCACTTGCTATGAATTATCTGAGGGTCACCAAAGAAAATTATTTCTGCTTTTATATTTTTCAAAGAATAATACATAAATTTGACATATTCATGGAAGAAATCTTGTTGGAAGAGAGCAGTTTAGTTAGTATTTTGTTAGCCCGCAGGTGTTCTTAATCTGGAGTCTATGAACTTGTATGTGGGAACTGCAGGAACTATCCTCACTTTTTCTATTTATATTTTCAGAGCCTTGCACAGAGGCCTTTCCTGGTGCCTCCCCACAACCTTACCTTTTCCCCTAATTACTGAATGGAATTAAGCAATTAATCAACAATGTTCCTGAAAGTTAGATAAATATACAAGGTCTCTTGAAAGATATATAGAAATAATCTTGTTTGATGACCTTGTGATTATTAATAATAAATAAATAGGAATATCTATGCTTGCCATAGACATTAGCCACTGTCACAGAAAAGATCTAATACAGAGCCTGAGTCAAAGAGGAATTCCATATAGATGACAGGGACTTTCAGAAATTCTTGTTTGAGAATTACATTCAGCACCCAACTCACATAAAATCATAATCATTCAAAAGTTTAATTCTATCATCCACACAAGAAAAACTAAGTGGATGAAGAATTATCAAGACAGTGATATGTAGTTGGATAAAAAACTACATTATGTGTTAGTATGTATATTTTAGATACACACTCAAAATAAATAATCACCTGAGTCTTTCACATCAGAAAAGGAAATCAAGTTTGGAAAATTACACCATTATTTTAATGAACCCAAGTATCTAGCTAAATAATGTCCCTTGAAAGATTTAAGAAAAGAAATAACCTTCTTTGATGACCTCTTGATTATTAATAACAAATGAATTAAACCACTAATTTGACCTATCACTTTGACACCAAATTTTTGGATAACATTAGATGGCACAAGTCATGGAATAGTATTGCCTCCTGATCATTAAAGTTTAGTCTCACTCTGAGAGCAATGGAAATTATAGAATAATCATGGGATCATAGATTTAGAACTGGAAAGCCCCTTAAAAGGTCATCTAGTTTAGCCCCCTTATTTTATAAATTGAGACTCACAAAGATTCTAAATTGCCCCGGTGCACAGAGGTAGCAAGTGGCAAACCAAGGATGTTAAGCCAGGCCCTCTAATTCCTGCAAAATACTGCAAAAATTATGCAAAATAGTGGTATAAAGGATATCATTAAAGAAATGTGCCATAAAAAAGAAAATGAGGCAATCATATAGTCGGGAAAAGAGAATAGTTCATGTATTCTTTTAGCATCCTTTTGATGTCAAGAGATTTCAAGACATTGAACATTGGATTGGAAATATCATCTATGGCATAGATGAGAGTTTCATATGATAGGTTGTCATGATCTTCATCACAAATGGAAAGGGGATGCCCATAGTACTCACAAATGGAGGGAATGTGCATAGAGATAAGAACAGAGATCCTTTGGAGTATTAAAATATGCAACTAATAATTCTGTAGTGATATTAACCAGTGAAAAGCTCAAGAACTTACAAAACTAAATACATCAAAAACAATATTAGTGGGAAACTAACACATTATTACAAAAATAAGATAAACCCAACAAAAGATTAGTGAAATTACAGAGCTTGAAAGAGTATTTTTAAACATAGATCTGATAGATACATGGAGAGAATTTAATGTAAAAAAACAAATATACACTTTTCAAGGATAAATGAAATGTGCGCAGAAATGATCATGTCCTTGGTCATGAAGAAGACATAGGTAAATATAGAAAAAATGGATTTTGTATTCTAGTTTTATAAATAATAATCAATAAAGTTGGTAGTAAATAATATCATGAGTAAAAGAAAAAAACCAGTAAAAAAATCCTAAAAGAACAATTAATTAAATAATTCCTGGGTGAAAAAATAAATTATAAATATAGGAGATTAAATCAAAGACAATGAAAATAGATGAGCTACATTTCCAAATCTGTAGGATGAAATCAAGGCAATACTTAGAGGTAATTTTACAGCAGAGAATCCTATATGGTCTTTTAAAATCAATAACTTGATTTTTCATTGTAAAAACTTAAGAAAGGAATAAAGCAACAACAGAAAAAGAGAAAAAGATGAAAATAATAATCATAATAGCTAACATTCATATATCACTTTAAGATTTGCAAAGTACCTTCCAAGTATAATCTCACTATAGCCTTGGGTGCTAAGGCTATTGTCATTCCCATTTTACAAATAAAGCAACTAAGGCAGGAAGAATGTTAAATGACTTGCCCAGAGTCACACAATTAATAAGAGCTTAATGCCAAATTCAGCATTCTATTCATTGTGTCACTTGCCTGCTTCTACCTCAGATAATACCTGAGACTAATATGATTTAAATTAAGAAAACAATTGAAGTGGTAAATAAAAGCAAGATCTAGTAAGAAAAGCTAGTTAAAATTAAATAAAATCCATATTACCAAGTTTGGGAATGAGAAAGTTATGATCACAAGGGCAAAAGTCATTTTTTAAAAGTTATCAAAGATTTCTACCTATTTTCCACTAATAAATTTTAGAATCTAAAAGAAACGATTGATCATTTATAGGTTAGTTTAAAAAGTTATAAAACCAAAAAGTGGAAAACATAAATAGACTAGTCTCAGAAGGATAAATACCAGGCTATTTAAGATCAATCCTATAAAAATGCACCAGGATCAGATAAATCCACAAATAGATTCTATTTGTTTTAATCAATCACTCAATAAGCACTTGGTAAACCCTTGTTTGGAGCAGGTAGGTGGTACAGTGGATAGAGTGCCCAGCCTGGAACCAGAAAGACCTCAGTTCAAATCTAGCCTCAAACATTTACAAGCTGTATGACTCTGGGCAAGTCATTTAACCCTGTTTACCTCAGTTTTCTCATCTGTGAAATGAACTGGAGAAGGAAATGGCAAACCACTCCAATTAAACCCCAAATGGGGTTGTGAAGAATTGAACATTACTGGAAATGACTGAATAACAACCCCTTACTATGTGTTAGACATTTTACTAAGCAATGAAAAAAAAATGAGCTGCCAAAGGTCATGTAGGTAGAAATATCTTGCATTTGAACCATGCAAAGATACTAAATAAAGTGCTTATAAATAACATAAAATTGTACTCCAATCCCCTCAAAATACTAATTATGACAAAGAGTAATGTAAGAGTCAGTCAGCCAAAAAAAAAGCATTTATTAAGTATTCATTACATCCCAAGCACTGTGTAAGTACTAGGGAAGCATTTGTTTAAAATCAGAAAAAGGAATGATATAAAAAAATCAAGCAGAAGAAAAACAGTGCACATGAAAATATTATTAGATACAACAAAAGTCCTTGATAAAATATGTGCTCATTTATGTTTAAAAAAAATAGGAAAAGAAAGAGTTCTCCTTAATATGATAAGAATTATACATTTAAAATTATGAGCTAAAATTACTTAAAAGTGAGAAATATTAGAAGCATTTTACTAAATTCAAGTTTAAAGTAGGGCTATCCAGTACTACCACCCATATTAGAAGAAATGGTCAAAGTGGAATCGGCATAGGAATCAGAGGAAATTAAAGCAATAAACATGGACAGCCGAGATAAAATACACTCACTTTAAAATAACATGATTCTATAACCAGAAAACTCAAGGCACTCAGGAAAAAACTAATTCATATATAAGCAATTTTATGAATGTAAAGTCCTCTGATTTTCCATCAAAAATCCATGAAAGATCTCTGGAGCTTTTCTTTTTGCAAAAACAACAAAATTTAATATTTGGGTGCTAGCTAATCAAGAGATATGCAAGACTTCTACAAAAACAATTCCCAAACAATTGTGGCAAAAACCAAAAAAAGAACTTAACAAATGGAGGGAATAGTTAGGTCAAGCAAACATAGGGGGAATATGTTAACACTCACCAAGTTAGTTGATAAATTTAATGGAATACCAATAAAAATACTGATAGGCTATTTCATTCAATTGAACAAAATCATCACTAAATTCAAAAGGAAAATTAGAAAGGAAAGAATATCAAGGACTCTGAAGAATATTTTTGAAGGAGTACTCTCTTGACCAGATATCCAAATGTTATCATAAAGCAGTAAATTTTTAAATTTTTATTATATAGGGTAAAAAAAATAGAGAACTAGCACAATGAAAGTATGCCAATTGACTTTAACGTATGGGAGTCCAGAGTTTGATAAATTCATGACTACAACACAACGGGGACTGAAATTAGGGGAAAATTGGATAGCTCTATAGTAAAATGTGGGTTTAAATCTATATTTCACACTTAGGTTACAACAAATTAAAACTCAACCAGTGATCTAATACAAAACAATAACACATAAAGAAAAAAAGAGAATGATATATTTGATTTTGTTATGGAAAAAATGTTTATCATGGACCAAAAGAAGAAATTCTTGATGACAAAACGACTAAATTCCATTTTTGGAAAGACATGGAATTTTCCATGACAAAAAGAAAATATTTGAAATAAGGAGAAAAAACATATTGGGGAAAAATATTTAATGGTCTGGCATTAAGCATCTGGCAAAATATTTAAAGGCCTGGCATCTCTCTCCCATTCCCATACCCTCGAAAGGGAAAAAATAGTCAAGGGGTATAAATATGTAATTATTTAAATAAAGTACAAATTGGTAATAAATAGTTTTTAAAATGTTTAAATTCTCTAATAATCAGAAAAAATAAGGTAATCCTAAGATGCCCCTTATATATCAGTACTTAAAGTATCAAGGATTTTGTTGGATCAGGTCTTCCTTTCACTGAAAAAGAACACAGCTTTTCAATACTGAGGTAATCTTCATAAGTTGCTGTTATGGAAAAAAAATGTATAACTCTGTAGGCAAACTGGTAATGACCTTCTTAGAACTTAGCTATTCTGATCCTCAGATAATTAATGTACATATTGTCCACCATCAAGCCCACACTGAAGGTCTTTGTAGTTTGGTAGGGTCTGCCAAAATGAAATCCACTATCATAATCTTCAAGAACATAGGTTCACCTCCAAGCCACCATGAGACACTGGAATAAGACTTGATTAAGATATTATATTTCACTAATTTAGCCAAAAGAACAAATTTAAAAACAAAAATAAAATCCAATGTAGGTGGAGCTATGGGAATACAGATTATGTATAATATTGTTGGTGGGACTATAGACTAATATTTACTCTTTAAAGCACAATCTGGCAGTGTGCAATTAGAATCACAAAGATATATAATAAAATAAATACTCTTGCAGTCAAAGACCTGAGTTCAAATCCTACCTCCATCACTACCTGCAAGACCTTGGACAAGTCTTTTAACTCCTCTGGGCCTTGTTTTCTTTATCTATAAAGTACAGTTATACTAGATGATGTATAAGGTTCCATTTCAGCTGTAACAGCTTACGATCATAGAAACCAATGTGGGATTTTATTCTAAAGATATCATAAAAAAATGTATATATTTATATATACTCAGAGTTTATTTTTGATGGTGAAAGACAAGAAATAGATTTTATGTCCAAGAGTAGGCAAGGAGTTGAGTAAGTAGTAGTATATTAAAGTAAGGAAATATTTTAGGAGTGACAAGAAGAATACAAGGAAATATGGAAAAATACATACAAAGCAATGCAAAACAAGATCAGCAGAACTTTAGTATCAATTTCATGGGAAGAGACTTCAAGATCAAAGACTCAGAAGAAAGAAAATGCAGAATGTGTTCAGAGACTGCTTTTTAGATTTCTGCAAGGTATCCTTTGGATCTCAACAAGAATGCTGGAAATAGAACTGGAACCAGTGAATTCCATTCAATTCAACAAATATGAATTAAGCATTTACCACCAGATAATATTAGGTGGGGAGGTGGGGGTCTGAGAATGATATGCAATAAATAAGACTGAATCCCTACTCTAACAAGTCTCCCAACTTGTAAGGGGATAGACTCCATACACAAATAGCTATAAAACATAAAAATACACAAAAAAGGGATTCAAGAGGTATAAACAACATGCTCCATAAAGAAGACACTTACCAACAGAAACTCTCCAGAGAGCAAGGAGGAAAGGCCCAAGTCCCAGCATATGGAGAACCACTTTCATGGCCCACCTGACCTACTCTGTTTACTTTGTCAGATTCTAACAGACTTCACTGGGGGTGATGAGTGAAAATTACATTCTGGGAAACAAATGCACAGATACAAATACTAACAACGGCTTCACAGTAGAGGCCATTGGAAACCCCAATTCCCTTTACAGAAATTATCAGACGGTTTCATCTGTCATTAGTGCAGCCAAACAGCCAATGGGATCATCAGCCCCAAATAGCACCATATATGAGTAAAGAGGCCCTGTTATTGTGGGTTTCCTCTACACACTGATAACCCACTGACTGGGGGCTAAACAGTTACACACATATTCCATTCTTATAGGTTCTCTCCACAGATCCTTCTCAAAAAAACATACCTATCTAAGGAACATTATTAGCAAATGTTTTATAAAATGATGGCAAAAATCACATGGGAAAATAAAGGCACATAACTTGAATCACATCTCTAACCAGGGTAGTATTTTTTCATGCTAATCATAATGTAATAAAATTAACTATCTAATCCCTTACTTTGATTCTATTCAGTCTCCATCTTTTGTTCCCTCTCTTATTCACAGATTCACACAATTGTACAATTAAAACTACTAATTATATCTTTACTTTGACATTTACTACCTGTGAGGGAATCACTTCTCAATAGACCTTAGTTTCCATATTTGTAAAATGAGAGGAATAGGCTAGATGATCTCCAAGTTTCTTTCCCATTCTCAATATAGTGATCCTCTATGAACTATAGTTCATCTATCTCAAGACTTATTCAAAGCATCAATCCTGTCTAAAATGGCCTTGATATGTGGTCATTCATCTTTACTTTTTTTCAGAAACTATTTCCTATATACCATGTCAATATCATTTCTTTTTCATATCTAACCAGAAAACTACAATCCAACCAATAGTGGACATTGTTGATACGAGTTGTATCTACCTATCAACACATTCAAAAGGAAAAGGAAGCATCCATTGCCCAAACATCTTAGCTACAGAACATACTATCACTAGAGAAAATACGAAATTTGGAACCAAAGAACCTGTGTTTAAATCCAGGTTCTGCCAATGAATACCTGTGTGACATTCATTAAGACCTTACCTTTACCTCCTATGGTTCTCATGTTTTCTTCATTCGTTAACACTGTCATTCTACAAGAAAATGCACATTTTAGAGAATTTCAATCTTGAGACATTGACTCAATGTCTATTGGGTCCAAGTATCATCCTAGGTGCTATGAAGGATACAAGAGAAAAATTATAATATTATTGTTGCTATTTTAAATAATATTATTATATATGATGTTACTTATGATATGCATAATAACAATATAAATAATAAATATTTAAATAAAACAATATATTGGATGAGGAGGGGAAAAGGTATGCCAAGAATAAAGAACAACTAATGAATTCAATAATTATTGAATAAGCTACCCAAAAGCAGCTATAATACTTATACTTCCTTTGTTGATTATCACAAAGCTGTTGATTCAGTTCCTCACTCGTGACTTATTCATATATTGTAAATAAATAAAATATGTCCAAGTAGAATGAGAATAATAAAGTATTTGATTTCCATAGAGAAAGCTATTGCACTAACACAAAAATGTCAAGAATAATTAATATAAAATGTGATATTTTTCAGGGAGATGGTTTAAGCCCATTGTGGTTCTGTGTAGCCTTAAATCCATTATCATCTTTCTAAATAGAACTAAGTATGACTTCCAAAGTAAAGAGGAAATGAAATTAATACATCATATTAATTACTTAATATATATGGAAGCCACAAAGTCATATGGCTCCAATATGGGGGAAAAAACACACATTAAAAGTTTTTTATCTCGTGGAATTTTTTTTCAAATGATCTTTAAAAGTCATTTGGACTTGACCATAAGGTCTCTGACATACACCAACGAAAGATGGAGACTTAAGACTAGAATGCAAGGTCATATTGAATCCATGGATGAAGGCAATATCTATAAATAATTTTGTTTCTTCCAGGCAAAACATATCAAATATAAAAACATTAAAGAAAAGGCAGTTACTGAATATGAGAGACTTGGGCATCCTGAAATCAAAGTTGAATAGGAAAATATATTTTAAATAATTAGTCCTCATATAATAATCAACTTCACATATATTATCAGACTGTAAAATGGATTGTAATAGACATGGAAACTATCCTAAAGAAAATTTATACGATATTAACAAAACATAGAGTCCACTCTTCTAAGGCAACTACAATAAGATGAAAATTTTTCCTCACCAAAAGAAGGAAGGGGATTGATAGACATTTTTAGAGAATATGAAGAACAGGTCAAAAACTTACAGAAATATTTTTGAAATAAACAGATATCACTTTACAAAACAATCATAAGAGCTGGTCAATGAGCATACATAATCAGGGAGTCAATGAACATTTATTAAACACCTACTATGTGCAAGGTACTGCACTATTTATTCATCTCCTGATAGAGCCTTTAAAAAATGACTAAGATCCAAGGAAAGACTCAAATATGAAACATCTACATGAACTCAACCACTATTAGGTCAGCAAAGTAGCATAGAAAAAGTGACTATTGTGCATATCTGTTGATGGAAACAGATGAGTTTATGATCTAGACTAATAATTTTATTCAGGTACAAAAGTACTTTATCCATTTGTGCAAAAGGCCATGGAACATTCAACAACAACCCAAAAAAGAATGCTAGCAGGATAGCAATTTGTCCTGAGGCCAATTCTTTCTGATTCTCATTAAAGAAGATTACAATGAAACAATAATAACAACAACAACAATAACCTCTTCTAAGTCCAACCCGTTACAGGTCTTGGGGACGAAGAATGTCAAAGTACATGAATATCAGACAGGGTAATGGATAGCAGGTCCTCTGAGCTCCGAGACCTTTGTAGTAGTCATGAAGGCCTGTAAGAAACCTTGAAAGACAATTGAGTTCTGGTAATACCACTTATTAGGTTATTGCCTTTATTGGCTTAACTGTTCTCATGAATCTAAGAAGTAGATGAAATGGCATCAGGTTGTAAGGTGGCCCTACTTGAAACCATCATGATAATCAACTTAATGTGGAAAGCAGCAAAGTAAGTGATATTCTTTCCTATTCTAGTGCCCAAAGAAGGTAAGATACATGCAAACAAATGATAAATACCAATACTTGACTTTGTGGAGATATTTTGGTGAATATGACACTGACCACTATGTTGAGCAAACCAGGAGTATACATGAAATGTACCGAAGATGGAATGCTTTTATTATGTACCAGTATTGTGTTATAATAAAAGAAACAGCTCTTCCCAGTTATAGACAAAAGCTTCATACAATTTTTATCAGCTATACCTCAGCTCTAAGTTTCGCATTTCATATCAATGTAGGACAATCATAGAAATAACTTCATTTCTAAATCCATATTAAATAGAACAAGAGCAGGAACTAAGGAGTTTCTTAAAGTTAAAGAGAGAAAAGATGAAGAACCTGAAGGCATAGAAAATCTCTACTTAATACTAACTCCAGAAGTGAATACATAATGGTGAAACAGAAAGTAAAAATAATGCCTATGTTTCAAATAGTTTCAGAAATGAAATTAACAGATTTGGAATGTAACATTAAAGAGTTCTTTTTTAGTTTGTTTGTTTTTTTGGGTTTGTTTGTTGGTTTTGGGGGTTTTTTTCTTGGTTTTTTTTTTTTGGCAATTGGGGTTAAGTGACTTGCCCAGGGTCACATAGCTAGTGTCAAGTGTTTGGTCTGAGGTCAGATTTGAACTCTGGTCCTCCTGACTTCAGTGCTAGTGCTCTATCCACTGTGCCACCTAGCTGCCCCCTCTTTTTTAGTTTAATGACACAAATCCAATGAATATTTGAACTATACCAAAAAAGGAACATTTTAAACATTACTATCTACTATCTACTACTACATGAAATGAAGGCATTCTCACACATATTTGACAGAGAGTATAAAATCATTTCAGGACTTGCATATGACAGAATATGTTGCAGCCATTGCCATGGTACTAATCATGGGCAAGCTATTCAGGATTAATTCTAGGGGTGAAAGTCAAACACTACCAGCAGAGAAGCAACTTGAGAAAACTATTGAGGACCTGTGGAAACACATTAGGAGATGACATTAATATCTAACTAGCATGCAGTAGAAAACTTGAATATCATATCAACTGATTAAAGGCTAGAAAAAGAAAAAGAAAAATAGAGAATGCAATAAAGAAAATAAGATATATTGTAAATCACTGATATTCTTCATCAATAATTTAAAATGAAAGACAAAAGTTTAAAGCAATAAGAGGAATCAAAGCAGAATGAAGAAAAAAATAATTTACAATCAAAAACTGTATCATAGAAGCACAAAAAGCAAAAAGAAATTAGAGAAGAAAGAGAGCCTATGAATGAGGATGTAGAAAATTTCTGGCCATCCACATGATTAAAAGAAGTCTAACACCACAAAATCATAAGTTGGGTCGAACATGAAACAGAAAGCTTGTAGATTGTCAACATAATGAACAACAGAAGTTACATCAAGGGAGGTGACTAAAACTTTAACTTCTCTGGGAAAAATATTGAAAATAGGAGAGCGAGGTAATGTCCTTCAATTATTGTCTCAGATGCCTCACAATGGTGCATGAATTGCTTAAAAAGCACTTTACCAGCTTCTCTTGTCACTAAAACTTGATCCCATCTTCCTTAACTGAAAGCATCACATAATAATTACTGTAGATGAGAACAACAGTGATCCCTGAAAAATAGACCAACTGGGTGCTTATGTACTTTACAGAAAGTATTCACAATTTGCATTACTCAAAAATCTATAGATACAAGAAAGTAATAGGTTGTTTGAGGACTAAAACGAATCTACCAAAAAGTCCCTGGTATGCAAAGAGCAATTCAATGTTGATTTGATAATTATTGAATAATAATCCTGAAAACATTGCAACATTTGTTTCCTTTATTGAGTAGCACAAAGATTTTTCATTCAGTTCTACATTCACGGCTTAGTCATCTGCTGTGAACATATAAAAAGTCCCTCTTCATCATCTGGACAATCTGAGTGGCTTTTATTTTCCTGTACTTTCAGTATACACAATAAACCAAAGAGCAAAATCTATTTTAAAGTAGGCACCATGTTATTGTTAATACTCTAATGATGGCGTTAGAGTAGTTAATGATCACATGCAAAATTGTTCTCTATTTAAGAGATACAAGCAACACAATATTATCAAGAATAATTGATGAAGAACATGAGATCTTCCAGAAAAATCATTTAAACAGATTGGAGCCAAGATGGCAGAATAAAGGCAAGAGACTTGCCTGAGCTCTCCCCCAAACCCCGCCAAATACCTTTGTAAATGACTCTAAACAAATTCTAGAGCAGCAGAACCCACACAAAGATGAACCGAAATAAGTTTCCAGACCAAGACAACTTGGAAGGTCAGCAGGAAAGTTCTGTTGCATCAGGGTGAGAGAGGAGTATGGTCCAGCACAGGCTACCAGCACAAACTGGGCCCTAGCAAACCTGGAGCAGGCTTTACGGCAATTGAATCAGTGGCAGCAGTGGCAGTTTCCAGACCTCTCAGCCTGCAGACACCAAAGACAACTTCGAAGGTCAGCAGGAAAGGTTCGTCACACCAGGGTGAAAGTGGAACGTAGCCTAGCACAGACTGCACCAGCACAGCCCCGGCCCCACCAGCATAGCCCCACTCCAGCAACAGCCACAGCAGGGGCTTCCAGAGCGCTCAGCCCATAGACAGTAAAGGGGTCGAACAATTCAGAAGAAGATTACAGGGTCTCTTTACTAGCATTGAGGCAGGACTCTGTTGTTTTGCCCGTACTTGGATTCGGGTTGCAGTCCTGGGTGGCAGTCTCAGGGCAAGGAGGAACATTAGCGTACCAGAGCTTGTGGCCACAGTAGAAAGAGGACCTTCCTCACAATTCCAGGGCTTGTGGTCACTCAAAGACCAGGGCACAGGCCAAGAGAGTAATAAAAACATCTCCTTAGATCATACCACCTTGGAAGAACTGAAACCTTACAAGTCCCTAGAAGTATCTCTGAAAACAACTCCACAAAATCGTTGAAGCTTGAGACAGTTTACCCTCCAACCTGGAAGCAGAGCTCTACCTTAAGAAAGACTTAAAAGTCAATTATTAAGCTGGGGAAATGAATAAACAATGGGGGAAAATTCACTATATAAAGTTATCATGGTGACAAGGAAGATCAAAACACACACTCAGAAGAAGACTACAAAGTCAAAGTTCCTACATCCAAAGCCTCCAAGAAAAATATGAATTGGTCTCAGGCCATGGAAGAGCTCAAAAAGGATTTTGAAAATCAGGTAAGAGAGGTAGAGGAAAAATTAAGAAGAGAAATGAGAGTGGTGCAAGAAAATCATGAGGAAAGGGTCAACAGCTTGTTAAGGAGACATAAAAACATTACTGAAGAAAATAACACCTTAAAAAACAGACTAGGTCAAATGGCAAAAGAAGTGCAAAAAGCCAATGAGGAGAAGAATGCCTTAAAAAGAAGAATTAACGAAATAGAAAAGGAGGTCCAAAGCTCACTGATGAAAATAATTCCTTAAAAATTAAAATGGAGCAAATGGAAGCTAATGACTTTATAAGAAATTAAGAAACAATAAAACAAAACCAAAAGAAAGGAAAAAAAGAAGACAATGTGAAATATCTCATTGGAAAAAAACCTGACCTAGAAAATAGATCCAGGAGAGATAATTTTTAAATTGTGGGACTACCTGAAAGCCATGATCCAAAAAGAGCTTAGACATCATCTTTCAAGAAATTATCAAGGAAAACTGTTTTGATATTCTAGAACCAGAGGCTAAAATAGAAATTGAAAGAATCCACCAATCACCTTCTGAAAGAGATCCCAAAATGAAAACTCCCAGGAATGTTATAGACAAACCCCGGAGTTCTCAAGTTAAGGAGAAAATACTGCAAGCAGTCAGAAAGAAACAATTCATGTAAGGTGGAGCCAAAGTCAAGATAACACAAGATTTAGCACTTACTACACTAAAGGATTTGAGGGCTTGGAATATGATATTCTGAAATGCAAAGGGGCTGGGATTACAACCAAGAATCACCTACTCAGCAAAACTGAGTATAATCTTTCAGGGGGAAAATGTTTATTTAATGAGATAGAGGACTTTCAAACATTCTTGATGAAAAGACCAGAGCTGAATAGAAGATCTAACTTTCAAATATAAGACTCAAGAGAAGCATAACAAGGTAAACAGGAAAGGAAAACTATAAAGTACTTAATAAGTTTAAACAGTTTATACTCCTACATAGGAAGTTGATATTTGTAACTCATAAGACCTCTCTCATTATTAAGGTAGCTAGGAGTATGTATAGACAGAAGGCACAGATGTGAGTTGAGTATAAAGGGAAGTTATCTAAAAAAAATAAAATTAAGGGGTGAGAGAAAAGTACTGAGAAAAAGAAAAAGGGAGAAGTAGAATGGGGTAAATTACCTTACATAAAAGAGAAAAGAAAAAGCTTTGACAATGGAGGAGAAGAGGAAGGAAAGTGAGTGAACCTCAGTCTCATCAGAATTGGCTCAAACAATAACATATACATTCAATTGGGTATAGAAATCTATCTTACCCTACAGGAAAGTAGGAAAGAAAGGGGATAACAGAAAGGGGTGGGGGTGGTGATAGAAGGGAGGACAGATTGGGAGAGGAAGTAGCCATAAGAAAAATACTTCTGAGGAGGGAGGAGGTGAAAAGAGAAGAGAATAGAATAAATGAGGGTGGCAGAATAGGAAGGAAGGAAATACAGTTAGCAATAGTAACTGTGAAAAAAATTTTGAAGCAAGTTTCTCTGATAAAGGCCTCATTTCTCAAACATATAGGGAACTGAGTCAAATTTATAAAAATAAAAATCATTCCCCAATTGATAAATGATCAAAAGATATAATAAGTTTAATTGGAGAATACAATCATTTTGATTGGAGAAAGGCAAATCAAAACAATTCTGAGGTACCACCTCATACCTATTAAACTGGTTAAACTGACAGAAAAGGAAAATGACAAATGTTGGAGAGGATGTGGGAAAAATGAGACATTAATGCACTGTTGGTGGAGTTGTGAACCGATTCAACCATTCTATAGAACAATTTGGAACTATGCCCAAAAGGTTACAAAACCAAGCAATTACCACTACTAGGTCTGTATCCCAAAAGAGATAGAAAACAAAAAGGAAAAGGACCTATACTTGCAAAAAATATTTATAGCAGCTCTTTTTTGGAAGCAAAGAATTAGATATTGAGGGGATGTCTGTCAATTGGGGAATGGCTGAACAAGTTGTGGTATGTGATTATTATGGAATACTATTGTACTCTAAGAAATAATGAGCAGGATGCTCCCAGAAAAACCTGGAAAGACTTGCATGAGCTGATGCAAAGTGAAATATGCTGTATACAAAGTAACAGAAATATTGTAAGATGATTAGCTGTGAATAACTTAGCTATTCTCAGCGATACAGTGATCCAAGACAACTCTGAAGGACTTATGATGAAAAATGCTATCCATTCCCAGAGAAAGAACTGATGGTGTCTGAATACAGATTGAAGTATACTTTTTTTAACTTTATTTTTCTTAAGGTTTTTTTGGTCTATGTTTTCTTTCATAACATGACTATTATCAATATGTTTTGCATTACTACACATGTATAACCTATATTTAAAATAAAACAAAATGAAGAAGCAATTGAACTTAGTGACTTTTTAAAAAAAAAAATCGTTTAAGCCTGCCATGGTTCTGCCTACCTTTAAATTCATTATCACAAGTTTTGAATAGAACTGAGTATGGCTTCCAAGCCAAAGGGGACTGATACCAATACAATATATTTATCATTTGATGAACACTAGGTGATTTCAAGTGAAATGGTTTTACTGAGCAACACATTAGACATTTCTGTCATGGAAACTTTCTCCAGTAACATCAAATCAAAAATAATTTATTAAATTCCTACTATGTGCCAGTTCTAAGTTCTGGTGATACAGAAAGTTAAAAAAAAAAACAGTCCCTGTTCTCAAGGAGCTCACAGCCTCCTGATGTGTCTATTTTATACCTCTAGATATCAAAATGACAGTTGGACTCAATTATGGCAGTGGATTATGGCAATACTTACAAATACCCTGGTTCTTTCCAGGCAAAATACATTGACCATAAGGCTATCAAGAAGAAGAAAGCTGAAGCTATGCCTAACTGACTAGCATCTTGGAGTTAAAAAATAATGACAACACATTTAGAACAGTAACACCTCCATTATACCAGTCTTAATATGTATCTTTAGTATGATGACATATAAATAAATGGATCTGGAAAGTGTCCAAACAAAGAACTATGTAATGTTAATAAAATGTGGAGTTTATCACCCCAAGACATCTATAGAAAGATAAACAGCTCATTGTCAGAAAAGAAAAAGATGATTCATAGATATTTCATAAAACATAATAAATAGGTCAAAATGTATATAAATGCTATTAGGACAAACAAACCTTAATTCACAAAATAATAGTAAAGACCAACAACGGACATGTGCCACCGAATTTGTCAGACATAACTAAAAACAGTTTATACAGAGGCTATGAAATGGCAAAGATCCGAGAAGTCAATCAAAAGGTAAATGACAACTATGTGAATTCAACCAACATTGTGTTGGCAATGATATGTTCAACAAATGGCTGAGGTTTGTGTATTTGTTTCCAGAAATGGAGGTGTTTATGACCGTAATTCATGATCAGGTCATTGCCACAAGAAATTATAAAAAGGTTATCCCTAAGGACCCTTGGCTTATTGATGGAAGCAGATGATGCAAAGAAATGGAAGAAAAAGAACGCCACATTGCTAAAGGCTGAAAAAATTCAACATCTCCCGGCTTCTTAGAGAGATATGGTCAGATGGTTAGAATTATATACCAAAAGCTTGCTATCTTTTATAAATGAAAAGATGATCAATCTCTCTGTTAAAAATACAAAGTCCAAAATATCCTTGAGAATTTAGTAAACTTTTTTTTTGGTGAGGCAATTGGGGTTAAGTGACTTGCCCAGAGTCACACAGCTAGTGATTGTTATGTGTCTGAGACCGGATTTTAACTCAGGTCCTCTTGAATCCAGGACCAATGCTCTATCCACTGCACCACTTAGCTGCCCCAGAATTTAGTCAACTTTTAAAATGATGGCATTCCTACAACCAAAATTATTGCTCACAACCACCCACATATAAGACTCACACATCACCTAAATCCAACTCTGGATTTCTGCTTCAACCCACCTCTTTTAGTTCTATTCAGACACTGAATGAAGCTGGATGAAATCATGTAAACTTACTACCATAGGTATTCCAAGCCTTCTCTTCTCTCTTCATGCCGCAAGGCACTCCCGCCCCCTACCCTTTCAACCAAGGATCCCATTTCATACTTTGCCAAGTAAATCAAAACCATTTGCTCCAAGCTTTCCCTTCTCTTATTTAATGGCTGCACGTAAGCCCCCTCTTAATCCGGAGACTTTAATCCAGTCTCTAATAAAGAGGTGAATCTTATCCTCACTAAGAACAACTCTTCTACATATACTCTGGATTCTATCTCCTTGCATTATTCAGCAGATTACCCGCAGCCCACCCCACTTTCTGATCTTCAATATCTCATTGTCTTCTGGTTCCTTCCTTGCTGCCTACAAACATGCCCACCTCCCTCATCCCGAAAAGCCTTTACTTGATCCAGCGTGCACATTATTAGCTAAGGTTCATAATACATTCCATCACTTTCTCAAATTCTTTGAAAAGGACCTTTACACTCATTGCCTCCAATTCTTTTCCTACCAGTCTCTTCTAAACCCTCTGCAACCTTAAGCTTCTGACTTCATCATTCAAGGAAGAGTAGACTCCCCAAAGTTTCCAATGATCTCTTAATTGTCAAATCTGATGGTCTCTTCTCAGTCCTCAGACTTCTTGACTTTTCTATAGACTGATGCTGTTGATCAGCCTCTTCTCCTGGGTACTCTTTCCTCCTGATTCTCCTCCTACCTGGATGACAACTCCTTCTCAGTCTCCTATGCTGAGAAGTTACAACAAAGGTACAAGACAAAGTCATTGCTACCAGAATTTACAGAACGGCTATCCTTGAGGAGCTGACATCTCAATACATTTATTCATTTCCCCAAAAAAGTCAGTCATTGAATTTACCTGCATAATATGTGACTAGTAGAATATTAAACATAGAAGAATAATAACAGGAAAGTGCTTTGTCCCAGAAATCTCTCTATGAACTCTCTCAAAAAAGAATGAGAAGAAAAAGATAGTATGTGCTTATGGAATGAACAATAAAAACTATAATAACAATCCCTTGCATTTGTATAGTGCCTTATGCTTTATAAAGTACATTCACCTATAATATTTCATTTTACTTTTAAAACTACCCAATAAGGAAGATAGGGCAATATTATTTATCTGCTCAGGATCACCTGGTCAATAAGTGTCTGAAGCTGGATTTGAACTCATGAAAATGTCTTCCTAAGTCCAAGCCCAGTGCTCTATCCACTGTGCCACCTAGTTGCCTATCCTGGCTAGCAGGAAGAACACTAAATTTGAAGTTAAAAGATCCAGATTTTAGTCTGTCTTCTACTTACTACTACTTCTGCCTTTGGACAAATCACTTCTCCTCTCTTTGCCTCAGATTCTCTACCAGTAAAATTCATATAAAAAAGATACTTTATCGACAGACAAATTCAGTAAGAATCAATGCTATGATATGGTAGCTACAAAAGTTACTGTGCTCTTGGGCTACATTAAGAGAGGCCTAATACCCAGAACTAGGGGAACAGAAAGTGCTTCTATATTCTACACTGACCAGATCACATCAAGAGCAGTTCTGGGAACCACATTTTAGGTAAAACATGGACAGTGAGTGTTCATGGATGGTTAAGTGCTTGGAGATCATGACACAAAGGCCTCAATTGAAGGAAATAGAGACATTTAGCCTGGAGGAAAAAAATACTTGGAATAGAAAGAAAAAAAGAATACTTGAGACAAGGAAATGATATCTATTTGCAAGTATTTGAAGGGCTATCTATCTGGTAGAAGAGAAATTAGATTGTTATGCTTAGTCCCACATAGAACTAGGAATAATGGGTGAAATTAGCAGACAGGCAAGCTTAGGCTTAAAATAAGGAAAACTTACTAACATTCAGAGCTATCCAAAAGGGGAATTGGCTAGGGAATATCCCTAGGAGGTTGTCAGTTCCCCCACAACTAGAGGTCTTCAAAGGCTCAATGACCACTGGTCAGCAGTGTAATGGAGAGAATTCTTATTCAGGTAGAGATTGGGCTAAATGTCCTCTGAGGTTCCTTTCAGGTCTGAATATCACAGGAATCTCAAATTTTATGATTAGATGATTTTCATGGTTCTGATTAGCCCTACTTCTATGAGCTTATGACACTTTGACTAGTCTCTTAGGTTCCTTCCAGCACTAACATTCAATGATTCTACTCATCATGGCTGAGAGGAATTGGGGAAAGGACTCTTAGTATACTTCCATGGCCCACAGGGGACTTAGTAAAACTAAAAGTAGGTCATAGTGATACAGGCCCTATTACCATGTGCCCACTTCCCTTTTTAAAAAGACTCAGATAACTGGAAGGCCTCCTAAAGAGAGGACAAAGTGCCATTGAGAGAAAAGAGGTAGGGCGGGGAAACAGTCTTTTTACTTGCTCAGCAAGAATGATGGGGGATTAGGGGCCCCAAGCAGAGGAACCACACAAGTTGTGGTTTCCCAATCTGCTTCAGAGTTTTAAAAATCTAGTCGCTGTCATCGCAGGTGCAGGGAGATAGCTGAGACTTTCAAGGCCAAGAGATAAACATAAGGATTCTGCCCTATTCATTAAATTTGGTGACATAACTCAGTCCTCAACTTTGTTCTGCGGAAATTGAAGTATAAAGAGAAGTGATCCTGTTTGAACACCTTAATTTAATTCAGTTGAACAGACCTTTATTATGGATCCACCATTTTGGTACTTTATCTCCATTTGGTACTAGTCTTCACTTACTCTACAATCCAGCCAAACTAGCTGATTCACTCCTCCCCGCACACGTCTTGTGTTTCCTCACTTCCATGACTGCTCATGCTATTCCTTACAGCAGGAGTGCCCGTCAGCCACTTCCAGATGTTCAGTTCATGCCTACAGATTGACTCACAGAATGTTGCTGTTGAAGGGAGATTAGATTTATCTAATTTAACCTCCTTAAGTCTCAGACGAGGAAATAGATGAGGTTAAGTGACTTGTTTGTGGTCATATAGTACTTACTGGCAAAGCCGGGACTTTAACCCAGTTCTTCTGACTCCAAACCAATGTTGTTTAGACTAGGTCACACCAAAGCCCAATTCAAATGCCACCTCCTATAGGAAACCTTCTTGGATCTCCCAAGCCCTAGGTTAGTAATGACCTTTTCCACCTTGGGCAGACCTCACATAGCACTTTGTATCTTCTTACACTTTAATCATGTGTTATTTTATATTGAGCCACTTGTGTGAGCTATATCATCCTGACAGACTGTAAGCTTCAAGAGGGATTGGACCATGACTTACCCAAAAGGCTGAATAGATGCCGTCTGACTCTACAGAAGAGGAAAGTGTTCAGTGGTCAGGGATCTGATCTCGAGCTACTTCAGGGGGGCTTGTTGGTTTTCTATGCCTAATCAGAAGGGTGCCTCCCCTAGCCATGTTCCCACCAAACCTTGACCTCTATGAGTTGCCTTGAGTTTCAATATCAGGTAAAGCATCCTTCTGGGGAAATGGCTAATAGCAGGACCTATCTGGTGCAGTAAGGGTCAGGACCTGGACATGAGTTAGGAAGAGGTTCACTATAACATAAGGCTCACAAATGAATAGGTCAAAGTGAAGAGTTTAGGGTAGCAGCATTCCAGAGACCATGGTGGTCCAGCGAAACCAGAAGATAGAGGAGACAAAAATAGGAAGGAGGAAACAAGGTGAACAAAGGTCAGAAATCAGAAAGGGCAGGTTTGTCAGAAGGTGTAACCCCAAAGGCTAGAACTCAACTAAGTAAGTCTGGTCCTAGGAGAGATATTGTTTGCCATCTGTCCTCTTACATTTCAGTTCAATGAAAGCATTTATTAAGACCTACTATGTGCAAAGCACTATGCCAAGCAAAAAAAGATACAAAGACAAAAAAAAAATCTGCCCTGAGGGAGCTTACATTTTACTGGAGACAAAGCCTTTCCTGAGTCTTCTCTCCCCACCATCAACAAAAACTTTTGCCCATTCTATTAAAAAAATACTTTGGTGTGTGTGTGTGTGTGTGTGTGTGTGTGTGTGTGTGTGTGTGTGAGTGTGTGTGTGTAGAATGTAAGCTCCTTGGGGGCAGAAACTATGACATTTATTATTGTTTCCCCAGTGTCTATCTACCACACAGTAAGCACTTAATAAATGCTTGTTGCGTTATGCAGGCAGGTAAATTCAAGATGATTTAAGGAGAGAGAAAAAACCCTAGCAAGTTTGTTGTTGTTTAGCTGTTTTCAATCATGTCTGACTCTTCATGACCCATCTTGGGGTTTTCTTGGCAAAGATAGTGGAGTGGTTTAACATTTTCTTCTCCACCTCATTTTACAGATGAGGAAACTGAGGCAAACAGGTTAAATGACTTGCCCAGGGTCACACAGCTCATGTCCATAGCCAGATTTGAACTTAGTTCTTCCTGATTCGAGGCCCAGCATTTTATCCACTGCACCACCTAGCTGCCCCTCTAACAAATAGAGGGATCAGGAAAGACTTTCCTTAGGAGGTGCCACCTTACTTCCTAAGTAGAAAATGAACATAATATTTGAGCCATACAGGTATGAGGGAAGCATTTGCTGATGATTAGGGAAAGGAGCCAGGGAATAGCAGTCACAAGTAGGTTTCCAGTATAGAGGCCATTCCCCTCATGTCTCAATGATATCTGTTCATGTGATCTGTCTATATTATATTCTTCACCTGCCTTCCAGAAACCTACATTTTCAGTAGGTAATGATGCACATTCCAACATCCACATGGTATTCAGAACACACCTAAACCCCTCCAACCAATGGGGGTTATTTTCAAAGGTCGCTTTTTTCATGTGGGCTGTCTTTGTAATTTGGGGTTCTCTTAGTCTCCTTCCATTTTGTCCCATCAGACAACACAGGAATTCTAAGTTCCTGGACAGAGATGTGAAGGTCTCTGGAGTCTTCCCCCAGCATTCCCTCCCGAACCCATCCCTGCATTCCTCCCATTGAGCACCTTTGGGAAGGCAAGAAATAGGAGTGACTAAGACTGCCCTCTGCTAGTTAGCCTTCAGGACTAAAGGGAAGTGAAGGAACTCTCATTTTCCTCCCCAGCTTAAGGGGAGGGGATTTTGTAACTAAGAACTCCCCTCCTACAGCTGTTTTCTTTTTCATATACATTTTCTCAACAAATTTGTTCTTTTTCTTCTCCATTTTTTTAATTTGAAGAGTGAATGAATAGGAGTATCAGTAATTTTTTCCAGTAATTTGAGGGTTCGATCTCTCTGTCTCTATCTTTCTCTCTTTTTTCTCATTCTCTCACCCTCTTTATCCCTCTCTCTCTCAATGAAATGCTTAGAAATAAACAGAGCAACACTATGTACTGATCACAAAGCTTCTCTTTCTGCATCACTCATGTAAGTAATTAGAATGCCCAACTTGTCTCCTAATGCTGAAAACAGCTATGTTTTAGGGAGACGTCCAATGATAGCTTCTTGATTTGAAGTGACTTAGAAAGGGACCTTGAATCTCTTAGGACACCCAAATGACTGAAAAGAGATATCTCCTCTTGATTCCATTAAGCGGTGCCTAAATCCTATCTCTTAACTCCTAGAAAATCAAACATTCAGGAGAGCTCCTTTGTGATGCGAGCCAGACGTCCCTCTAGAATGTTTCTTTGTAGAGTGGTCTTCCTCACCCCATCTCTTATTTGGGAGTTTTTAAAAGCTCCATTCCTGTTCCCCTATAATTTCTAGTTTATAACCTAATGTATCGGGGGAGGGGGGGAGGGGACATGAGTGGATACTTAATTTGATGCGATGTGCTTCACTAATTCATTAATGGAGTTGATCAGCAGTAATATATTCAGCT
Organism: Vombatus ursinus; assembly: GCF_900497805.2. NCBI lineage: Eukaryota > Metazoa > Chordata > Mammalia > Diprotodontia > Vombatidae > Vombatus > Vombatus ursinus. The sequence continues at coordinate 376,186 of NW_020954379.1, forward strand.
ATTATGGGTCATATATTACTAATATCAATGCCTGTATGAGTCACTAAAAAGAGTTGATTTATATTGAAAATTAGAGACGGGGGCAAGCCGTGATGGCAATAATAGTGATATTAGTGATATTAACTGGCATCTCAATAATAATAATAATATTTACATAACAATAATAATGGATAATATTTATGTAGCACTTTAAAGTTGACAAAATAATTTATATACATTAACTAATTTGGATTTCACAATAATCCTGTGAGCTATACTAGAGCTATTATTGTCCCCACTTCATAGATGGGAAACTGAGACTCAAAGTTTAAATGATTGACTTAGGGATAGGCATTCCATGCAGTACGGTAAAGATTTTGAGAGACTGTCTCCATAATAATTTGAGGATTGCTGTTCAAGAAAAGAACTATGGTGTATTGAAAAGAGAAAAAGCTCTGGGCTTATGGTCAGTCTCTTCATTATCACTTCATTATTCACTTCATTAATCACTATGGGACTTTGAACAAAGTGGAATTCCACTCCTACAAGCCTCAGTTTCCTTGTGTACAAAATAGAGTAATACCTACAAGAGAGTAATCAAATGAAAATCCAATGAGATACTGCTTCTAAAGTGCATTGTAAATATGAAGCACTACATAAATGCATTTCTTTTTTGCTATTATTTTATTCTTGTTATTGTCATTAATAAGTATAATGGAACTTTATGGCGATTGAGCCTTTTTCGTAATGGTACTCAAAGCTCTTCTTTGAGGTTCTTGTCTCTTTCCCAGGTTTGTGGCATTGGGTTGGTGCTAGCCATGTCCTTCCCTGGGCATTGAAGAGGGAGACTCCCTCTCACCCTCTTGCCTCATTGTTCTAAGTGGTAAGCCATACAGAGACACATAACCACCCAGGCCTTACTGCAGCCACCCTCCTAGCATGAACTTCAGGAGATGGACATGGTACTTCAAGGGGAACAGGATGGAAAGAGGAAGGTAAGAGAGAAAAGGAGCAATACAGTGCCTTCGGAGAATATAATATTACTGTGTGCTACTTCAGTAGCTTTCTTCCCAACTCCCTTCCCAACATTTCCTCAGTTCTTTTCTAGAGCTAGAAAGTACACATATTATTATGCAATCACTAGAACCGTTAGCCAGTGTGGGGAAAGCATGAGCAACTTGTCTCAATGTAGCTTTTCAGATGAACCACTCTGGTCCCCATCAATGGTGGCAAGGGAGAAAAGAAGGATCAGAGCTAGGCTTAGTATCTCCTTACCATGCCAGACCTCATGATTCAAGTATTGCTGACCATTTCATAACTAGGGAAACCAAGGACTTGAAATAAGCAGACAGGGGCAGGTAGATGGCACAGTGGATAAAGCACTGGCTCTGGAGTCAGGAGGTCCTGAGTTCAAATCCAGCCTCAGATACTTGATACTTACTATCTGTGTGACCCTAGGCAAGTCACTTAACCCCAACTGCCTTGCCAAAAACAAAGAAGCAGAGACCAAATAACCTTTGAATTCCTTTCTCTGAGCAGAGGGCACATTTTACATGGTCCTCCATAAAGAGACAGCACCAGCTTTTTAACACAAGGCATCAGGGTGGTACCACGGGTAGAGTGCTGGACTTGAGTCAGGAAGACCCAGGTCCAAATCCTGCCTCAAATATTTATTAGTCGTGTGTCTATGGGCAAGTCACTTAACCTCTCTTGGTCCCACTTTCCTTATCTGTAAAAAGGAAATATGAAGGGAAATACACCTTGCAAGGTTGCCGTGAGGAGTAAATGAGATAACATATGTAAAGTATGTAAAATGCTTTGCAAACCTTAAATTACTATGGAAAGGCTAGTTATTATTATTATTATTATTATTATTATTATTATTATTATTATTATTATTACCAATTATTGGGCAGCATTGGACTAAATTTCCTAAGATACCTTGTGGTCCTTGTCTCTCTCAATGGTCTGCCAGTTATCATAAGAGAAACTTGGAAAGTCCAATATTCTGAATTTTCTTCTGTATTTTTTATGTGCAGAGGCCAAAATATACTGTCTCATAGCATAGTTGGCTGCCTGGTACAGACAGAAAGTGAGAGAGACAGAGACAGAGACAGAGAGAGAGACAGAGAGAGATAGAGAGAAACACAGTCGGAGAGACAGACAGACAGACTGACAGAGACAGAAAGACAGAGAGAGGGGGGGGGGGGGGGGGAGAGGGAGAGAGAGAGAGAGAGAGAGAGAGAGAGAGAGAGAGAGAGAGAGAGAGAGAGAGAGATTTCCTCTTCTGTGAAATGGGGGCAGTAATACCACCTGCCTTTCAGAAGTACTGTGAGGATGAAATGAGATATTTGTAAATCACTTGCAAACCCTAAAGTACTATATAAATGCGAGCCATTATAAGTATCATTACTAAGTTGCAAAGGGATTAGTAAGTTGCCAGCTATTAAAACTGTAGGTGTCTAAAAGCAGAATGAGAAATCCTCTCCCATCCTGGAGGTCTTCAAGCAAAGGATGGTGACTTCCTGATGGAGGACACTGTAGAGTAAGCTGGTGTCCAGATATGAGTTACACTGTCTCTCTTTGAAGTCCCTTACCAGTCTCAGACTGTGACTGTGCTTCTCTGGCTTGGCCAACAGATCTCAGAGATACCTTGCAGCTCTAACATTCTGTGATTCTAAGATTTTAACTGTCTCCTGAGGATAGCCTGCGACCTCTCTAGATGATGCCTTCTTCCATGTGGCTATCCCTTTCATTTCCACAAAATTTTCTAGTTCCCAGACCATTTTCATACCCATTATCTTATTTTGCTCTCCAAATAGTCCTGTAAGGAAGGCAGAGCAGAGATTATTGTCCCCATTTTAGAGAAGAAGAAACCAAGGCCCCAAAAGCTAGGTGATGCAAAAGATCATCCACCTACTAAATGACCATACCACAAATAAGCATGACAGTTAACATTTAGGTAGGCACTTAGAGGTTTATAAAGTACTTTTTCATTCATTATTTCTTTTGATCCTAAAAACAAAAAAAAATCCTATAAGAAATGCCCATAGCTGTTATTATCACATTTCTTTGCTGTTATTATCCTACATCCCATATCCCAACTGGGGACACTAAGGCTCAGGGAGATTAAGTGAATTACTCTTGGTTACATAGGTAGGAAGCACGAGAGACATTAGAACTCAGCTCTTGGTCCCAAGTCCTGGGCTCTTTCATAAATAAATCAATGGATCTGTGAACTTTTCCAGAGGTCATACAGCAACAATAAAGAATAACAATTGGACAGCCTGAATGTTGCATGGGACACTTTCCCCCTGTAATGCTAACATACATAAAGGAAGGCTTCCAGCACATTGGGTTGGGTGCTCTTTCATGTCTAACCTCTTGCTGCAACTGAAACCACTGACCCTTGGCATTAAAGTTGTCATAGCAAGTTCTCTGCATTTCAACATGTTTTTCTCAATTGTTTCTGTACCTTCCCTAAAGCAATGAAATGCTACAGGTAGATGGAAGCTGAAATATTTCATTTCCTAAAATTCATTTTAGAAACAATAACCACAAAGGGACCTCTCTTATTCTTCTCATCTCCCCTTAACAAATGAATCTGGCAATATGCTCTGTGACCTTTGGCTTCAGATTGTTGGATAGTGGCAAAGTACCATGAGGTGACTGTTTTTCAGAGCAAAACATGGAACCCAGGTGTTCTGCCGAGAGGATAGACAGGTTGGGTGTGTTTAGATGTCAAAAGAGTATCTAACCACACAAATGCTGACATGCCTTTCAGTGCTTTGCTTTAATAAAATCATGTTTTAATAAAAATTTGGGGGAGGGAGCGAAAAAGGCCCCAAGATATTCAGTTCATCCCCCAATCTTTAGGCAGGATGACTTAAATTCTTCTATATCCATGAGTATTTAGGTCATTATGGAATGAATGGATTAATGAATGAATGATAAAGCATTTATTGAACATTTACAATGTTTCAGGCCTGGGAAGGCATAAGGGGGGCAAATCAAACCAAGAGACAATTGATTGACACATCCTCTCTACCAATGGTAGCATTGATTTAATTACTCTTCCCTCAGTTGCAAGGGAAGGGAAGGGAGAGGTACCCTCAAGTAATATGGAATGAAGATGACAAGAGAGATCAGTGGTAGGTCTGGGTCAGCTAGATATGAAGGTCTCAACATTCCACTACCTCCTTTAATATTCCCTTTGTAAAATGATCTTGGAGCATAAGGAATCCTAGTCGTTTCTGAGGGTTAACTTCCTGAGGAATTTCTGCCCATGTACTAGATCCAAATATAAGACCCCCACTTTCAGCCCCACATTCAGCAGTAACAGTTTTTGGAAAAATAGAAGTTCTCCCAAAACACATCTGTATACAGATGTGAGAAATAGCCATTCAATGACCTTAAAACTCCCCTGAGTTCCTAAGTGGGCTACCCTTGATCTTTTCTTCATTACTAAGCACCGTTTCTTCCTCCATTCAATATTTATTAATATGAAAAGGAAGACGAAGGTAGGAAGGGAAAGAAGAGGACTTGAGCAAATGTAATGAACAAAGGGAACAGGGATTATAAAATGTATTCATTTAATTTGAAAACACTTATTAAGCACCTATATGGTGCTAAGCCCAGTACAAGGTGCTGGGGAAAAACAAAATCAAGATAAGATAAGGTTCCCTCATAGAACTTCCAATGTAGTAAAGAAGTCAGACACAGACATAGACAATTATAATACATAATGTTGAATGATAAAGGGAAAGGAAAGGAATAAGCATTGATTAAGTGCCTACTTACTGTATGCCAGGTATTTTGCTAAGCACTAGGGATACAAAAAGAGGCAATAAAAAGATCAATGCATAAAAGAAATTAATCTATGAGGTCCAAAAGGGTGATCATCACTGATGGATGATGGGACAGTCAATGAAAGCTTTCTGGGGAAGGTGGCATTTGAGTTGGGCTTTGAAGGACAGGTGGAAATTCAACAAAAGAGAGTAAGAGATGATATTTAAAGCATATAGCATAGCATGGGCAAAAGCCCTGAGATAAGAAATACCAAGTCATATTTGGGGGTTAGAAAGCAACCCAGTTTGTCTAAAGCATTCTATACAGGAGAGGGGAGAAAAATGAATATAACTGGCACGGAAGAGAGGTGTCAAATTTTGTGAAGGGCCTTGAATATCAGACAAGAATGTCTCATGGAGATGGACCTGCATTTTCCAAGGCTTTGTCAGTCATCCAGAAAAAACAGAGAGTGTTACAAGTCCTCCTCCCAAGGCATCTCTGCTCCAGCCAAACTAGCCTTCTCTCTGGTCTCCACCCATCCTGTAGGCTTACCCCCTCTTGGATTCTGAAGAGCTGGTATTGAGCCCCAATTCTGACATTTACGACCTTTGTTATGCTGGGCAAATCATTTCATGTCTCTGAACCTCAGTTTCCCCATCTGTCAGATGAGGAACAATGATACCCATGATACGTAACTCAAGGAATGTGAGTAAAGTGATTTATAACCTTAAAGCAATAAAGGAATGTGAACTGTCATACAATGGGAGGATTACAGCTTTAGAGCTACAAAGGGGTCTTAGGGTCCTACTAGGCCAAACTTCTCAGTTTATAGATGAGGAAACTGAAACCTACCCAAGAAGGAAAAGTGACTTGTCTAATTTCACACAGGTAGTGTCAATGATGGGATTTTAATCCAGAGCCTCCAACTCCAGAGACAAGGTTTTCATTGATATTGTTGCTATAAATATTATTATTACTAACCCTGGAATTTCTGCCCTCCCTCTCTAGATTTATTGAAGTTTTCACCGTCTTTAAAGTTCAGCTCAGATGCTAAGCAAAGCACAAGTCCGACTCCATACATTCTTCAAGGGCCACTTTGGCCAAGTCCAGAGAGGTTCATCAATAGATGGCCAGCCACCAAAGGATAGTTTTTGGGGTTGGGGCATGCACAGCAACTCACAATGATCATCTACTAATTCATGGAGGGAGTTGTGATCTATGGAAAAGGGAAAAATAAATCAGAAGAAGGAGTGTCCTCTGTTAGGAAACCAAGGTAGCTCAGTACACTGGAAAGCACACTTTAAGGAGAGAACATTCTAGGAATAGGAGTGCCTGGGCACATCACTTCACTAGAAGGATGGCCCATGGGTCTCCTTCCATCTCTAGGTTTATGATCCTATGATTCTCTCAACAATTAAATCATGGGTCTTCTTGAGTTTCAGTACAAAATAAAGAAGTTTGAATATCTTACTGACCCAGAATGATGGTTAATGCAAAGTAATGACAAACCATGATTGACACACTGGATTATGTCCAGAGCTGGAGCTCTTCAATTGGAGACTTGTCAGAGTGATCTGAGGGATACCATTGCTCAGTCAGAGCTTGTACTAGTTGTCCTATGAGGTCCCTTGCAAGTTTACAATTCTATGGTTCTAGAATGTCTAAGTGTTTTTGTGATAAATCAAGTCATATATGCTGTCAAAGTCTGAAAGTCTGTAACAGACAATAGCACACAGGTTACAATTTTTTGCACAGTAGAAGGGAGAAGTGAAGCTTTTAAGATTTGCACAAATCACAAATATTATCTCATTTGATCCCCAAAACAACCCTTGGAGGTAGATACTATTATCCTCATTTTACGGATAAGGAAACTAGACAGACGGGTTAAGTGCCATCTGCAGGGTCACAAATCTAGTAACTGTCTGAGGTCAGATTGAACTCAGGTCTTCCTGACTACAGATCCAGTGCTCTATCCTCTGTACCACTTAGCTGCCTCAAATGGGTAGGGATAAAATTGCAATTATTGGCTGGAGGAAGGGAGATTAGGGTGATTAAAAGTGTATGGAAAGGTTTGAGGAAAGGCACGAAGGCCAGAATGCATGAAACGTAAGGGCAGTTGACAACTAGTATTCTCTGTCCACAGCATTCTCAATTCAATTGTGCAAGGATTTAATAAGCACCTATTGCCAGCAGGGCACCATGGTTAAATGCCAGAAAGAATAAATAAAAATTAAAATAGCCCTTGCCCTCAAGAAGCTTCCATTCTACTAGCAAAGAGTGTGTGAAGCCTTGTTGTGCTGTAGGTCTTGAAACCAGCTCTCTGATTCCAAGAAAAGGAGATAATGAATGTTGAAGCCAGATTATACAAGGTGCCAATCCCATGGCTTCAGGTGGGCCAGGGGGACTGTCATTACTGTTCTTTTTTGCCTAATACTCCACTTGTCTAACCTTCGCTGTCTTTGGTCCTTTTTTAGATTGAACATTTCTGTGGCAGCCATGTTTACATGGGACAACTACACACAGGTAACTGAGTTTATCCTCCTGGGCTTCCCTGGCTCTGTGGGGCTCCATCTGTTCCTCTTTCTGTTGTTCCTGCTGGTCTACTCTTTGACTATCATTGAAAATATCATTATCATCACTCTGATCAGAGTCAACCCTTCGCTTCACAAGCCTATGTACCTCTTCCTCAGTAACCTGTCCTTCCTAGAGTTGTGGTACATCTCTGTCACTGTGCCTAAAATGCTGCTTACCTTCCTGGCACCTGAATTTGGGCGCATTTCCTTCATGGGTTGTATGGCCCAACTCTACTTCTTTCTAGGACTGGCCTGCACTGAGTGTGCACTCTTGGGTGTCATGGCATATGACCGCTATGTAGCTATCTGTAACCCACTCCGCTACCCGGCCATAATGGGCCCTGGTCTCTGTCTCCGTCTGGCCACCAGCTCCTGGCTCAGTGGTTTTACCGTATCGCTAGGAAAGGTCTTTTTCATCTCACGCCTTGGCTACTGTGGACCCAATCTCATGAATCATTTCTTCTGTGACGTGTCCCCACTGCTGAACCTGGCCTGCACCGACATGTCCATGGCCGAGCTCATTGACTTTCTCCTGGCATTGCTCATCCTGATTGTTCCCCTCCTAGTTACCATCTTCTCCTATGTCTCCATCATCTCCACTGTCCTGAAGATCCCCTCTGCCTCAGGCCAACAGAAGGCCTTCTCCACGTGTGCCTCTCACTTGGCTGTAGTGGTCATCTTCTACTCAGCCTCACTCTTCATCTATGCCCGGCCCCGGGCCCTCTACTCTTTTGACTATAATAAGCTGGTGTCAGTAGTCTATACTGTGCTCACCCCACTCCTCAACCCCATTATCTATTGTCTGAGGAACACAGAGGTGAAGGTTGCCCTGAAGAAGACAGTGCAGAGGATGTCACAGAAGATGGACTCTGTCTCCAAGGATTCAGGAGGGCTCAGGGAGTTGTCATCCCACTTCCAGATGACCTGAGTTTGAATCCCACCTCTGTCACTAAGCAGTTCAGTGACTCTTCAACTTCTTTTTTTTTTTTTTGGCTAGGCAATCAGGGTTAAGTGATTTGCCCAGAATCACATAACTAGTGAGTGTTATGTGTCTGAGGCCGAATTTGAACTCAGGTCCTCCTGACTCCAGGGCAGGTGCTTTATCCACTGCACCACCTAGCTGCCCCAACTCTTTAACTTCTAACATCCTCACTCTCCCCATCTCTAAATTAGGGATCAAAATATCTGCAGTTCTTACCTCACAGGGTTCTTGTGAGGCTCAAATGACATGGTATAGAGCACTTTGAGTCCTTCATCAATTAGACAACACTGAGCTTAGCACCAAGTTAGCAAGAATAATAATTAGTTACAATCAGAAACTACCAGATGGTGATTGGAATGAGCTACTCTCCTGTCCCACCTTGCCCCTCCCCCACCATGTGATGGCCTCTCTAGGTTCAACCTCACACAGGGGTCTCTGTCTCCCACCTCTCCCGCCCTACTCCCCTCAACTGAGAAAGTACTTCGCGCCACTTGTCTGGGCCTGAGTTTGTGATACTTAGCCTAGATGAACAATTTTTAGGAGGAGGGGAGGGAAGAAGAAAGGAAAGAAAAGGGGGAAGAAGAGAAGAGGGAAAAGAAGAAGAGGAAGGAGAAAGAGAAGGAAAGGGACTAGAGGCCGGAATAGCTGATAGAGGAAAAAGAGAAAGAAAATGAGGAAGAGAGGAATAAAGAACAGGTAGAGGAGGGTAAGAAAAAGAGGGAGGAAGGGGACAAGAAGGACACTACAGTGGAGAGAATGTTAGATTTGGAATTAGAAGATCCTTGTTCAAATGACAGCTTTGGCACTAATTACCTGTGTGACCATGGGCAACTAAACCTCTCCGGGCCTCGATTTCTTCATCGATAAAATGAGGGAATTGAACTACCTGGCCTCCACAGTGCCTTCTAGCTCTCAAGCCACTTGTTCCTAGTCATGGTGGTGTTCGTAGATGCTTTACAGTTTTCAGAGGACCTTCCCCATTCGTTCCCTTTCTTACCAACTGACTAAGCCTTGTTAAAGTGCTCCTGTTGTATACCAGGATCAATGTTAGACACTGAAGGCAGAATAAAAATAAATCGGACAAGGTCTCTGCCTTCAAAGAACATACGTTATGTCGTTGGATTTTTATTAACAATACGAAACACATTTTATTATTATCCCCTTTGTACAGATGAAGTAACTAAGGCTAGAGAATTTGAATGACATGCTGAAGGTCACATGGATGGTAAGAAGAGGAGGCGAAAGTGGTCCTCAGATCTTCAATACACATATATGAAACAGCTGCGGGCATTGGATTTGAAGTTAGAGGACCTGGGTTCAAATCCCAGCTCTGCCTCTTGCTACTTGACTGACCAAAGGCAAGTCACATCACTTCTCTAGGCCTCAGTTTCCTCAAATGTTAAATAAGAGTTGTACTAGTTGTTTCCTCCCAGTACTATATCATACTTTATGTATCACTGTAGGCAAAAGAAAAGTATTTTATTCTTCAAAAGCACTTTCACAGACCTTATCTCATTTGATGCCCACAACAATCCTGAGAAGCAGGAACTAGGAGTCTTTTTACCCCCATTTTACAGAAAAACTGAGATTTTGCTCTTGCTGCTGTTGTTTTTTCAGACTCTTCGTGATCCCATTTTGGGTTTTCTTGGCAAAGATATTGGAGTGGTTTGCCATTTCCTTCTCCAGCTCATTTTACAGAGGAGGAAACTGAGGCAAACAAGGTTAAGTGACTTGCCCAGGGTCACACAGCTAGTAAGTGTCTGAGGCTAGATTTGAACTCAGGTCTTTCTGATTCCAGGCCAGGCACTCTATCTACTATGCCACCTAGCTGCCCATAGCCAAGATTTAGGAGAATTGAAATAGCTTTCCCAAGTTTATAATTTCAGTCCACTTTACCACCCTGACTCAATTAAGATATATGGTATTTAACAAGTTACTGGGTATGTTTTAGGACATTCATGAGAAAAAACTTTTATACCTAGAATTGGTGGTAGCGGTAGTGGTGGTGGTGGTTGTGGTGATAGTTTTAATAGGTGAATCTGAAAGTGTTCCCTAGCTGGGAACATGGAGGTCATGTCAAGGAAGTGAATCAGATAGTGACAAGAAACAGTATTCTTAGATGGAAAAAAATAGAAGCACTAAAATCCTCTTTTGTGCTCTTAAGACTGTTAAAAGGATAACATTAGGTTGATCCATTTAAAGAAAACTTCAATAAAAATTATTTTAAATATAGGGGAGGGAAGGATAGAATTTGGAACTCAAAGCTTAAAAAAAAAGTGTGTGTGTGTGTGTGTATGTAACGGATACCACCCTTGATGAGAGTCTCTAATACAGTATCCCAGAAATCTATCCTTGGATCTGTGCTGTTCAATACTTTTTTAAACCAATGACATAGATTATGTGTTTACCAAATATGTGGCCAAGCCCACATCCCATCAGCTATCTATCTCTTTCCATAGTAGATTTATGTTCATTCCCTCCTTTCTACTTCTTCTGCAAGCATGTCTACGTCTGACTATTAAAATGATCTCCTTACCGATTGCCCTTTCTCCACTGGCTTATTTTCCAATCCATCCTTCCCCTTGCTACTCCTATTAATGCATGAGTCTGATCATATCATTCCACTGCTAAAATCATTCAATGGTTCCCCAGTGCCTCCAGAATAAAATACCACTTCCTTATCCAGGTATTCAAAGCCCTCCACATTGGCACTCCAAACTAGCTTTTCAGACCTGTTTATCTACTTCTCCTTCATGCATTCCACAGTCCATCCATATCATATTATTTTCATCTAAGTTACATAGTGGATAGAGTGCTGGACCTAGAGTCAAAGAGGCCAGAGTCCAGACCTAGTCTCAGACACTTTCTAGCTATGTGACCCTGTGCAGGTCACTTAACCTCTGTCTTTTTCAGGTTCCTGAACTGTAAAATAGGGATCATAACAGCACCTACCTCCTTGGGTGGTTAGAAGGATCAAATTAAACAATAATCATAAAGTGCTTAGGACTGTGCCTGGGACATATTCGGTGCTTAGTAAATATTTGCTCATTTCCCTTCTGCTTCTCCTCTCCAGCCTCCATGCATTTGAGAATGCCCACTAAGACCCCTGGCTCAGACACAATCCTGGAGCTCTACCTCTTGAAATTCTTGCCTTCAGGGCTCAGATCAGGTATTACCTCCTCCTAAAATTTCTTTGACCTTCTCCCTAGAAATGGCCTCACCCTCTTAGATTCTCAGTTCATTTCTATCTGACTTCTACACACTTATCACATTCTGACTTTTATTCTAGTAATGGGTGTGCCTGTGTCTGTGTCTGTGTCTGTGTCTGTGTGCGTGTGCGTGTGCGTGTGCGTGTGTGTGTGTGTGTGTGTGTGTGTGTGTGTGTGTGTGTGTGTGTG
>NW_020954379.1:387915-435947 GCF_900497805.2 Vombatus ursinus
TGTGTGTGTGTGTGTGTGTGTGTGTGTGTGTGTGTGTGTGTGTGTGTACTCCCTCCCCTACCATTAGATCGTCAGCTCTTTGAGGACAGTTTTTCAGATAATAATATCTAAGGCCATGGCCACTGGTAAGCTAGTGAAAACTGGTTTGATTGACATGGTTCCAACCCCCTAAGCATGTGTGCTTAATTCCAACTGCCCCGAATATCAGGTATTCATTCCTTTACTTGCTAGGGCACAGTCAGTAAATTTTCCTGGGTTGCTCTCTCTCATTCCTCATTTCTTATGAGGCAATTCAGAAAATATTTTGACTTCGGTAGTCCGAACTACCTGCCTTGCCCCATGAGTGATGGGTTACTCTCTTCTTAGTGCCCCCTCAGCTCTATATCTAAAATTCTACACAAGTTTGAGCTCTGAGTAGCTTGGGATACAGGGTCAGAATGGGCAGCTTGTCCATGGAATTCGTAGCAATGGGGGCTGTCCCCCATGTGTTCCCCATTGGTACTGTGTTCCTTCCTTGGCTACAATCCCTGTGCAACAGGGTCGGTCTTCAGGAATAGTCCCCTCTCCTCTTGTCCTGCCTTGTTATATAGGCTAGTAAGATTGTCAGTTGAGAACCTCACAAACCTAATGCCATTCTTCTATTTTATAGACGATGTAATAATCCCAGAAAAGCTCTGACTTGCCCAGAGTCACACAGACAGTAGAGTAGCGGAGCCAAGTTTCAAAACTAGGTCCTAGGGCTCCATATCCAGCATTTTTCCCTTTCAACACGTTCCCTCTCAGGTGATTAAATGGAAAAGGCGCTGGTCTGGCACTCATTATATTCACCAACCAGGCTCTGCCCAAAACTCCCTGTGAGATTTCAGGACAATATATTTCACCTCTATGGACCCCTCATCTGTAGATAAGGGAGCTTGACTAAATGCTCGTTAAGAAAACCCCTCTATGACTCAGATGTGGTCATGCCCCACTTCCACAAGTTCCTGGCAATAAGTAAGTTACATAAAAGTGAACTTCTTAGAAAAGAAAGAGGTAGGGCGGTTAAGTGGCAGCTAGGTGGGGCAGGGGACAAAGCACGGGCGTTGGAGTCAGGAGGACTCAAGTTCAAAACCAGCCTCAGAAACATAACACTCACTAGCTATGTGACTCTGGGCAAGTCACTTAACCCCAAGTGCCTCACCAAAAAAAAAAAAAAGGTAGGGGGAGGAAAGGGAGTCATTTAAAGGTTTGTTTTTATGGATAACAGATGGAGGCTCTTGTCTGTCAATTGGGGTAAATAATAAAATTGATCAGAGGCTCTTCTGATCAATCTTCTTTATAGATTTTATATGAAAGTATATAAATTTTCCAGAGATGTCTTTTTGTGGAATCCTTAAGGGAAAAAATGGAAATATGCAAAATGTGTATTTTAAAATATTCTTTACATATCTAAAAATCACTTTGTCACTTAAAGGAAATAAAGCTATAATATAGATAACTTTCCTCACACAAGTATTGTGTTTCATATCTTAAATTAGAAGCATGAACCAGGCTTGGTGGTTCATAGCTGTTATCCCTACTACTAAGGGAGACTGAAGCTAGTGGATTGCTTGAGTAAGGGAGTTCTGGGCTACAGCAAGATTAAAACTGGAGTTGGGTTGACACTAAGTTTGACACCAATAGAGTGAGCTCCTGGGAACCACAACCACCAGGCTTCCTGAGAAGGGACTAAATGGCCAATGCCAAGGCCAGAAAGAGCAGGTCACACTTCTGTGCTGATCAGCAGTGGAGGTGAGTAGCTACACGTACAGCCCAAGTAAGATAGGGAGAATCAGTGTAAGGTCTGAAAGAGAAGGAGAAAGATGGAGACACAGAAAGACAGGGGGAGGAAGTGAGACAGAAAGGTAGAGAGAAAAAAAGAGGCAGAGAGGAGGAGGGGAGGCAAAGAGGAGGGAGAAAAAAGGGGAAAGGGAAGAGAGACAGAGACAGAGAGACAAACAGAGAGACAGAGACAGAGTCAGAGATTTGGAAATACATTAACTAGTGGAATTTACTCTTAGGTTCTAATTCTAATATGCCCTTCAAATTAGAGTAAGAAAGACATGGATTTGAATGCCACCTCTAACACTTACTGCCTTTGGGACTATGATCCAGCACTTAACCTCTCTGACTCACAGCTTCCTCATCTGCAAAATGAAAGACATACCAATATTTGTAGTTGTGAGGCTTAATGAGATAACACATATATGCCATTTTTGAAGTGCCATATCAATGCCAGCGGTTAGAATAAGGACCCCAGAAATAGATATCAGCTGACAACAAAGTTCTTTCCATTCTTAGAAATATCTTTCACTTTTTTTCTGTGCTTACAAAAGTTACACTTATAACTTCAGAAACAGCTGCTTTTGTCTGAGTCATTTGGCAAAGAATACCTGACAATCAATGTATCAACACGAAATTATTTAGCATTGTGTCAATCATTCTGTTGGGTGTTGGAGATGAAAAGGTAAAAATGAAACAGTCCCAGCCCTCAAAGGACTTCTTGTTGCTGTTCAGTTATTTCAGTTGTGTTCACCTCTTCGTGACCCCATTGGGATTTTCTTGGCAGAGATACTGGAGTGTTTTGCTATTTCCTTTCATACCTCATTTTACAGTTGAGGAAACTGAGGCAAACAAGGTTAAGTGACTTACCCAAAATCACACAGCTAGCAAGCGTCAAAGGGCTTATGCTTTATCAAGGACAAAAATGTGTCCAAATCTAAGTTTGTACAAAATAAGTATATACAAAATAAATCTAAGGTAATTGGGGTAAGGGCACTAGTAGCTAGAGGATCAGGGAGGGCCTCATATAGGCAGTATTATTGATTCAAGATTTAAAGAAAAATAAGGAATCTAAGAAGCAGAGGTGAGGGAAGGAGTGCATTCCAGGCATAAGACTGAGAGTGTGAGGAATAGCAAGATGCCTCATTCAATACAAGTGACTGCAGAAGAAATTGCTTGAGAATCTTTAAGCAATTCTGCAGATGAATCCGGAAGGTATTCTTCCCTTGATCAGTATTTCTTGTTTCCTTGAACTTTAAGATTGTCAACTATTGCTGTCTCATGAAGAATTCTATTTTCAAACCAAACTACAGTTTTGGTTTGCCTTTGTTGACTTTTTTTACTCTTATATAGCTCTTTTGAAGTATATTCAACTTCATAATGCAGCATGGAATAAACTAGGCCAGGACAGATCAAGGACCCTTTTGGGTCCCTGAGACACTTTCAGGAAGTTTGTGATTTCAAACCTATTTTCATAATAATACTGATATTTTCATTTCTAATGTGGTAATATCAATAGATGTAACTCACACAACAAAAGCTCTTTGGGGTCATCAATGAAGTTTTGAAAAGTCAGTGCCTTAATATCTCATTTCCATTTATTAACATTTTAATTTATTGTCTATTATTTTAACATTCTTTCTAAATTTTAAGTTCCTAAATTCTCTCCTTCCCTCCAACTCCTTCCCCCACCCCCTGATAAGACAAGCAATACGATATCAATTATTCATGTGAATTCATGCAAAACATACTTCTATGTTAGCCATATTTCAAAAACGCAAGAAAAATAAAGTGAGAAAATTCTACTTCAATTTGCACTCAGAGTTCGTCAATTCTCTCCTTGGAGGTGGATTTTTTTTTAATTGAGTCCCTTGGAATTGTCTTGAGTCATTGTATCAATCGGAGTAGCCAAGTCTTTCACAGTCCATCACCATAACAACATTGCTGTTTACTGTGCGTGATGATCTTTGGTTCTTCTCACTTCACTTTGCATCAGTTCATATAGGTCTTGCCATGTTTTTTTTTTCTGAAACCACCCCCATTTCCCATATTTACTGTTATAATGATATACTGTTGTCCTGTGTCATTTCCCATAGTACAACAATAGTAAATCACAATCATATGCCACAACTTGTTCAGTTATTCCCCAATTGATGAGCAGCCCCTTGATTTCTAATTCTTTGCCACAACAAAAGACCTATTATAAATATGTTTGTGCACATAGTTCCTTTTCCCTTTTCTTTGATCTCTTTGGGATACAGGCCTAGTAGTGGTTTTGCTAGGTCAAAAGGTATGCACAGTTTTATAGACCTTTGGGCATAGTTCCAAATTGTTCTCCAGAATGGTTAGACCAGTTGAACTGCTCCACCTAGCAGATCATTAGTGTACCTATTTCCCCTCATTCCCTCATCAGCATTTGTCATTTCTGATAGCTGTGAGGTAGTACCTCAGAGTTGTTTCAATTTGCATTTCTCTAATCAATAATGAGAGCATTTTTTTCATATAACTATAGATAGCTTTGATTTCTTATTCTGAAACCTGCCTGTTTATATCCTTTGACCACTTATTAATTGAGGAACGGCTCTTATTTTTATAAATTTGCCTCAGTTCAAGTCTCAGCATATATTTGGAAAATGAGGTGTTTCTCTGAGGAATTTGCCATTAAAATTTTTATATTACTTCATTGTCTATGGTACCTTTTAGCAAAATATAGTTTCCCTGATCATCTCTTTTAATTAGGTCTATTTTGCTTTTGCTTTGTTTGAGATCATGATTGCTACCCTTGCCTTTTTTACTTCATCTGAAGTATAATAAATTCTCCTCCAGCCCTTTATTTTAACTCTGTATGTGTCTTTCTGTTTCAAGCATGTTTCTTGTAAACCACATAATGTTGGATTCTGGTTTCTAATCCATTCTGCTACCCACTTATTTTTTATGAGTGAGCTCATCTCATTCACATTCTCATTTATGGTTAATAACTGTGTATTTCTTTCTATCCCATTTTCTTCTATTTTGTTCTCTGTCTCTGTCTCTTTGTCTCTCTGTCTCTTTCTCTTTTTATCCTGTCCCTCCTCAAAAGTTTATTTTGCTTCCCTCAATAATTTTTAAGAGTGTGAAGGGGTCCATATAATTTAAAACCTGTTGAACTAGATAGAGTGAGAAGACCTGGGTTCCTGTCCCAGCTCTAGTACTAGCAAGATTTATGATTTTGACAAGTCATATAAACTCTCAGGTGAAAAAGTATGGGAATAGACAATGAGGTAAATCTTTGGGAACCTTGCAGTTTTTCAGCTTTGGTGGTCTGTTACTCCTTTGTATTACTCTTTGCTTTTGTTCTATGTAGCCCTGAATATTGACCCCTCCCCCTGGAAGAGGGTTCATGCAGTATGTCTATGTAGCTAAGAATATTTATAACATGGGTCACATCCTCAAGCCCACCACCAGGTATTCTCTCTCCCTACAAAAATAGTATGTTAAGTTCAGTTATTAAGATTCAAATGTGACTCTATGCTAAATCTACCACATGTCATCATCCTTTTTTAATATATTCTGTGTCCTATACTCAGAGTAGCACAGGACCCAACCAAAAACCTACATGCAGATAATATCTGCATCTGAAGTATCCGCATGCCACATGAACTCTTGGCTCTCTGTCCCAGAAGGACAACAATTAGGGCTATCCAAGACAAAAATGAAGAGGAACATGAAGGAGCACCAGACCCGAAAACTAAGACCTTGACAGGTCCCCAGAGACTCACCTAATCTTCATTTGTGCTCTCTAACATATAACATAGCAAACATACCCAGAAATCAGTCAGTTTAACATCTGTATGTCAGCACTATTAGCAGCACTGAGCCCACTTAAATACTCTTTACTTGTTAACCAAAAAGCAGATAGTGTCCAGAATTCATCTCTGACGTGCAATCAGCCATAACTGTGTTTCATTCTCATTACTAACATTGAAAGGACCAGAATTCCTGTACCCATAGTGGTAGCAACTCTCAAGCCATCAAGAAAAACCTCATTACCTCAGTAGAAGGTGGTGACTGAATACTAAGGACAAAGTAGAAATTTATCAGGAAGTATATTCAACTCTAGGGAGTTTCATAAATTGATTCTAGAAGTATTAACCAAGTATTCAATTTCCCTTCAGCTAAGTCACTTCAGTTAAGTCTCCCTTGGGAACTCACCATTCTCCCAAAGACTTCTAGACTGATGATATGGAAATATCATCAAAAAATCACCAAAAAAAGTCACCAAAAAGTCTATTAAATGTTTTCTTTTTTTTAGCGAGGCAATTGGGGTTAAGTGACTTGCCCAAGGTCACATAGATAGTACATGTCAAGTGTTTGGTCTGAGGCCGGATTTGAACTCAGGTCCTTCTGACTTCAGGGCCAGTGCTCTATCCCCTGTGCCACCTAGCTGCCCCCCTATTTAACATTTTTGTCAAGCTCATGAACTTCTTTTGAAGATAATAATAATAATGTTTGCCCTCTCTATTACTCAAAGTTTTTCTGATGGTTGAATGAGATAATATTTGTGGAAGCACTTTGCACAATATAAAATACTCTAAAATTGTCAGACATTATTACTCTACTAGTATTTTATCAATTTTTGTCTCAGAACTGTGGCATCCATCATGACTCTCTTTAAAAAAGAGCCTAAGTATAGATGGATCAATATAGAGATAGCTACATAGATATACATGTATACATATACATATATGTGTACACTCACATATACATGTATAAATGAACAAATTAGTTAATAAACCATGAATAAATAAATAGATAGATGAATGCATGAACATATATTTGGTGGATTTTTTTTTTTGGTTAGGCAATGGGGGTTAAGTGACTTGCCCAGGGTCACACAGCCAGTAAGTGTTATGTGTCTGAGGTCACATTTGAACTCAGGTCCTTCTGAATCCACGGTCAATCCACTGCGCCACCTAGCTGCCCCCATGAACATATATTTGGAAAATAAAAGGAAAAAGCTTTTTTTTCAGTGTGTCTTAGACATCCAAGAAGGCTTCACCCAGCTGAAGGTCTTTTTTATCTCAGGCCCTTTTAGTTCACCCTGACCTCCCACACTCATTGATAATAAAGGTGAATGCTTCCAACTAAGCCATAATAGCTAAACTGTTCCAGCAACAGAACCCCCCAGAGGCCCTCGATTGTCTCAGAGTGAATGTAAATAGCAATTGTTTCTGTTTTGGCCAGAAACCTCGAGGGTCTTTCCCTCACCGATTGATTTTTTTTTTTGACTAAGCAAAGAGGCCATTCTCTGCCTCATTTCTTACCTAGCCTTAATCACTGAATGGGCATTGCCTCAATCAAACTGAGACTTTGGAAAGACCTTAGTTTTAAAAGGCCGAGATGCCACTCCAGTCTTCCTATCTATATCTTGCCACTGGACCCAGCTGGCTCCAGAGGAGAAAGTGAGGCTGGTGACTTTGCACAGCCCTCCCTCACTTAAATCCAATTCACTTGTATATCATGGCATCACCTCCCTGATGTCAAGGTCCTCTTTGAGAATGAAGATAAATGACAATAACAACAACTGACTATCTGGTGTATAGGTGTCAGGGAGATTTTAGCAATAAAGGCCATTTTTGAAGAATGCAGACACCTATTTGAATGCATCCAGCATGGTGACCAGACATAAAACAGCAGGGAAAGCAATAGATTTGAATGAGAAGACTTGAGTTCTAATCCTGACTCCCTTATTTATTATAAGGTATGGGTAAGTGACCTCGGGCAAGTCACGTCACCTCTCTGAGCCTCAGTTTCCTAATTTGTAAAAATGAAGGGAAGTTAGACTCAATGACCTCTAAGGTCCTTTTCAGCTCTTAACTTCTGATCCTATGAACATGAACTATTGACATTTAAACTCTCCCTACACTAAAAAAAAAAATGCCTAAAACTGCATCAAGCTCATGGGATCTTGTTTTGAATGATTTAACTTTATGCAAACCTACCACTTGGTGACCCCAAATAGTAAAATAGAGACTTTGTCCTGGAAGGAGAATTCCCTTTGAAGACTCAGGATTCATAGTTCCCTTAAGACCTGTGAATCTTTTTGGCACAGTGAGAAATGACAGATATTATCTAAATATGATGTCTTCCCAGGAGACCTTTTAAGGATAGAAAGGTTGAAGGGTCTTCAGGAGGGAGTCCTGGAGCAGAATAACTTTCAAGTGTACTGAGGGTCTATTGTTGCTATAGCAGAGAAATATGATCCTTGAGACTTAAAACCCTACAGGTTTACTGCAACAGACCCATGGCAGAGTCCATGACAGAACCAAGAATTGGCATATTAAACTATTAGGAGGACTCTATCTGGAAGCATATTGAGAAGAGGAGGAGGAAAGGTAGCAACAGTAGCAATAGCACCCTGGGCTTCTGGTTGGTGAGAGTTCTTCATATCTAGCCCTAACCAGAACTTCCATGATGCTCTCTGGTCATCTGCATGTCATTCCACCACTAAATGTACCTTTCCCTCTCCTCTAACCCTATCCCCAATCCTATCCCCACTTCTATCTCTAGCTCTGGGAACAGTACCCAAATCAACACTAACATTCAACTGTTCTATGACTCCACTCAGCATCTCTCATTTCCCAGACAAAACACCCCTCTCTGGTCACTATTTCCTTATATATGCTGTCTTCCTCTGTCTGAATATAATTTCCATGAGATAAAGAATTGTCTTGCTTTTTGTATTTGTATCCAAAGCACATAGCACAGTGCCTGGCATATAATAAATGCTTTTCATTCATTTATACAATAGTGATAGCTAACATTTAAGTGCTACTTCCTAATTTACCAAATACCCTATGCAAGTTATGCTCTCAACACTCTCTGAAAAATACCACATGTGTGACCCTCTACTCAAGTACAAGGATTTTCCCTCATAGCACCTATTTTGACATACTGCTTTTGAAACAACTCTTGATACTCCACCACTGCACTGGCTGCTGGGAAAGCCATTCTCAGTATATCTCCTCTTAGATTGTGAGCTCCTTGAGGGCAGGGAAAATCATTTGCCTTTATATACCCAGTGCTTATCACAGTGCCTGGCACATAGTAAGCACTTAATAACTGTTTATTGAAATACTGAGCAACATAGGTGAACGCATGCATTGCCAGTGCTTTCTGCCCCAAGGCAAAAAATAATGACTGTTGAAAAGAAGAAATTATCTCCCCTACCCCACCTACTTTCATTCAATATTGCTTGTAAACTTTCTTTAATTTTTTTCTTTAATTTCTTTTCCTTGCTACTACTTCTCTCCATTTAATATGGATGCTTATAATCTTCCATGATCCACTCCATGAAATTTTATGGAGTTTTATTCACAAAGTTTTATAAATGAACTTATATTTTAAACTTGTGTTATGCTTGGCTGCTTTATCTTTCCTCTTAGCAAGTAAGTCAAGCATTTGCTAATTATAATGGTCTTTAGCCTCTTTTGGTATTCTTTTCATCATGATTCATTTAAATCCATTCAATGTGATCATGAAGTTATTGTCACTGGTGTCAATTTCCACTATCCGCATCCTCTTTATTTAATAACATACAGTTGGACAAGTTGGAGCTATTTTAATTGCAGACATCTTCATTTCTCATTTTTATTCTTCTTGTTCTTATTCTTTCTAGCTCTGCATCAATTTTTATCTTTATTCCAAAGAGTTAGTGGAGCACTAACTAGCACTA
This sequence comes from Vombatus ursinus, assembly GCF_900497805.2. NCBI lineage: Eukaryota > Metazoa > Chordata > Mammalia > Diprotodontia > Vombatidae > Vombatus > Vombatus ursinus. Next base: position 397,430 of record NW_020954379.1, read on the forward strand.
AGAAGACAGACTTGTTCCACAGCTGATTCAGGAATGACTCCCACATCAAGAATATCATCTCCTGATTGTTAAAATCAAATCAATTTCACTCTTTGTAACATTATTTATTTGTCACCATCCCCAATGCCTTCTAGGTTTTTAATTAAAGAAAATATTCACAAAGTAGAGGCTTGAGGATTTTGTGTAGAATTTCATTCTTTGACTTCTCTTACACCCTACTCCTGCTCCATATTTTACAACATATTGTTGTTGTTTTCACATTTTCTATCTTTTCTATGAAGTAACCAAATATCAAATAATGTATTGATTTAATTTGGGGAATTATCAATTTCTTTATCAAATTTCTTTATGTCAATCAGCCAAAAAGCATTTATTATTCACTTACTGTGTGCTGGCCTCATGCTAAAAAAAAAAAAAACCTGGAGAAATATCCTTATTCTCTGAAATAGATGCTAATGAATAAACAGAGCTATTTTCATGGTGGTCTTTTCACAGATACTTGTCATAAGCACTACAATACAAGACAACCAAATATCCCATGAAATGATGTTTATTGTTGCTGTTTATTGTAGATTTCTTTATGTCCAGGTGGAAATCATAAGCCATCTCTCCATTTATCTGCAGCTTCCTTCTGTCTTCTGGTTTTGTTTATAGTGAGAATGTTAGGACTAATACAATTCAGTTGCTCTAATACAATGTACATTTGTTGGTCATTAGATGAGAATCTCACATCTAAGTTAATCTTCACAGATAGTTTAAAGACTGTGATTCTTAATATTTACCCTTGCCCCTCTTCCTGCCATTCTGACAGCGTAACTAAAGAAACAAAAGGGAGTCCCACAGAACAGAGCACAGAGTATTTTTGGTTGTTTTGTGGGTTACCATAGCTGAACTTTACCATGCCTAATTAGGCTAGTCCTCAGAAAGCAGACACAGTGTACTACCAGGACCATTTTCAAAGCTTTTCCACTATGATCAAACTTATCAGAATTTGCACAACCCTGATCTAAGCTTTGAGGATCCAGTCACCTCCACCAGGATGATACATTGGAGTAGGACTTGGTTAAAGAGCATAGCAAAAAAAAAATCTCTTTTTATTAACTTTAGTGTTTATTGCAAATCTCAATTCAAACTAAGATTCACTTTCCTAATGACACTATTCTTCATAGTTTACTCACTTTTATCATCCTCAGATATTTCCCTTCCCCCAGTTTCTTGTAGTGATGTTTTCTTAATCTGAGTTCATTCATGATCACACTATTCATAAACAGCAGCACTTTAGACACTCCCCCAAATACTTCTTCAGTGAAATCTTTTGTGATTCCATCACCCGAATTTCCCTCTTGAGAACTTCCTATCCCCCTTTAATGGACTCTTTTGGAGTCTCAGGTCACACAATCTGATTTTTATCAAATCTGTACTTCTAACATGTCAGGCTATGCCTGTGATCCATCTCCTTACTAATCACAAACTCCAAGATACTATAGTCACTGCTAGTATAGTCAAGTAGAAAAACCTTGACTTTGGAGTCTGAGGGTCTGGGTTCAGATTTTTCCTCTGATGCTCACTACCTGCAATGACTTTGGACAAATCACTTAGCTTCTCTGGACTCCAATTTCCTGATCTATAAAATGGGGAGAGTGGCCTGTCAAGTCCTTTCCAGACATAAGTGTATGGACTGCACTCAGCAGTTCCTTCTTATGGGTCAAATTGAAGTCCAGACTACTGATTAATATCCCAAGTCATTAAATTACCAGCAAGATTATATCAGGTGCTCTGCTTTTAGCAAGGACCTAAAAGATACTTAGGTAATATTTACTTCCCCATATTAAAATCTGTAATTCAATTTTCTTACTGTCCGTAATTCATGCATAGACATCTGAGTCCACGAGCATTAATACTGCCTTTCTTTCTCATCACTGTCTCTTGTGTATTAAAAAAACTTGGACAAGTCATTTAACCACCCTGGGTCTCAGTTTCCTCGTCTGTAAAATAAAGGAGTTGGACTAATTGGCTTCTGAAATCCCTTCAGCTCTAAATTGATCATGCCATGACTTTTGCTTTAATTTTGCTGACTTCATTGTATGTTTACAATATTGTTTAGCTGTTACATCTTGACTTCTTTCTCCTTTTTCTCCTCCATTTTCATTTTGAAGCCCTCTGAATCAGATAAGGGAAATGGATAAAATAGAATGCTACCTACTTAGCAATTGTGATAATATAGTAATTGTAGACTGACGCATCCTTATCTACTGACTCTCTGGATTTAGGGACATAAAAATATATGCTTTCTTCACTCAGCTTCTACAAGAATTAGTAGGTCCTAGAAAAAGGAGAAAGAAATTCATAGATAGATAGATACAGATATAGATATACCATTAATAATACATTGTCAAATATGTCATTTGTTATAGATTCGTCCATTGAATGACCTTTTGCCCAGATAAAGGCATGAGCTGGCCCATCACTACATTTGAGCAGGGTTCAGAATTAAATTGGAGGAAGGGATGGACTGTATTATATTTGGGACATTATTTAACACTTTCAACAATTCCAAGGTTCCCCCCCGATACAGCTTCCTCTGTATTCAGCTTAGTTGAGGATTTCTTGCTGATGCCACCTTCATATTACTCTCCATAGAAATTGCTATATCTAAATGGTACTTATTGGGAGAGACAGGATACCAAGAAGCAAAAAAAAAAAATTCCATAGGAAAGGGAAGGACAAACTTTACCTACTTCATAATTTAGCACAACTATGCCTCTGTGTACTAGTGGAGACTGTTAGTTTCCGACATTGTAGGCTGAACAGATGTGAGCATTGACCTTAACCAACAATGTGACACTGAGAAGATATGGATAAAATATAGTGGAGAATGAGAGAGAATTGGGAACTGTGTAAGTGTGGATGGTAGACCTGGTGACTGGTTGGCCTCAACAAGGAAAAACAAATATATTGATTATAGAGCACAACTTTCTACTGTCTATTTGATGCAACCCTTGCACCCCATTTTAAAATGCTTTCTAAATTCCCCCTTTAAGAAAACCTTTCTTGGGTAATTTATCAACTCTAAAATTCAATTCAACTCAACAACATTGACTGAGCATCTATTCTGTTCAAGCCCTTATATTAGATGGTGAAAAGCATACAAGAACAAATAAAGTAGCTCCTGTCCCCAATGAGCTTATAATCTAGCAGGAGTTGGGAGGAGAGCATATGGCAAATAAACAAATGATTTTAGTACAAGGCAGAGTGGATAAATGTCTTTAGGCTGGTAGAACAAAATGCAATGGGAATAGAGAGGAAGGAGAGATTCCTTACAGCTGGGATTATGAGAGGTTTCATAAATGAGGTAAAATTTGAGCTGGGCTTTGAAGGACAGATAAGTTTTTAGAGTAATGGAGGTGGTGAGTGAAAAGGTTTATTAACAACATAAATGCTAGGACACAGGCAGGAAAGTTCAGGTTGTATTTGAAGAACAGCGAGTAAACAGACCAGTTTCTCTAGAGGTCAAAGATTAGACAAGCACCAGATTATGGAGGACTTTGAATGCTAGTCCAAGAAATTTTGACTTTACAGAATATCAGATGAATATATTAGAAAGATCACTCTGCAATAGTGGGCAAAATGGATTGCAGGAGAGAGAAAATGTAAATTAGGAAACCCATTAAGAGATTGTTACAATAGCCCATTTGAGAAGTAATAAAGGCTAGAATGGATAGACTCAGAGTACAAACTGAAACATATTTTCTTCCATTTCTTTCTCTTTTTTTGGAACATGGCCAATGTGAATTTGTTTTATATGTCTATACATATTTGTAATAAGTTTTATTTTTATTGCCTTCTCAATGGGTGAGAGAGGAAACAAAAAAGGGAGAGACTTTAGAATTGAAAATAAAATTTAATTTAAAAAAATTTATCTTAAAATAATAAAATAAGGGAAGAAATGAGGGAATAAGCATTAATTAATATCTATTATGTGCCCGGCACTATGCTAAGTGCTTTACAAGTATTATCTCATTGGATTTCCACAACAAGCCTGGGAGAGAAATGTTATTATTATCCCCATTTTACAGTTGAGGAAACTGAGGCAAGCAAAGGTTAAGTGACTTGTTTAGGGTCACACAGCTAGTAAGTGTCTGAGGCTGTATTTGAACTCAGGACTTCCTGGATTCAAGCCCAGGACTCTATCAAATGTGTCACCTAGATTATAGGAGGCAATGAATATAGAGGATTGGTGGCCAGGGAAGGTATTTTGCTACAGGAAATTATAGAGATGGTGAGTGGAACCATTGGGAAGTCAATTGATACACCCTTTTTAAAAGCAATCAGTAGTATTGATGGGGTTAAAGTTCACAAAATATGGGCTGGTCTGTCTATCTCTAAACCATCCTTGGAATAAGTGCCGAAGTGATTTACCTGAAATGCAAGTCTGACCATATCCCTTCCCGAGTCAAGAAAATCCAATAGCTCCTTATTACCTCTAGTATCAAATAAAAGCTCATCTGTTTAACTTTTCAAGTCCTTCATAGTCTAGACCCAATCTACCCTTCCAAATTCTATTGTGTATTGCTCCCCATATGGGACTGTAGGTTCTGGACAAACTGACCTTATTACTGTTCTTTACACAAGCCTTTGCAATGACTGTCCCCCATACCTGGAATGCACTTCCACCTTACCTCCACCTCTTAAAATCCCTTGTTTCCTTCAAAACTCTTTTCAATTAATTATGAGCACAGAAAATTTTTTTTGGTTTTTTTTCATAGTAAATGAAATGAACCCTTGAGCATATTAAACAAAAAACTTCTGGCCAAGCAAAACCTTCTGTGTGAAGTCTCCCATGTGATAGTACTTTCCATGAACCTTGGATTTATGTTGTATACATTTTCTATATACTTATTCATGTATGAGCTTTCTCTCCTAATACAACCTAAGTCTTTTTGAAGCCAAGGACTATTTCTTTTTTTTTTCCTTTGTATCCCCAGTACCTAACACAGTGCCTGACACATAGTAGGTACTTAATAACAGCTGAATGATTGAGTGATTGATTGGGGCCAAACAGATATAGGGCACTCACTAATTGAGAAACTCAGCCCCAGACTGGGAATTTCAAAACTAAGTGAGTTGTTGCCCAGGACACAGTTTCTGGAGGTCAAAGTGCAAGTACAGATGGCAAGATAGTGACTTAAGGTGGATATCTAGATAGTATAACATCACCTATGGTGCCTACCACAAAGGATCCTTGTGAGGTTCAAATGAGAAAAATCTAGGTAAAGTGATTTACAAACTTTAAATCATGATAGAAATGTCATCTATTATTACAGTATCTGAGTGGGAGTGGGAGAGAAAAGGTTTTAGAGTGCATACCAAACTGAAGGTCTACAGAGCCATTGTGCTAACTTTATTGTTGTATGCCTGTGAAACCTGCACAGTACACCAGAAAAGTGAACCACTTCCATTTGAATTGTCTTAGGAAGATTCTGAAGATTATCTGGAATAATAAGGTACTAGACAGTGAGATTCTGTCTTGGGTTGAACTGCCAAGCATTCACCCTACTGTAGAAAGCACAACTCTATGGGGCAGCTAGGTGGATAGAGCACCAGCCCTGGAGTCAGGATGGCTTGAGTTAAAATCTGGCCTCAGACACTGACACTCATTAGCTGTGTGACTCTGGGTAAGTCACTTAACCCCAACTGCCTTACAAAAAGCACAACTCCAATGAGATCACGAAGCCTGAATGGTAAACATATGTTCACTATTTTATGGAGAACTCAGGCGAGGCAAGCACTCACATGGAGATCAGAAGAATCAGTATACTGACACTCTTTCTCCAAGTCTTTCTGAAGAACTTTAGTAATGATTTGAGACATGAGAGATGCCGGCATGGGACTGCCCAGCATGACATGCCCACAGGGAAGAAGGTGCTGTGCTCTATGAGCAAAGCAGAATCGCAGTAGCACAAAGGAAATGTAAGATGTGCAAATCTAGAGACATCTCCATCCCAAATTTCCAAATGGACTATTTGTGACTGACCTGTCGTACAGCCTTCCAATCTCAGATTAGACTGATCAGCCACACTCAACACACTATACCATCACTGGTCCTTTTTGAGTATGGAAGACATACAGCAATAACAGTATGCTGAGGAGAGGGCATGGAACAGGAGATCTTTTGAATGTGACTCTGGATAAATGTGCATGATTTGATGGCAGAAGACCCTGCTTTCCAGGGCATGCAGCTGTTGATTTTGTGATATTATCACATGGGTTACAGAAAAGATTCAAAGCCTCCAGTGGACACAGGGTATAGAATGTTCACACTGGGCTCGACACGATTTTTTCCAAACTTTATTTGGTTGCGTAAATATCTTAACTTGTCCCAGTTCTGGTGGCCAGTGCCCTCAAGTTGCTCTAATTTGCCAGAATCTCACAACCCTCTCAACTCACACCTACTTCTGCCCTACAGACAGCTCTAAATGATGCCTGCTTTCTCACCTCATCACTGAAAATGGAATTTTCTTAAGGAAGCTGATCTCAGTTGTAATTGTTAGGAGAAAACACCCAATCAAACTTTGATTAACTTTCGAAGATCTAAAGTTGAAAGGACCCTGAGTTGGTTTTTGTTTGGTTGTTTTTTTTTTTTTTCCAGAAGGGGCTGTGTTTTCTATCACAGCATGACTTACACGGAAATGTGTTTTACACAGCTGCACATGTATAACCTATATCAAATTGCTTGCCTTCTCGTTGTGGGGAGAGGGGAGGTAGGAAGAGAATTCGGAACTCAAAATTTGAAAAAAAAATGAATGTTAAAATTGTTTTTACACGTAATTGGGAAAAATTTTTTTAAAAATTATAAAAAAAGAAAGGACCTTACTGGTCATCATTAGTCATGGAGTCCAGCCTTCTCGTTTTACAGATAATGAAACTAAGGCCTAGGGTGGGGAAGTGACTTGTCTAAAGTCATGCGGGTAGTGGGCAGCAGAACCAGGATTCAAACTTGGATCTTGGGACTCCAAAATCAGAGCTCTTTCTACTGCATTAAATATTAAGCTTCAGGAATCTTTGTATTCTTGACCTAACGTTCTAGCCAAAAAGCTGATTATTTAATGGTGGAATTTCTCTGATGAGGTTTCTGAAAGAGAGGGTAGGTTATTCTACCTTGCATGCTCTTAGGACCCATAAGCCACTGAACCAAGCAGCCTTCATGTCCTACGAGAAAATGCGAGTCCAAAGCAGAGGCTCAGTAAGGAAAAAATGGAAGAGAATGAAGAAGAGAAAAGACATTTAAATGGCAGCAGGTGGTGATAGCCCCTCTGTACTTTGCCTTAGTCAAACCATATCTGGAGGATTGTGTTCATTTCAGGGCACAAACTCCATTTTTAAAGGAATGCTGTGATTACTAAATACCCAGAGTAAGGTGACCAGAATGATTAGGGGTCTAGAGAATCTGATATAAGAAGGATCATTAAAGGAAATACGTATGTTTAGCCTGGAGAAGACTTAGAAGGAACATGATGCCTGAAATACAGCATATGAAGGGCTTTCATTGATCAGGGATCAGATTGATCCTTCCTGGTCCTGGAGGAGGACACTAGAAGCAATAAACAAAAATTGCAGAGGGTCAGATTTGGGTGCCACATAAGGAAAAAATTCCTAGCAATTAGACATGGCCAAAAGTGAAAGGAACACCTAATAAGGTCCCATCACTGTAATTCCTTCAGTGAGACTGGACTTAGGGAAATTCCTGGCCATCTATGGGTTGGCCAAATGGCCACTGAGGTCCCTTCCAACTTTGAGAAACTATTATACTATCCCAAAGTGTCTCTTGCCTCCCAGGCTCTCTTAAGTTCATCTCACATCCCACATACATTACATGTAAAATTCATGAACGGCAGTAAAAGAGATTCATTGTTAAAAATCCAGCCACAACTGCTTGGATGCTTTCAGCACCATAGGTGACCCATCCCCAGTAGGGTACCTCAAAGGAAGATTTAATTGCTTGTTTGAAATAAATTGGCTCCTCAGAGTCTCCACAGAAACTTTGTTTAGAGTATTAATTGGCAGATTCAGACAAAGTTCCAGAACAAAGTTTTATCAAGTCCAATCCAATTCATTTCCCAGTTAATGAAGTGCTCTGGGTTAGTCCATTTGCCCTTTTCCCACAGGGAATATCTGATTAATTTGTCACTGAGACTAATGAGCAACAGGGGGCTTGGAGAATTTGACTTGTTAGCAAACCAAGAACTCAGGGGCCTCCCGTGTCACTGCCCAAATCAATTTCTCTAGATACTAGTGCTCAGCCTCCCAAGAACCCCTGTTGCCATCTTCTTAATCACACCTCAGGGAGAGGCAAAAAAGATTACTGCCATTGAAAGGTTCAATCTGTGACTGGAGTTAAAAGTAATCATTGAAAATATGAATTCCAAAGGGTATTCAAAGGTTACTGAGCTATTCCCAGGTAGTTTGAAAGACTAACACTTTTTTCTTAATGGCAAAGTTCAGAATATTGAGTCTTATAAGCTGAGTATGAAGAGTCAGGTTGACAAGAAGATGGCCCACCCATGGATCTGAGAAGAGGAGGGGATAACCACCATGACTCACTGAGATAAATTAAGGAGTAGAGAGAGTCACAACAGAGAAATCTATCAATAAACATTTATTAAGTGGCTACTATTTGCCAAGCACGACCCTTTTGTCATGCCTTTAGGGGAAAAGTTTCTTTTAGAGCTCCAGGGATGTCCCCCTTCATAGAGTTACTGACAATGTAACATCATGTCCTGTAATCAAGTTAAGCCAAGGTATATCTGTCTCATGATGATAATGATGATGATGATGATGATGATGATGATGATGATAATGGAAATTGTTCTATTAACATCAAATTGAGGGGTAACATGATATAATAGAAAGAGCTCTTGACCTATAGCAAAAGAACTACCTGGTTTTGAATGCCATCTTTGATGCTAACTACCTGTGTGATCCTGGGCAAGCCACTCAACCTCTCTGAACCTCAATTTCCTCATCTGAAAGATGGAGACAGTACCTATAATGCCAACCTTACAGGGCAGGGTATCATAAGAAGCTAATGAGTTCATATATGTAAAGCACTTTATAAAATTTAAAGTATAAGATATGACAATCAACTTCTATCAGATATTATTGTCTATATGTGTGTGTGTGTAGAAATAAAGAAGTACATATGTATATATATGACATATATATAATACACTACACATATATGGATATATATGTATAATATTTTCTCCAGACCTAGCATAATGGCATGTATAATTGTACACCTAGAACCATAGTTAAGAAAAGAATTACACCAGCAGTAGCACTTCTAGGGCTGTATCCCAAAGAGATCATACAAATAGGAAAAGGACCCACGTATACAAAAATATATATAGTAGCTCTTTTTGTGGTGGCAAAGAATTGGAAATTGAGGGGATGCCCATCAACTAGGGAATGGATGAACAAGTTGTGATATATGAATGTAACGGAATACTATTGTGCTATAAGAAATGATGAGCAAGCGAACTTCAGAAAAACCTGGAAAGACCTGTATGGATTGATGCTGAATGAAGTGAGCAGAATCAGAAGAACATTGTACACAGTAACAGCCACGTTGTATGATGACTAACTTTGATTGACTTAGCCCTTCTCAGCAATGCAAGGATCTAAGACATCTCCAAAAGTCCCATGATGGAAAATGCTATCCACATCCAAAGAAAGAACTATGGAGTTTGAATGTAGATCAAAGCATACTATTTGTTATTTTTTTCTTCTGTTTTGTTTCGTTTTCTCTTTCTTGTGGTTTCTCCTATTGGTTAAAATTCTTCCTTACAACATGACTAATGTGAAAATATGTTTAAAGGAATGTATATGTAAAGCCTATTATCAGATTGTGGGCCATCTTGGGAAGGGAAAGCAAGAGAGAAGGGGAGAAAATTTTTAAACTCAAAAGTTTATGGAAGTGATTGTTGATAAATCAAAATAAATTAATAAAAAAATTTTTTAAAAGAAAACAATTACAGCAAAAGTTAGACAGCATGGATGAGAGAAACAGAAAGAGAGAAAGGCAGAGAGGGAGAGAGAGAGAGAGATAAGCAGATATATAAACAGATGGATAAATAGATGGAACATTTTATTTGATTTTAATATAAGCTCTTTGAAGACAGGGATCACATTTTTGCCTTTCTTTGTATCCCCAGCACTTAGCACAGAGACAGGCATATAGTAAGTACTTAATAATACTTATTGACAGGTGTAGCTAGGTGGTGCAGTGGATAGAGCACTGGCTCTGAAGTCAGGAGTACCTGAGTTCAAATCTGGCCTCAGACCGAACACTAAATACTTACTAGCTTGTGTGACCCTGGGCAAGTCACTTAATCCCAATTGCCTAAAAAATAATAATAATAATACTTATTGACTGACAAATCAAATTTTTTTTATTTTTCACAGTAAATATATTAATAGAAAAATTATAATTATTCCTCAATGTATATGTATATGTACACTGAAAGAAATTTCAATGAGACCACATCTTAGGAGTGAGATTCACCTTTAAGAAAGCCCATAATCTATATTCAACCCAATTCTTAATCTCTCTCACCTCAATTTCTTCATCCATAAAAGGAGGAGGTTGGTCTAGGACCCCTTAAGTTCACCTTCCTACTCCAAATCTATGATCCTATATTATCCTATAGTCCAATACAATAACTGCTTTATATCCTTTCTTTGAAATAAGCTGGCCAAGAAGGGGAGTGTAACACAGCAGACTGAGGGCCAGCCTTGGAGTCAAGAAGACCTGGGTTTAAGTCTCTGACACACAACGGCCTAGTAACCTTGTGTAAATCATTCGATGTCTCCATGTCCCAGGTTACATTCAAAGACAAGAAATGGCAAAAGAGTTGCTCACCTGCATCAAATGAGTGCGGGTAATTTCTACACAGAGAAGTCCATACATTGATGTAGGTACAGGTCTAGACCAACATCACAGTCTCATGCTTTCCCAGTAAGAAGCTGGCCAAGCTATTGACATTATTACAAGCTGATTTCCTGAGCAAAATCCAGAGCTTTGGATCTATTGCTAATGAGACAATGTAATAAAGTAGATATGGTGCTATAGGCAGAGTCAGGAAACCCAAGGTTCAAAACCTGTCTCAGATACCTACCAGCTGCATTACCCTGAAGAAACTGTTTAACCCCTCTCTGAGCTTCGGTTTACCCAGAAGTAAAATGGGGATACTAACAGCATAACAATGAGCCTTTTGTGAACATATAATGATAATCCATGTAAAGAATTTTATAAACCTTCAAGTACTACAGAAATGTCAGTCATTATTATTCTCTGCTCTATTTCATTTGATCTTTCTTTACAAGAAATCCTGTGAGGCAGAGAGTATTAAAAATTGTTATTTTAAAAAAACTGAGCTTCATAGAGATAAAGTGACTCACCAAAGATTGTTCAGAAAGTGGAAGAGCTGTTGTTGCTGTTGTTCAATTGTTTCAGTGGGGTCTCATGTCACGACCCCATTTGAGATTTTCTTGGCAAAGATACTGGAGTGGTTTGCCATTTTCTTCTGCAGCTCATATTACAGAAGAAGAAACTGAGGCAAACAGAATTAAGTGACTTGCCCAAGGTTACATAGCTAGTAAGTGTCTGAGGCTAGATTTGAACTCATTGAAAATCCTGACTTTAGACCTCACACTCTTCACTGTGCCACCTAGTGGAAGAGCTAGGACTTCAAATTAAGGCTTCTCGCTCCCATGCTCCTGCCTTTCCACCCTATCCCTCTTCACCTATTCTGTTCTTGATGTCAGATAAGAAATGAACATTCTTCACTATGGGCTCCCCCTCCATACCCAGGGACAGCACGTCTCCTTATCCTTCATGCAGTTATAACACTACTTTCTCTCTTATAATATCTGTGCTGCACCTTCAATCAAAAGGCTACTCTCTGAAGCTGGCCCAGATTTGGCAAAGGCCTGGAAAACTTATGTAGCAACACAATTTCCTTCCCACTCTCCAGCATCCCAACACAGACAGGAGACAGATCTTCCACAAAGAAGTTACGTCCGCCAGAAGCCCTGAGGTGATCTCTATTGGACTCACCTGGATAGAGCCAGAGAAGAGACGCTGGTGTATCCACCATGTCAATCCAATTCAATAAGCCCTTTTACAGAACTTACCACATGCCCAGCCCTGTGCTAGACATTAAAGATGCAAAGACAAAAATGAAACAGCCTTTGCCATTAAGAAGCTTACATCCTACAGGAAGGAAGCAACATATGTAGAGCTAGATACAAAATAAAAACAAAGCAAATGCAAAGTAAATTGGGAAGCAAAGAGAGGATCACTAATCCAAGGGCCAATCTTCCCTGAGATTGTTCAATGACAACTTCTTTGTAGGCCTAGCTTCTGCAAATACCACCTGCAAACGCAAGCCAAACTTTCCCATCAGGCCAGTCCAGGTGTGACCATGAAACTGTTGGCTTCAATCCAGACTTTCTTCAACCACATAAGGAAATGGGAGATTATAATCACTGAGATCTACACAAAGTTTTAAAACAAAAGGAAGGTCACAAGCAACACTCCACAGTATCAAACCCTGCCATATGCAGAATCGGGAGTCATCACAGAAGGAGAAGTTGTAGTCCTGCTTGGGAGAAAGCAGTAAGGGGATGGAATGCATAGAGTGCTGTACTTGGAATCAGGAAGGTTTGAGTTTGAATCCAGACTCAATTACTAGCCATGTGACCTTGGGCAAGTCACTTAACCTGTGGTTCAGTATCCTTATTTATAAAATGGAGATAATAATAGCACCTACTTCCCAGGGTTGTTGTGAGAATTAGGTGAGATAACATACATGAAATACTTTGTAAAACCAAAAGTGCTGTAAACATGTTGTTGTTACTAATTTTTATAACTCTGCAAAAGTCATACTGTTTAATGCTCAGATAAGAATATCTGGAGAGTACATATATAGGAGAAGAAGGGGTAAATTGTTTAATGTGGTTGGATTGCCTGAAAATTGGCTGTACTAAACCAATACTCATTGTGTGATGATGATGGTGGTGGTAGTGGTGGTGATGGTGATGATGATGATGATGAAGATGAAGATGATGATGGGAACTTATAGCGTTTTAAGGTTTGCACAGTTGCACAACAACTCTGTGAGGTGAGTGCCATTATCCCCTATTTTAAAAATAAGAAAATTGAGGCTGAAATAGATTAAGTGACTTGCCCAGGGTCACATGGCTTGATTTGAATTCAGGTCTTTCTGATTCCAAGTATACCCTCTAGCTGCTCGTGTGATTAAAGTTAATTGAATCAAAGCAAATGAAGATGTTGAGAGTGGTCAGCAGCACAAAAATGAATATGCTATCCCACATTCCAGTTCTTGTCTCTCCCATTGATTGGATAGATTGGTGGGGCTAGGGGAAGCTATATCGTCCGCTTTTGGGGAAAGACTTTGAAAGGGGGAGTAGAAAATTAAAATGAGGAAGTTTAGCTTCTTAGTACTGAGCACCTGGTACTGCTGGTTGTATTTTTTTTAATTCTGAACATAGCCCCCCCCCACTACCAAAAAGAAAGAATATTTCAGTATACACAGCAAAAGACAGAAGATTGTATATGAAACCATGATTCTCTTTTTCATAACAATTACTTTTTTCTGAATTGAGTTGCTAAATTTAACCACTATGTATTTTGGAGTTTGCAGCCTCAGATTTCTTTTTTGGAGACAATCTATGAAGTATTTCCATTGGTGTTCCGTTTTCCATGTTCAGAAGTTCTAGGCAGTTCTCTTGTATTATTTCTGAATTTGGATGTTAAAGCTGATTTGTTGTTTTTTGGGGGTTTTTGTTTTGCTTTTTTTTGTCTTGTCATGTTCTTTAGGGAAAACTATGATCCTTAGATTGTCTCTACACATCTTGTTTTCAGGATCAGTGAGTTTTATTTGGATGTTGAGCATATTTTCTTCTAATTTTTTTGGGGGGGGTGTTTCTCTCCTAGATTGTACTTCATTTTTGTGTATTTTTATTCCTAGTATATGGTTCTCCTTTTTGTTTCTTTGGTAAGATTTGCCATTGCAGATTCCAATTTTTCTATTCTGCTCATTTTTTTACAGGACATAAATTTTGTTTTTATGATTCTAGCTTCTCTTTAAACCATACAAGAACAGCATGTTGTGCCTCCACATTCTCCTCAAAATCCACAGGGTCCTCTGTCCCATCAAGTAGGATCATTTTCTTTTGTTTTGCAGTATTTTTTCATACATGCTTGATCTCATTTGCTAGATTTAGAGACTATATTGCTTCCTGCTGATAATATTTTTGGTATTGATTTTTCTTTATGTTCAAGGTCTTTGAATTTGCTTCTTCCTGATATCTTTAGTAATTTTGAGTTTTTTCCCTTTTTGTTTTCCCATATTGCTCATTTACTAAATCTTTCCCTTCTAATGGTGGTTTTCCTTGGGGCAGGATCTCAAAGTGTCTCACCCTCCTCCTTTACTGGGCAATTCATATTTCACCACCCTAGGTTTCTACTCCAAGTAACTCTTGGAGGACCAGAACTGGCTAAATGTTGGGCTTTTTCCCTCAGGCTTAGTGAAGTGCCTCACACTGCTCACATACACACACATACAGAGAGAGAGAGAGGGAGGGAGGGAGAGAGAGCTGTCCTATTTTCTTTGTTCCTCAATTCTCCGGTCCAGCAGTTCAGAGCACTACCACATTGGTACCACCACACCCAGGGTAATTTCTACCATTGAAAGTTTGGGTCTCTGAGGTTCTGGGAAGAGGGGTGTGGTGGGGTGTGAGGTTGAGCTCTACTTTGAGCTCCCCCCCCCTTGTATTTTTTCCCTTTCCCTCAGTTTCTCTGCTGTCCTGCAGATATCTTTTGAAGTAAAGAATGCTGCTATCATGATACTGTCAATAAAGGCTTAAGCAAACTTCCCCAGCTTGGAACAGAAATCTCCAAGGCACTGGAGAAAGGAAGGGTTCAGGGAGAAGGGGGTAGAATCATGGTGCAGGGCTGGGTTTTGTGGCAAGCTTATGTGTCAGGTCCTTGGGTCAGTTGGTGCATTCTCACTGCTAGTAGGAGCTGGTAGGTAGGGACGTGAAAGAGGGACTGCTGAATGAGCTCTGGGTAGGAGTCAGTTCATATTTTTTAACATTCTTTTGAATTCCAGGTGTCCTAGACCATGGAAACAGCTGAAATTACTTTATCTTTGGCACACAAATTCTGTTTTGGAAGAGTATGAGAGGTTGTGGGAACCAGAGTAAATTTCTAGCCCTCCATCTTGTTTGTCATGTAATCTAGAAGCCCAGTACTTGCTTTTTTTAAAAAAAAAAAAAAAAGCTTACAAATTCTACATGTTACCTTTAAGTCAGTTCTGCTTTTCTTTGCTTCCTTCTGAACTTCCTTCTGTTATAATAATAATAATAGCTAGCATTTGCATATCACCTACTATGTGCCAAGCACTGTTCTAAGTACTTTACAAATATTGTTTCATTTGATCCTCACAAGAACCCTGGGAAGTAGATGCTATCATTATACCCATTTTACAGTTGAAGAAACTGAGACAAAGAGAAGTTAAGAGATTTGCTCTGGGTGACAAAACTAGTAAGTATCTAAGGCTGCATTTAAACTCAGGTTTTCCTGACTTCAGGCCTGGTGGTCTATCTACTGTGCTATCTAACTGCTAGATACACTTCCATGCATCTTTAAAAATGTTTCAATGACTTTTTTTTTTACATCACCTGACAACTCCTTCCCAATTAAAAATGGAGGAAAAGGAAGAAGGAAAAATCCTTTATAACAAATAAATATGGTTTAACAAAGTGAATCCTAACAATTGCCATGGTCAAAAACATACTTCTTCTGTCCATCACTTCTCTGTCAGAAAGTGGGTAGCATGACTCATCAAAGGTCCTCTGAAGATAAGGTTAATCATTATTTTGATGAGATTTCTAAGATCTTTCACAGTTGTTTTCCTGTACAATGCTTCTAACCTTCAGTTATTTGTTCCTCTGTTTCTGCTCACTTCAGAGAGTAGTGAGCATCAGTTCATACTATCCAGGATCTTCTGAAATTGTCTCTTTCACAATCTCTTATGATGCAATAGTATTCCATTACGTTCACATACCACAATTCACCAGTCATCCACCAATTGTCTGTGAGTAAATCTAAGGCATCCTTTTAGGTTCTATCTAGTTCTTTGCTTTTCTTTATCCACCTCTTAATCCCTCCTTCAGGATCAGGATGTGTTTCACATTTGACTAGCGCCTTTCTATGTTATCTTTCATCTTTGCCCCTCTCCCATTGCTGTTTATTTCCCCACTGAGTTTGATGTATTGCTATACCAGCTGTGTCTGTTCAACCTTCTTATATCCATTTCAGGAAAGAATGAGATTCACATTTGAGGTCCACTCCCCCAGTCCTTTCCTATGACATTTATACATTGTTCTTTCCACATACCTCAATTATAAAAAATAAGTTCCCCTTTCCCCTTCTTCCTTTCTATATTAACATGTTCCTGCTTTTACCGCTCCTTATTTTCTACTTCTTAAACCCCTCCAAACAGAAGTAACAGAAATACTTCATTTTTTTATTTAACACCCTCAATGCCCTTTGAAGACATCAAGGTTTTGAAAGTACACTTGTTTCTTCTCCCCATTAGAATGTTATTACTACATCATTATGCAGATCCTTGTAATTGATCAAATAAGTTTGCATTTCTAGATTTCTCTGAATTCTTGTGTTTGTATTTGGAAGTTAATATTCAGCTCTATTCTTTTCATCAGAAATTCTTTAAAGTCCTTTACTCCACTTAATATCTATATTTTTTCCCTTGTGGGATTATGCACAGGTTTGCAGGACAAATTTTGTTGACTGTAAGTCTATATTTTTTGCCTTTTAGAGTGCTGTATTCCAGGATCTTCTCTCATTTATATTAGAAGCTGCTAGATCTTGTGATTCTAACAGCAGTTCTTTGGTCCTTAAACTACTTCTTTTCTGCCTGCTTATACTATTTTTTTCTTTTATGTGGGAACTCTGGATTTTGGCTATGACATTCTTGGAACTCTTCCTTTTAGAATTCCTTTCTAGAAATGATCAGCAGATTATTTTAATATTCACTTGGTACCCTGATTCCAATAGATCTGTTTCAATTTATTATTTTTTTAAAAAATACACAGTGTAGGGCTTTTAAAAAGCATGTTTTTTGGGAGTCTAAATGATTCAAAAATTATCTCTCAGGTTCAACTGTTTATATCCATTTTTATTATTCATTTCTAGTTAAAAGACTATTCTCCTTAACAAAGAAAACAGAAGCAAAATAAAAACTGAGCTCTTCCTTCTCTTAGTCCTAAGTTATCATTTTCTCATCCACCCAAACATTAATCCTATTCCTTCTTTCACCTTTCTCTTTTCCCCAAAAGAGCTATAAATCCCACTTTTTTGTTGCTTTCCTTCCTCTCTAGTGTTTCCAATACATTTTTATACAATCTTCCTAGGCTTTTGTATACATCTTCTGTTATTTACATGTCCATCCATACATTCCATACAGTTTAAAAATCTAATTTGGTTGATAAATTTCTTGTGCATCTACATCACTCTCTTTGGGAAAATCTACTTTTATTTGTCATTATAATTATTTCTCTTTGTACCTTTGCAATTTCATTCTTTGGTTGATTTTTGTTGCTGTTGTTGTTTTTGAGAGTTTGCTTGATTTTTTAAGACTGGGTCTCCCTACTTTTGAGGAAGGACAGGGTGAAAGGAGAGAGAGAATAGAAAAATAGGGGAGGGGTTAGGATGAAGGGAAATATAGTTAGCAATAGTAACTGTGGGGAAAAAAATTTGAAGAAAGTTTCTCTGATAAAGGCCTCATTTCTCAAACATATAGAGAACAAAATCAAATTTATAAAAATAAGAGGCATTCCCCAACTTATAAATGATCAAACTATATGGTCAGTTTTCAGGTGATGTATCTATAACCATATGAAAAAATACTCTAACTTATTATTGATTGGGGAAATGGAAATTAAAACAATTCTGAGGTACTACCTCATACCTATTAGATTGACTCATAGGACAGAAAAGGTAAATAACAAATGTTGGAGGGCATGTGGGATAAATAAGACATTAATGCCCTGCTGGTGGAGTTGTGAACTGATTCAACCATTCTGTAGAGCAATTTGGAACTATAACCAAAGGGCTATAAAGCCATGCATACCCTTTGATTTAGCAATACCACTACTAGGCTTGTATCCCAAAAGAGATTTTTAAAAAAGACAAAAAGAAAAAGAAAAAATGACCTATAAGTACAAAAATATTTATAGCAGCTCATTTATGGAGGCAAAGAATTAGAAATTGAGGAGATGCCCACCAATTGGGGAAATGGCTGAACAAGTCGTGGTATGCAATTATCATGGAATATTATTGCGCTATAAGAAATGATGAGCAGGATGCTCTCAGAAAAACTTGGAAAGACTTGCATAGGCTGATGCAGGGTGAAATGTACTGTATACAAAGTAACAGCAATATTGTAAGATGATCGTATATGAACAACTTAGCTATTCTCAGCAATACAGTGATCCAAGACAATTCTGAAGGACTTATGATAAAAAAAAAAATGCAATCCATCCCCAGAGGAAGAACTGATGGTGTCTGAATACAGATTGAAGCATACTTTTTTTTAACTTTCTTTATCTTTCTTGAGGTTTTTTAGTCTATGTTTTCTTTTACAACATGACTATTATGGATATGTTTTGCATGACTACACACGTATAACCTATGTTGAACTACTTGCCTTCTCAATAAGGGGGGAAGGGGTGGGGAGGGAGCAAATGAGAGAATTTGGAATTTGAAGTTTTATGAATGAATGTTAATGAGTTATAGCAATAATTTCTATATAAATATATATTGTATTATAATTATTTATTATTATTTATTTTTATATATGAATTAAAGGAATAATAAATAATTTTTATAAGTAACTGGGGGAAATAAATGAATTTTAAAAAATAAAATAAAGGGTGAAAAAAATAAAAAAAGACTGACTTTCACTATCTCATCTATGTTGGAAGTGCATGGAAGCTTAAACCTGCTCCATTTCTGAAGTGGTTCACCACTCCTTAGACAGCCTGGTAGTCTCTCAATCCCAGTGACTCATCATATCTGTGTTACTCTTGGGGCAGGTACACAAAGAGCTTTAGCCCTACTACAGCTCAAAAATTCAAAACTCAACTGATCCACCAACCTCAGCCTCTCCAGCAACAGGGATTACAGGCAAGCGCCAGCAGGATTTCATTCTTCAGAGCTTCCCATCACTCCTGAGATGACTTTACCTCCTGAATTTTAAACCGTACGATCATTTTTATCCTTTCCCTGGAAACTTTGAAATCTGCTTTCCTAAAATCTAGGGTATATGTCAATTTATTTCATGTTCATGGTCCTCATCATTTTGATTTGAGCAACAGCTCCCACTTGTTTGCCAGAATCAGGGGCAGCAGATCAGTTCTCCTCATCTCTTCTACCTTTGGAAGGATAAAATTACTACTGAAGATGACATCCCAATCTACAGATTCAGGATTACTCTCTCTCCTAAACCACAACACTGCATCTCCAGCTTCCTTCTGGGCTTTTTCATCTGGAAGTGCCATTGACATCTTGAACTAATCACGTCCAAAATGAAATTTGTTAGCTTCCACCCTTTGACACACACACTGCCTCTGTGATACTGGACAGATCACTTAACTTATCAAGATTGTAGGTAATTCAATAAGACTATAAAGGGAAGAACAGGTTCCTATCTGCTTTGGTAAGAAGGCATTTGCTTACCAGGAGCTTTTTACACTGATAATATCATAGCTCCAAACTAAAAAAAAAAAAAGTCCAGATCTATCACCCTAAACCTGCTCCCTCTTCAAAATTCTATATTTCTCTTAACTTCATAGTCTCTAGTGTTAATTCCTCTCCTAAATTCAGTGTAGAATCTCCAGTTTCCTGCTTGACTTCTCTAACCAGATATCTGTCAATCAATCAGCAATTACTTAAGAGTTTACTGTGGCCAGGCACTGTAAACTATCTGCAATTAATATACTAGACTTGAAGTCAGGAAGAACTGGATTCGAATAACACTTCACATACTAGGTGTGTGACCTGGAGAAGTCACCTAACCTCTTTAGGCCTCACTTTCCTCATATGTAAAAATCAGAAGGTTGATCTTAGTGGCTCCTAAGGTCTCTTACATCCCTGGATGTAGGATTTTGTGTCCTAAATGGACTATTTCAACTACACTAAAACTGTTCTCCTCCAAAATTTCCTGTTTCTCTGGAGGGCACCACAATCCTCCCAGTCACCAAGATTCATTGATAACCTCAGAATCATTCTTGACTCTTCCTTCTCCCTGACCCAAAAATCTAATCAGTTGTCAATCTTATCAATTCTACATGTAAATCTCTTTATACTCACTCCTTTCTCCATATAGCCTCACCTTTCTTTAGCTTTAGCTTAATTGTTGCCTTATCTGTGAAGTCTACCTCGATGCTCCCTGTTGTTAGCACTACCTCCCTCCTAAAAACACCTTGTATTTCATTTTCAGCATACATACTGTATTCTTCAAAGACAGTTAAGATCTTCGAATGTAGGAAGTGTTTTCTTTTTGATTTTAGATGCTCAGCTTCTACTTGCTCTGCACATGCTGAGAATGTAGCACATGTGCTGAAATGAATTTATTATAATTTGCTTATTGCTTTGATTATAATTTGTACTTGAATTTGTTAACATTTATCTATTAAGCTGATATTTTCTTTATGAAGAATGTAATTAACCAAGAAAAAGTGACATATCCGGTGTCTCTTAGAACTATTAGTCAATGAACAAGAGAAAAAAAAATCCCTGAATTGGTTAAAGCAAAAAGCCTCCTGGTGCCATCTACTGGTGAAACTGGGTAATTCTGCAGATGGGTTGCCCAAGCATAGACTGATGACCATGA
The DNA here is from genome assembly GCF_900497805.2 of Vombatus ursinus. Taxonomy (NCBI): domain Eukaryota; kingdom Metazoa; phylum Chordata; class Mammalia; order Diprotodontia; family Vombatidae; genus Vombatus; species Vombatus ursinus. The sequence goes on from NW_020954379.1 coordinate 418,435, forward strand.
CAATGAACACATAACACTAATCCTTGATGAAGTTATGAATACATTGGAGAGAAAAAGACACTAGCATCATTAGAAAGTTTGTACAGCACTCCAGTGGAATGTGGCATAGCTGTTGACATTCAAATTGCTTGAAACAGAAACCTCAATTCAAGACTAGAATAAGATTCTCTATCAATAGTGATGCTTTCCAAAGTCTCTTATTCTCAAGTGACATTCTGATAATTGCATTAAGTCCTGAAAAGTTACAAAACTTACTTTAATATAACATCCAACCATTGGAAAGATATTGGCCTAACTATAATGTAAAATGGAGATCATAATAGAACCTACCTCACAGGGTTGTTATGAAGATGAAATAAGATGATATTTGTAACTCAATTATCATAGTGCCTAGAATATTGTTGGTGTTCAACAAATCTTTGTTCTCCTATCCTTCTCTACCCTCCAAACAACTCTTAAGATATCTGTTGGCCAAATTATACCATGCAGTTGGAAGGATAGATACGAGTTGGGCTGCGTGACCTCTGTGGTAATTTGAGGTACTTAGCACCTAATAGTCCTTAATAAATAATAATTTAATTGGCTAATTGATACTATAATTCTAAAGTCTGCAAGGGCATATCATTTCCAAGTTCCATTATTAATAAAACTAGATGGTACCACCACTTGGCTAGTAGTTAATTTTCCTCTTTCATCCCAACACATTTAGCAGCATTCACTAAAGAAAATGATGAATGGATTAAAGGAAGTGTCTGCTTGCTCTTTGCCCTGAGGACCCAAGAGATGCCACATTCTTCTAGGGATGCTTCCCAAAGGTTCAGATCTCCTTAGTCAGTGTCCTAATTGCTATAGGATTTTCATAATAACTTAGCTCCCAAGCCTAATCAAAAGTTGATTTGAGCCCTTTCCAACACTGTTATTAACCCAAAAAGTGGAGGAAAGGCAAGAGTGGATTGAATCTGAGGACTAAGCCTATTCAGGTCTCTTCCCTTGTGGCCTTCATAGTAACAACAATATAATATGCTCTGAGAGTCTCACCCTAGAGAAACTTTGGGATCTTACTCCCTCAGGTTCCAAGGGGATCTTGGTAGAGAAGGAGAACATTAATGAGCTCAATAAGAATTCTTTATAGAGGTGAGAAGAAAAAAGGAGCTTATGACGAGGCTGCATGCTTTTGCCAATAATCCTTGGACAGAGACATGTCAGAACTGATCAGAAGCCCAATGCTTTCCTTTTCTGAAGAAATCCAGTTTGCATTAAGATCTAATGGTATCATCTGAAAAAATCAATGAACAATGGAGAAGAATTGTTGATTGCAAATCACGACCAGGTAAATTGCAGCCATCATGTAGTCTGCTCAGAGAGAGCAAGTCAGAAACATCAAAAACACTCAGAAATGACCTCAACCTCAAGGTGAGTGAAGAGAGGCCTGAGAACAAACTTCTAAATGATTGGGTCAAATTAGCATGTTGACAACCAGGAGATTGTTGAGGAAGGGCATGGATATCATCCCTGACCTCAGCTTCAAAGGTTGGAACTGTAGCCAAGTGTCTCTAAATCTTCTTATGTTGTTATTACTCAAATCTGTTTGTAATCCAGTTATATTTTCAGCTTATACCACCATTTAAATAGTGAGTTTCAATTTACTAGCTAACATTTAAATACCTTCTTTTATCTAGTTCAAATTTACCAAGATCCAATCCCAGCTCTGCCACTTATCTGTGTAAACTTAAACAAGTCTTTTCACCTCTCTAAGCCTCAGTTTTCACATCTTTAAAATGAGGAGCTCAACCAGATGACTTTCTGGATCCCTTCCACTTCTAAGATTATCCTTCTATTTCCTCTTTCCACCCTTCAGAGATATCCCCTACTTTCCCTACATTCACTCTCCCTGTATTCTTCCTGATTCTTTCTTTCAGCTTGATTACATAATTCTCCATTTGTGTTCTTTCAAAGTTGAATACCAATTTTTTAATGTATCATATAACAGCCTCCTTAACCATCCATAATGCCTCCCACAACTCTATCCCCTGACCCATTTTCCTTCAAAGAACTTCAGAGTTATTGGAAGGGCCAGTGGTCTCTCAGTACAAACTCCTAACTAATGGAGGGGTTAAGTCTACAACTTCTACTTGATAGGGACATACTTATACCTTGATGAGACATGTTTTGGCTGCCTTAAATTATTTTCCAAACTAAATTGTATGTAAATAGTTTTATGGATCTCAGATTGTGGTGAAGATGAAAAGGCTAACTAGTGAGGGTCTTTAAGTTATGATCCTATAAAATATACTCCCCCTTCTTTGTGAACCTTTGATACAGGAATAATACCAAACCATTCAGTACAATCCATCCTATGTTGTCACTTTATTCACTCCATGGAGTCAGAGGTGTATTTTAATCCAAGTTCTAACCACTGAGCCAAACACTTCAACTATCTGTGTCTTCACTCCCCCATTTGAAAAACAGACTATAATATACTATAGTCTTATTACAATGTTGTTTTTTTGGAGTAGAATTGAATAAAAGATGAATTCAAAGGTGATTTAGTCCCTGGAATACTAGGAAGATCTTATTATCTACAGCATGGCATAGTGCCACAATCATTGGACCTAGAGATGTCAAAGATAATCTAATTTGGCCCCTTCCTTTTACAAAGAACACTGATATCCCAAAAGGAAAAATAAGTGGCCCAAGCTTGTTAGCACCCTGGCTAGTAGCAGTCTCCAAGACTTCTTTCTCTTTCAATATAGTGCTCTTTCTCCACTATGCTATTCTGCCTGTCACTTGCCATCTGGCCACATCTATTTTTTAAAGACTGGATCTCCTCATCTCTTCAAGGTTGGATGTTGAGGTGCTACTCACAGGTCGATCCTACTTCTTATCAACACAGAAGCTTGGACCGACTTTGTTTCCAACCCTTGCCAGTTCACGCCTCAGGAAATCTCTGGCCCCTCTCAAAGGGGCTCACCATATTGGCTCCAGACATAGTGTGTCCACACTCAACTAGCATAGCCCTACTACAGCTCAGAACTCCAAGAGTTCAGCCTTAGCTTCTCTGGCTTCAGGGATCACAGGTATGTGCCATCATGTCTCATCTTGACAAATCCCCAATATTTAAATTGTATATTATATTTCCAAAGGATTTCAGATTTCCTACAGTTAGTTGATCTTCATCAAATCACCTTTCAATATATGGTTAGTCAATTATTCATGCCCCTTACAACCTTGTTTGGACATATTTATTTAATTTTTAAGCACACTTAAATACATAAATCCTGAATGAAGTTAAAACATGGACACAAGGAGATTTGGGACTTAACTATAGATAGCCTTTATTCATAATATTTCTTTTTCTCTTAGCAGAGATAATTAGTAATGTACCTTATCTTTTTCCAACAAATCTTTTTTTTTTTTGGTAAAGCAATTGGGGTTAAGTGACTTGCCCAAGGTCACACAGCTAACAAATCTTTAGCTTGTTACCCAGCTTTTTTAACTCAGTAAACTGAGCACTAAGAGATAAATGGACTGCCTAAGCAGCAGAGTTTCTCTGGAAGCACTAAATCTTCTAGTCCCTAAATAGAAGTCCAGCGAAACATCAAACCCCTTTAAGAGTTGGTTTATTCCTGAAGGGTGTCTTTTTATCATCACATCTTTCCTCCACCATCTATCCTTGACTGTGCCCACAGAGTAACTTCACAGAAAAAACCTAATATCTCCTCAGACCACTCACACCTTTAAGTGTCCTACCATAACCTAGATCAAAGCTACAATTTTGGATGAGTAAGGCTCTTCCTCTCTCTAGGCCTTTATCTTTCTCATCTTAAAAAAGGAGTTTTTGAACTAGATGGCGGCGCAGTATAGTAGAATGACCTCTGGCTCTGAAGTCAAAGAATTTGGATCCAAATCCTACCTTAGGATATGTTACTTACCTGTGTGACCTTGAGTAAGTTACCAAGCCTCTGTGGGCCTCATTTCCCTTACCTCCAAAATGATGAGGTTAGACTAAATGGCCCCTAAAGTCTTTTCAAGGCCCCAAATCTATGATTCTATGATGCTACGATCTCTGAAATGCTTTCCACCTCTAACATGACTTCAGAGTCTCAGAGGTGGAAGAGGCCTCGGGTGCTATCTGGTCTAACACAAATCTGGTGAAAATTCCCTCTACAGCATGCCTGGCAAGTGACCATCCAGGTTTTGCTTGAAGACCTCCAGAAAGGAGAACATATTAGGAAGATTTTCCTTATATCAAGTCAAGGTTTATCTCTTTCACTCACTGTTCCTAATTTTGCCTTCTGGGATCCAGAATACCGAATCTGTTCCCTCTCCCAGTTATTCTATCGGGAAGAGTTAGGAGATTCCATAGAAGTCTGAAAGAGATAATGGGCAATAATAATAGTGAAACTTGTCTAACTTGCTTTTTTAAAATTAATAAAAATCCACTTTCTCCCCGTCTCAATGGAAGAAGGGGGTAGGGGACAAAGGCCTTGTAACAAATAGGCATAGCCAAGTAAAACAAATTTTCACATTGGTCATATCCAAAAACGTATTTGTCTCCTTCAGCACTCCTAGTCTTTCATCACTGTGAGGAGTACATTCCATCAAGTGTCCCTTGGACTCATGACTGGTCATTGCATAGATCTGAGTTCTTAAGTGTTTCAAAGTTTTGACAAAAATTATGAAATTTAGAAGAGAAACTGAAGACATAGAGACCTTGGTTGTGTCTTTCCACTGTTTCCCACATTGAAAGAAAGGGATACAAAGAGAAAGACTTTGAAAAGCAAAAAGCTGATTAAGATGTTTGTGAATAGGATTTGGGTTTCTGAATAACAGCTTAAAATATAGGATGATAGGCTCCCAGCCAAGGAAGATTAACAAAGTCTAGTAAGGCTGTATTTATCAAAGGTCGTGCAAACCTAACCTATAAAGGGTGGAGAAGGAAGCAAGCTACCTATGTAAGTATCCACAAAAATAGAAACTATAGAGAGAAGCTGCAATGGAGGAAGAAGAATAGCCCTTGAAACACCTGAAAATTCAAAGCAGACAAAATCCTAGAAAAGAGGCAATTGGAAAATCCACACCCTCAAAAGTCTACATACAAACAGAATTTAGGCTACAAGGAAGAGAAACGAGAAGCCTTGATGCAAGGAGGCAAAGTTAGCCCCACAGATATCACTTAGATCTGATGGGATAAAACTTGTAACTGGAACATAATTCTAGATGGCCATGCATCATTCAAAAGAAGCAGGATAAATAATAGAGGTTAAGGAATATTCTATATTAAAAAGGTATATTTGTATTAGAAAAAAAGTTAAACAGTGATGAGCAGCAGGTTGGAGAGCATTTTGTTGAAGATCAGTGGAGGGAGAGAAGGGATTTTGTCACCAAAGTATACTACAGACTACCTGGACAGAAGGAAGAAACAGAAGAGAACCTCAAGAAATAAACAATAAGTCTGGCAGAGAGGCACAGAATAGCAGTGATGGGAGACTTCAATTATCCAGATATCTACTGAGTCAGTCTTTCTCCCAAAAGCAGAGAAGCAAATAATTTTTGACGTGCCTTAATGATAACTTTATCTTTCAAATGATAGGAGAATGAACAAGGGGGAAAAGTCTATACTGAATCTGAGTCTCACTAAAAGGGAGGAGCTGGTTTCTAAGGTTGAAATGATGGGAACCTTGGTAAGGGTTGAGGGGAGAAGTGACTATTCCCTTCTAGAATGTGTGATAGAGAAAGAAAAGAAAGCTAGGCATGATTATATGTGCACCCTAGATTAAGGGAAAGCATAGTTCAAAAATTCTAGAGTGCCTGCATCCAGTCTCTCCCTCTTCCAATCTATCCCCTCCACATCTGCCAAAATAATCACTCTAAAGTACAGAGCTGATCATGTTATTCTGCTCCTCAAAAGCCTTAAGTAAGTAATTCCCTGTTGCCTCAATGACACAAACTCCCCAGCCTAGCCTTCTACAATCTGTCTCCCATCTATCTTTCTAGCCTTACTTCCTATTACTCCCACTTACCCCCCCTCTTCCAGACCAACTTTACCACTAGCTGTTCTCCCAAGTTGACATTCCAGGCATTATGCCTCCAAGCATTTACTCATGTCATCCCAGCTGCCCAGAACTCATTCCCTCCTAATCTCTGACTCTCAAGATCCTTTTCTCCCTTCAAGTCTTAGGTCATCTCCCCTTTCATCACCTCTGAGGTCTTCTTTCCCTAATTTTCCAAGTTGGTAATGTTCTCTCTCTCCCCAAATTATATTGTATTTACTTATCTGTAACATTCCTACCTCCTATAGGAAGCAATTATTCCATTTTTTTATCTTTTTATCCCCCAAATATTACAAAGGCCCTTGAATTTGGTAAATTCTTAATAATTCTTCATTGAGCTGAGTTTCCTGGGTGATGAGGTTTGAAGGTGAGAGGGATATGTGTATTTGCTTAGTAATTCTAGATGGCAGTTGCAGGATTATAGATTGTGGGTATTTAATGAGATTGGATAAAGTGGTACTGTCCCTCTTGAAATCTGAATTGAAGCATTTGATGATTTGCTCAGGTGGACTCTGTCCACTTGGGAAATATAGTACAACTCTGAGGCCCAGGGATAGGAAGCAATTTGTACTTCTCTGGATGAAACAAGAAGGTGAGAAGATAATGAAAGCTGATATAATTGCATACAATACTGATGGTCAGATTATTCACACTCCCAAACTGGGCAGTTCTTTAAAAAGCTAATTTAGTATAAACCTATCTTTGGACTTTAACATTCAAGTGCTAAAATGAGATTTATATTAAATTCTTGACAACTTTCTGTTTTTTCTGAATAGAATAGAAAGTAGAGTTTCTTAGCCCTACTCAGGTATGGAGAACCTTAATATTTTGATAAGTGTATTTCAATATGATGTCCCAAAAGTCTTAGTGCAGTTTAAAGCCTTTGTTTTAAACTACACTTAAATCTTGATAGATTAAAATTGAATTGTATCTTATAGTTACTTTCCTTTGTAATCCTATGTATTTTATTCTTTACATTTAAAAATATGATTCTGAGAAGGAGTGAATAGATTTTGTCAAACTATCAAAAGTAGTCCTGATACAAAAAAAAAGTTAAGAACCCTTGGGATAGAAGTTGAAAAGATTAAAATAGTGATGATACATCTCTCCAATGCTTCACATTTTAAAAGGCATTTTCATACTTGTCATCTCGATTGAAGTTATTAGGACAATTGTTAATACCTCCATTGTACAAATTGGGAAAATGAGATTCTGAGAGTGAAGTGATTTGGCCAAAATCACTCAGCTATGTAGTGGTGGATTGAGCTCAATTCAATTCAACATGTATTAAGCATCTACCATATTAAAGGCACCATGTTATATGATGGAGGTACAAAGACAAAGCAGTTGCTGCTCTAAAGTTGTTTCCATTCTACTGTGTGCCCAGATAAGTAACTGGACCTTTGATTCCAAGTATAGTTCTCTTTTTGCCATATTGCTGTGCATTAGAAGTGCTTAGAAGGCATCCAGTCTTATTCCTGGCTCAAGGTAGTATTGCCCTAGTTTTCAATATGTCTGACAAAGAATATCTCTTTAATATGCCTAGCTCAATACACCATCTAGACACTCTTCTTGTCAAGAAGTTCATCCTGATGTCTAGACTAAATGTCTCTTCCTGTAACTTCAGCCTACGTCCACTCCCTGTGACCATCTCATTAGAGACAGAAAAAGACTTTCCACCTTGCTCCCTAGAATAACTATTTATCCATCCTTTTTCAAATATATCTACTCAGCAATCACCTACTTACAGAAAATAAAAGAATATGAAAGATACTAATGAGACCTTCTCTGTGAAAGAATTTGTCTTACTGGGTTTCCCAAGCCTCAGTCACCTACAAGCCTTGCTGTTTCTGGTGTTCTGTTTCATCTACATAATGACCCTTATAGAGAATCTGCTCATTATTATAATTGTCCAGGCCAACCGGCAACTCCACACCCCCATGTACTTTTTCCTGGCTAATCTATCGGTACTCGAGGCTCTGTATACCTCAGTTACCATCCCCAAGATGTTGGACAACTTCCTGACTGAAAAGAAGACTATTTCCTTTGCTGGATGCTTCACACAACTCTTTTTCTTCCTCTCCCTTGCCTCTTCTGAGTGCTTCCTCCTGGCAGCCATGGCGTATGACCGTTACTTGGCCATCTGCCTACCTCTGCGCTACCCAGCACTCATGAACCCAACTCTCTGCCTGGGCTTGGCCCTAAGTGCCTGGCTTAGTGGCTTCCTGGCCTCTTTTGTGTCAATTGTGCTCATCTCCCAATTGAGCTTCTGTGGCCCAAATGTACTCAACCATTTCTTCTGTGACATCTCTCCACTACTGAAGCTCTCATGCTCAAACACAGAAGCTATTGAGACCTTGGACTTTGTGGCAGCTCTGGCTGTGCTCATGACTTCCCTATTTGTGACAGCATTCTCCTACACCTGCATCCTGGCTACTGTCATCAGGATCCCATCTGGGACAGGCTGCCACAAGGCTTTCTCTACTTGTGCCTCCCATTTGGTAGTGGTCACTGTTTTTTACACTACCACTATATTCATGTATGCCCGGCCCCGGGCCATCAGCACCTTTGACTTTAACAAGCTGGTGTCTATAATCTACTCAGTGGTGACACCACTCATCAACCCTATCATATACTGCCTGAGGAACAGGGAAGTGTGGGAAGCCTTGGCCAAACTCACCAGGATCTCAAGATTCTCTGTGGCTGCTCACTTCAGCTCCTCCGTAAGAGGGAAATTCATCTGAGTTTAGGTGGACGTGTGTCTCATTTCCTCTTATAACTACCTCTGTTCCTCAGGACAGAGGGGGAAATAGCTTAGTGGATAAAAGGGCAAAATGAAAAATTGCAGATGCATACTTGTCTCCTGATTAGTATTGTGCCTTCCTTCTCAACTCCATTGAATATGTGGCTAGAACCATGTGTTGAATCTGATAAAATAGGATTGAATGTGAAGTCTTGCACTTGTGCTCAAAATATAATTTTACAAGTCCAAGATAAGGAATACACCAGTTCAGGGACTTCCAGATTACCCTGATAACTCATCTTAAGCTTGTAGTTCACTGAACCTTGAGAATACAAAGACACAAAACAAAACACACTTCCCTCACCAAGCTTATGTTATTCTTCCAACCTGAAATCTTCTCAGCATCATGAATACATTGAATGTACATTGAATGTACATTGAATAGGTACAAGGAATAGAGCCAGGTGCCAGCCACTATAACAAGCTCTTGTGTATTGGATGGGAAAGAAGCTTCTAGAAGTGAGCTTCCCAGCTCTTTCCTTGACCAAAGCCTTAAGAGGACTGAGCCTCCTACTGCCATCCTCCCCCTTAGGGGAATCCCTCACATTGAGCTACAAGGCTAGCTTATTTCATTTCAAACGTCGAGGTCCAAGAATAGCACCATAGCAATGGACACCAATAGCTTCTCTGGGAGACTCTGGGTAAAATGGATGCCCTGGGCTGCAAATAGATTCTGTGAAGATTAGGACAAGGGGTGGGATGGAATTAGAAGCAGAAAAATTCTGAGATTTAGATCTGAAAAGGAGTTTAGGTTATCTAGTCCTCCAATCATAATTTTATAGATGAGGAAACTGAGGCTCAGTGACACCAAGAGATTGTCCAATCAGACAAGCAGTTCAAAGACTGAAAATTCAGATTTTTTTCCCACTACACTACATAGCATCTGGCACCATCATATGTTTAGAACTATTTTGTTAGTGCTTTGCTCTGCTTCCTGCACTAAGAAGTCCAAAAAGGTTGGAGATGGATGAGGGAAGCTAGATGAAGGAAGGGAGAGATGAAGAGTCTTAAAGGAGAAATGGGAATGGAAATGAACTGGAGCTGCCAAAGTGAAAATAGTGGAACATGGATGGTAAGACAGAGGACTAAAGGGAAATCCCACATGTGGAACACACGGGACCTGTAGATAGTAGCAGAAGGGGTCAAGAGATGGGTGTGTGAATGACTGGATTGAAGGGTTGAGAGAAAGATGTTTAAATGGAAAGAAAAAAATTCTTAATAGATATCCCATTACTCCCTGAGCTTCTAGCATCTTCACCCAATTACTACTCCCACTACCCTCCTCTCCTATCTATTCTCTCTGCCACCATACCAGCTTCCCTTCTCTCCATCCTATCTCAACCTCTCTCTCCTCTTCTAACCTTTATTATATTCTTCTTCCCTACCTCTTTCCATTCTCTGCTCTCCTCTATCCCCAGCCTACAGTACTCTCCTCCCCACCTCTCTTTGCTAAATTACTATATCCCTACTCCTTTTCCTCCTTTAGCCACTGTAAGTACTACTTTCTCCCACCCCACATTCCTCTCCCTCATTATTCCTTCCATTCTTTTCATATTCTCTCCTACTCTCTGCTTTGCCAGTGACTTTTCTCACCACCTTTTCACTTGCCCCACTTCTGTTCCATAGACTCCTGATATGAACCCACAACAGACTTTACTCCATGGCAGACCTCACTTGCCTCTATCTGAGAGAGCTGTCTGAAACTGAATGGAAGCTTTGGTGTATGCCTCATTCCCTGTTCCTACCCCAAGCCCCCCATCCTATCCAGCCCTGATAAAAAAAAAAAATAAGAAGGCATAATACCCATCACACACACACTCCCACTGAGGATCTTTGTGGGAGATTCTCCTAAGTAACTCTGTAAGACAAATCCTCCCCTTAAGATCCTCTAGAGAAGAAACAGTGCTTTGAAGATCTTGAAGGAAGACCTGAGATAGGGCTATACAAAGATATAAGATGACACTTTGGAATAATTATAAAGTCAGTACTGCTCCTATTCACCTGGAAACCTCATTACCTACATTTCTTCCTAAACCATACTATTGCCCTAGAAGCCAACTTGAGACTTGGGAGCCAGTAGCTAAGTGGAATGGAGGGAGTAGGGAGGGGAAAACTAATTGACAGCACTGGAATTGGCCTCAAAGCTCCAAATGCTTCTACATTATAGTATGGGCAATGTGCCCCTATCCAGGAAAAACAAGCAGATAACTGACCCAGGTGGTCTCCTATCTGTAACAGGAATTCCAATAAAGGGATTGGTCGAATGCCTTTCAGAAAGTGTCTCTCCCTGGCTCTGCCCCATATCAGAAATACAGCTATTTTCTCTACAAATTTCTAAAATTTTCTGGTTCCAGAAAAAGGAAGTATATTCAGGATCAAACATTTCTCAGGGATAGAGACCTAGATTTGGATTTAATTCCCACCTCTGATACTTAATAGTTGGTATGTCCTCAGGCAAGAGACTTTATTTCCGAGTCTCAGTCTACTCTTCCATATAATGAGAATAATAATTGTAATAACCAATTTGGGGTGGATTGTTGTAAGACCCCAAATGAGATAACATACATAATTCATTTCATAAACCTTAAAAACCAAAATGCTATTGACAAATAATAGCAGTTATTATTGGCCTGACTAGAGACAACATTTCTTTTCTTCAAAGTTGGTTTGCACCAAAACTGATCAGGACCCATAATCATGCTCCAAGTAAAGAACAGAATCATACCCCCCAAAAATGATGAAGATGAAGAGAGCAGAGATAATAAAAATAAATTAAGTCTTTATTTGAAATTAAAGAAATACAAAACAAAAACTTTTCACTGCAAATTTATATTTTATAAAGGTATTGTGTCTTTATTTTTCAGTTTTGTAAGCTTTAAAACACAACAAAAATGTAATCTATTATTATTGTTATGGTTTTTCAGAAGTCTCTGAGATGATTTCCAATTTACCATGATGAGTCCCCTACCAAGCAGGCTCTTGCTCCCTTCTTTCCTAAGCGAAATAAAGAGAGGCCAACATAGTCACCCACACTGTAATGGCCCTAGCTCTGTTACTAATTAGCTATGTAAGGTTGGGCAAGACACTTAATTTCTCTGTATCCATGCACTTTGGGGAACTTGATAGACCCCCCAACTAAAACTCTTGATCTAAGTCTGTCACCCAACTAAGACCTTCTAAGTCTGTCACCCAACTAAGTTGTTTCTTTAGGTGAACCAGGGGATCCTAGCCACAATGATAATATGAACTCATATTCAATTCACATGGCCAAATATAAGCAACTTCCAAAAATACGGGAGATGCAAGGATAGATGGTTTCTCTAAAATGACTGTGTATAGTCACCTAGTCTCTTTCCTCTGTGATTATCTCCAATTTTTTTCTGGATTTATCTTATTTATACATAGTTCTTTTTATGTTATCTTCCCCTCCTTGATACTCTCAATTAAGATTAATTATACCTCATTGATAAGAAGAAAGTGCCCATATGCCCCATAATATTTATAATATATAATTTTTTGTGGTAGCGATGAATTGGAAATAGAGTAGATGCTCAATGAGTGAGGAATGGCTAAACAAATTGTGACACCTGAATGTCACAGAATATTACTGTGCTGTAAGAAATGGAGAATGTAATGAACAGTGAAAAGCTTGGAAAGATCTATATGAACTGATATGTAGCAAAGTAGGCAAAGCCAAGAAAACAACATACATGACTTCAACAATGTCAATGGAAAGAACAAGCACACAAAAAAACCCCTAAAAATAAATGTCATAAAATTATGAAGAGTAAGTATGGCCCCAAAAAATTAATAAGAAAAGACATCTCCAGCCCACTCCTTTGCAGAGGTTAGAGGCTCATGAGTGAAAAACATTGCCTTTGTTTTCAGAACTTTGGGGTGTATTGGTCAGTTTTGCAAATTTTTCTCTTCTTCCTTTTTCCCTTGTTTTCTTCTAAAAAATTCTTTGCTATATGGAATGGCTCTCTGGGAGGGTGTGAAGGAGGGTTACCGAGAGAAATTCTGTTGATGCACAAAAGATTTCAATAAAAATTGATTTTTAAAATATTGATTGTACCTAAAGCATATGGAAAGTACCTCCTACCACCTAGTTTCAGACTTCCAGTTATCCCTCTGTCTGATTAGGTAGCAAAGACATGGCATGAGGAGAGATCAGATTGTCTCTATTTGGGAAAGATAGACTCCAGAGAGGTAACATGAGAAATTAATTTCTCAGGGCTAAGAACACATCTGATTATTGGTTTTAATAACGAATAATCAAATTTTTATATGGAAAAAAAATGAGCTCAAAGGAACTAAGCAGTGGCAGCTTGTCTTCAATTAGTAGATAGTATTTTGGTCTAAAGTTAATTGTGACAACAAAAGAAATAATAATTCTCCATAGAAGGCATAGGGGACAATACCGTTTTCAGATCAATAATAGTATAGTTTTGACAAGAGGCAACCAGTATAATAGTATAGTTTTGAAGAGGCAACCAGGAATAGGCTGTGTCTCACCTCCAAGGTAAGCCAATTTGTAAGAGATATTGCTGTGTAAAGAGCAGTGCCCAATGGTCCCTGAATACTCTTCAAATATTTTCAAATGCTCCCTTTGGCTCTCTTTAGAAATTCATAGAATATTGAAGCTGGAATTGAACTTAGCCCCCTTCATATACAGATAAGAAAACTGAGGCCCAAAGATGGAAAGTGACTTTCTCAAAGTCACACAGATTTTAATTTGCATAGGTGAAAATGAATGAATGAGTGAATATGAAAAGCATTTATTAAGCACTGTAATATGCTAAGAACTACGCTAATGATAGAGATCCAACTGGGGTGGGGGAGAACAGGGTACTCATTCTCAAGAAGCTCATAAGACATAAAAGAAAATTTAACTAGATTTCAGATAGCAAAACCCAGAGGTCTTTGATTTACATCAGTAAGTGGCATGTCAGATGGTAAGACCTGAAGGCAGTGATAGGATAGCTGAGACTTGAACTCGAGTCTTCAGACCACGAGGCTTATGCTTTGGGAAATATTAAGAGCATTGATAGCCACTCCTTAAAAGTAGGCAGAACCCAAGTATGCATCAGAAAAGCAGACTTGGAGGAATAAGTTTTATTTTTAGATATCAGGAACAACTTTTGACATACTGTAACAAAGAAGTCTATTAGGAAGTTAAGAACTCTTGTATGAGCTGTGTCGTTTTGTTTGTTTTAACATCTTTAGAAAATATTAATAGTCACTATCATTATTATAGAAGTAGCATTTATATAGTGCTTTAAGGTTTGCAAAGCACTTTATAAATATTATCCCATTTGATCCTCATAACAATGCTGGAAGGAAAATGCTATTATTATGTCCATTTTACAGATGAGGAAACTGAAGCAATCAGATGCTAAGTGACTTGTCTGGAGTCACACAGCTAGTAAGTGTCTGAGGCTAAATTTGAACTTAAGTCTTTCTGACATCAGGCCCATCGATCTATCCACCAGAACACCTAGCTACCTCAACTTACCCAACCATCTGGAACTCATCGGCCCAGGAACCTGAGCTCAACCTCCAACTGCCTCTATTCCCCAAATCCTCCATGTCTGTAAAAGGAATGCAGATGTCTGTGTTTCCATTATCATCACAGGATAGTAGACTCTAATCTCGAGGTACTTCCCCGTTCTATACCTAGAAAACTTACACCTCCAGTTCTTTGGATCGTTGAGACTCAATTGTTTTGTTTCAGGCAAGAGCCTTTTTCCCCTTTTTCCATTCCCAGTACTCACATCCCCATCTCATTCAGCCCTTGCCTTCCTAATTTTATCCATTTCTGCCCTCCCCTTTCCACTGTGCTCTATGACATTACAAAATCTCTCTTCTCCTCAAACTTTTCCTATCATTCACACTTTGCTCTGTGACATCTCCACAAGACCGAAGCAACTCTACATCACCAGAGGTATGACTTGCCCCTTCACCTGGGTATCTTAACATTACCTGCATGTGCACTCTTCCATTCAAGCCTGCATATGTACACCCCATTGCTGATCCCTATGCATGTCAACTCTTCTGAATAAGCATTTGTGTATTTGTGTGGGAGTAAGTTCAAGGTTAATAGGATATTTCTTATCTATTAATTATTATTCTGCTTCATTAAATGTGTTTGCTTTGAACTGAGTAATCTTCATGATTAATAAAAGTAATTACATAAATGGAGGAAAATGGACTATGGCTTGAACAGTTTAAAGATATTTGAAAAATTGTCCATATGAAAAGGAATTAGAAGAAAGGTAATTTAGAGTTTCAGAGGGATAAAACCAATGAATGGAACAAGAAGCATGGAAAGGTTTCAGGAATGAAATTGTGACAACACAATTCTCATGAGGAAGAAAAAGGAGGCGGGTGTCTATTAAAACTAAAATGAATACAGAAGGAAATCACTGACCATTTTGGATTTTTTCAAAATACGTAAGAGATGCTTCACATGATGCTTGTAATTTATTAAGGAGTAGAAGTAACCCAATGCTAAAGTATTGAAGAAATATAAATGACGGAAGCAAGGTTGGGCAATCAAAGATAAATACAAAGCCCTATTGGAGGTTTCTTCTGCTGAGCTCTTAACTCTCATCATTATCAACAACAACAAACATTTATTAGGTTCTTAAAATGTGCCAGGTGCTGTGCTAAATACCAGGGATACAAATGAAAAGGCAAGAGAATAAGCATTTTTGTATAGCACCTACTGTGTGCCAGGTATTATGTTAAGTACTTTAAAAATATTATCTCATTTGATCCCTCACAACAATTCCTAGGTGGGTGCCGATAATTATCCCCATTATACAGCTGAGAAAACTGAGGCAGAGAGAATCATAATTGATTTACCTAGGGTAACAAAGCTGGTAAGAGTTTGAGGCCATATTTGAACTCAGATCTTCCTAACTCCAGGATAAACGTTATATCCATTGCAACACCTAGCTACCTCTAAAATAAAATCAGAAACAGTCTCTGCCCTTGAGGAGCTCACATTCTTATGGGAGAGATGATATGCAAACAACTATGTACATACAAGAAATGTACCCCATAAATGAGAGATAATCTCAATGAGAAGGCACAGAGGGAGGGGGCTGTGAAAAGCTTGAATGCAAAAGTTGGATTGCAAAAAGTTGAATGCAAAAAAAAAAAAAAAAGTTGGATGCAATCTAAGTCTTAAACGAAACCAAGAAAGTCATGAGGTACAGATGATGAAGCAGGGCATTCCAGGCATGGGAAATAAATAGCCAGTGAAAAGGCCTGGAGTCTCAGCTCTTTTATGAACTCTCAGGTTAGTTCTCTCAGCTCAGTTTTGTTCCGTTCTACTAATCCAATCAAGGTCTCTTCAGCAAGATGATTTCCCTCTACCTCATAGTAATAAATAAAAATTCATATTTCTGCTATCTTTACCATAACTACCTGTCACTAGAGGTAGTCAAACAGTTGCCACATGAGCACTGCCTGGGATATTGAAGAAAGGATTTCTGCACTGGATAGGAAGTTGGAATAGATGACCTCCAAATTACTGTCCATCTCTTAAGATTCTAATTATATGAAACCTAAATGAATCATACTTAAATGGAGTTCAGAGCATTCCAGATCCGGAAATATGTGTATGCTTAAACCATATTTAAAATCCTAGAGATATTAAGGGAAATGAGAATATAAATCAATTGTGAGCTCTGTCCAAGGTACGTTTAGAGCCTGGCTAGTCTGGATACCACAGTGGGAAAACAAATCTGTGACCTCGCCACTGAGATACACATTACATCTGCTATTTGACTCCCCCAGCTTCTCTACTTAAATATGCCCCTGGGAGACATACTAGTGATGCTATTTCCTCTTAGCCTCCTTCAGAATTGTGTAGCCATCACCTATCACTGGTAGATAGCTAATGAGTCCCTAGGGATTAGCCCAGGAAGGTGTACAACAGCAAATTGGCAAAAGTTTGTATTCCTCCTCCCCCAACAGGAACTGAGGGTTTCAGGTGATTAAAATGTGTCCATGGAGCTTTGATTTTTCCAAAATTTTAGTAATGTGGATGCTTTTCAGCCAAAGGGGATTAATTATTGGATGGACATCATTAAAATACTTGCTTTTCTCACCCAAAGAATCCCTCAAATCAAATCAAATTTAAAACCATGTGTTTGTATTTCCCATTTTTCTGTTTTTAATTTAACTTCTTAATTGTAAACTTTATACTTTTTGTCTTTTCAGAGCATTTATTAATTTGTAGGTTGTTTTTAGGGTTTTTTCAGTTGAATACTCAATTTGTTGTCTTTCTCACTTTTGTTTATCTATGTGTCCAAAGGGATACATTTCTCTCTAAGGACCACTTCAGCTATGTCACACTCACCTTATTTCATTATCATGTTCTTTAACATAATTATTTTTTATTTCTATTATTTATTCTTTGCCTTTTCTCAATCCTCATTCTTCTTGACCTCTCTGCAAGTTTTGATGTTGTAGCGAAGGGCAGCAGGAGGGTAAAGGGTCTTGTAATGGTGGCATATAAAGATCAGATAAAAGAAACTGGGGTTAGTTAATGTGGAGAAGAGAAGACCTAGGTGTGACACCAAAGCTGACTTCAGGTATGTGAAAGACTGACAAATGGAAGAGGAAATGGATGTTTTAATCAGCCC
>NW_020954380.1:0-6368 GCF_900497805.2 Vombatus ursinus
AAAAAAGCAAAAAATATCAATTAACTCCCTAAAGTAAATGCCAAAGCAAAAAAAGTCACATGTGGGATGGTGTCTCACAGGGTAAACCAAATTCCTAATCTGGGTAGATAAGGCATTTTTTCCACATCTTCTCCAAAGGAAAACAACTTGATTTGCACATACTAAAATCTAATTCTCTTCATTCTAATCTTTTTCAATCATCAAGAAGTTAGCATAGGGGCAGCTAGATGGCACATGGATAGAGCACTGGCCCTGTATTCAGGAAGACCTGAGTTCAAATCTGGCCTCAGACACTTGACACTGGTTGTGTGACCTTGAGCAAGTCACTTCACCCCACTGCCAAGCAAAAAACAACAAAACTCAACAAAAAAAAAGTATAAAAATTCTGACAGGTTAAGTAAAGTTCTTAGTCTTAGGGGTAGGCAGGTTATAACCTGCTTTGCTTTAAGATAAAACAATGCCTATTCCATACTACATATGAGAAAGAGTTGGTGCTATAAAACAAATGTATTACCTGTAATTCATAGAGATCACTGCTATACTTTCCATACTCCACCATCCCACCAAAGACCAAAAGGTGAGTTCCATCACAGACAAAGCCATAGGCTGCACAGCCTGGAGGAATGTCTCCTTGAACAGCAGGGATAAACCATTGATTGGTTGCTAAAAAGCAAAAGAAAACAGTGGTCAAAAGCTACTGGGACAAGAGCAATATCTAACATTACAGTTATCCCTTCTACATCATGACTTTCCACACTGAAGTTTCTATATGTTGATGGTCAGCATAAGAAATTAAATGGGAATTATAAATTGGAAAGAGAAATGCTCACAGCTGAGCAATGAGGGCTTTTTCATGGGAACAGCCAGGAAGCTGGTGTCACTGACCTTTCCACAACTTTTACTCTTATGACTACTGTGGCTTCTGTTATCAAAACACTAAAACTATTCCATCTGCATAATCTTGTTTACCAAACAATCCAAAGTACCTATCTATAAGTTTCAGGTGATACTTTCTATACCCCATTTCCTTCACAGAATATTACCTGCTTCTAGTCTGAATTAGTTGATATAAATAATAGTTATAACTGATTTCTCCTGTTCTTCTTGTCTCTATGGTTATTAAGTCACTGGCAATCTAAGAAAACACATTGCACTACAATACTGAGAATCCTCCCTAGAATTAAAGTATTTTCTCTTATTCAGCCCCACACCCTAACTCCTACTAAGTCTATCACTGGAGTCTTTAAGTCAATACTCTTTTTGGTAACCAAAGTATACAGAGCCCAAGGAATTACTTTTACTATATGTCTCCCCCATCCCTATTCACAGCTAATGATTAGATTAAGTCTCACAACTTATGGTGATTGTATATATTACCTATTATACTACCTTAAATGCAACAAGGTAGTCTTTTTATTTTTCTCTAATTTATTCTCTAAATCTCACACTCTACAGAAGGTATTCCAAACTTTTTCCTCTCACTAAGCCTCCCATATAACCCTCTGCCTTCACTGTCTCATTTGAGCACTTCCCCACTTACTTTACTGAGAAAATTCAAGCCATTCAATATAAGCTCTCTTATCTAACTCTATTCATCTCAAAATTACTTGATAGTTTCTCTCCTTACCGAGAAATTTACATTCCCTTCCCTCCGTGCTTCCTTTGCAGAGACTACAGTTTTTCTTCAGTTTTGCACTTTTCAACTTATGAAATACTGCTACCTACCCCTTTTTTCTAAATATACTAGGTCTGGGGGTCAGCAAGGTGGCACAGTGGATGGAGCGCCAGCCCTGGATTCAAGAGGACCTGAGTTCAAATATGGCCTCAGACACATAACACTTACTAGCTGTGTGACCCTGGGCAAGTCACTTAACCCCCACTGCCCAATCAAAAAAATGAAATTAAAAAATAAAATAAGAGAGACTGGAATTCCTTAAAAAAAAAAAACAACTAGGTTTTACTCCTATCTTTTCTGACTATTCCTCTGTCTCTGCTACTGATTCATTTGTACTATAGCCTCAAATTCTATACGCTCTCTGAGATTGCTGGGTGGCACTGGGCCTGAAGTCAGGACGACCTGGGCAACTCACTTTTTTGCACCAGTTTCTTCATCTGTAAAATGGGGATAATAATAGCACCTGTTTCCCATGCTTGTTGTGAGGATCAAATGAAATAATAATGGTAAAGTGCTTAGCTCAATGCATGGCACCTAGAGTCAGTACTATACTAAATGATAATTATTCTTTTTATTCTATACTTTTGGCAAGTTTATCAGCTCCTATGGGTTTAACTAAATCTCTACACAAACAAGCCAGCACACAAATGCTTTGTTAGAACTTTCATACATTTTCATTCTAATATACTACAACTTTTACATTCATGGAAAAAAAAAAACTAGAATCATGCCTCAAAGTTATTAAACTGTATATTCTCTGTAACACTAAGAAATAATCCACCAGGTATTTGAGGTACATACTATACACAAACACTGACACGTGCACACCCATACCTTACGTGCAAAATTTATTTACAGCAACTCTTATTGTAGGCACAAAGAACATGAAGAGGATTCCCATTAATTGAGATAGGGCTAAACAAATTATGGAATGTTATCGTACCATGAGAAATTAGTCAAGATAGGTCTTGCATAATGTTGAAGACAAGGAGAATTAGTTTATACAAGTAAAATGTTAGTTTGAAAAACCCAACTTTTGAAAAAGATTGAGAAATCTGTCACTGCAATGAGTAGCTATAATGATGAAGAAGTATTTTGACTCATATCATGACAGAGAAAAGATGGACTAGAGATGCAGACCAAAACATACATCTTGAACATGACCAGACTGAAAACTTGTTTTGCCTGATTATGTATATTTAGAATAAGAATTTTATTTTACTTTTTTTTGTACTGAGGGACTAGTGGAAAAGAGTAATTGAGACAAATAAGAAAGAGAGGGAAGGGGGGAAGAAAAAGTGAAGTCACTGAGGAATTCTATTTTAATATAAAAATATATAAAAAATAAAGTTTCTTTTTTCAAAGACACCAACCAATGAACAGAATTTGCAGAAGCAAATTTAGCCTTGTTGTAAGAAACTTCCCTAAAATTAGAACTTTCTAAAAGGAGAAGGGGCTGCCTCAAGTTTCAAAGGTTTTCAAATACTACTGCAGAGAAGTGCAAAAGAAATTTTAAACTGACATGATCCAGTTTCTGTAATATGACCAACTTTTCTGTTTCCTAATGAAAAGTTACTTATGTTTCAGATCATAAAATGTTCATCTAGTCTAATGACATCAATTTACAAGTAAAAACCTGAATCCTAGATGAGTTTTGTAGTAGTAGCAGATATATGAACCTTCAATAAATTACAACTTAAGTGTATTATCAAGTGACCCAGTCACTTTGGTCTCATAAAAGATGAAGAGTTGGAATATGTGGCCCATAAGGTCTCTACCAATTCTAAGATTTCTATATTTCTTTATAAGAAATTTAGACACAATTCCTTCCATGTCAGGTCCTGTGAATTTAGAAAAATTAAAAGCAATTCTTTTTCTGTCTTGCTGTACAAAATTTTATAAATTGTGGCTGGTAGTGAGATGGAATAATGTTGGATATGTAATTAATGAACATATCACTTTATCAATCTTTTGTACTTCAAAACACTGGAAAAATATAGCAATAATCCATGTTATTTCCCACAAAACCTAGGTTATATGTTTGCTTTGAGATTCCAAAGAAAGAATGGTAAAAATAAAAATTATTTTAAAATACTTCTAAAGTTTAAAAAACAAAATGAAAAAGACTGTTTGAAGGAAGAAAACGTAAACAATTACCTGACATTAAAATCGTATACCAGGTCCCATTATACATATATAAATTATAAATTTTGGTTTAATTATCAGAATATTATCACTTAGGCATTGATACTTGCCCATACCTAAAATAAATCTATTCTTTAGCTTTGCCTGTAAGAATCTAGTAATCCTAGAAAACTCTGGTTAATAGTTCAAGTTTTTTGTGATCCTGTAGTCTTTTCCTTTCTCTAGATTTGTACATACTGTGCAAGACAAGGAGCTGTTATTGTATATAATATGTGAATTTTTCAGTTGTTGGTATCCCCAGTGCTTAACATAGAGTCCAGCACACTGCAGGCTTTCAATAAATACTTGTTGGGAGATGTGATTGTTTTTTTATAACAAATGCATATACTTTGAATCTTTAAAAAGACTTACTTATCACCTAATCTGATTTGGACTTGGAGCCAGTTATTTTGGTACTTTTGAAACTTACTTTCAATTCTAATTTTTTATTAATTAATCTTCATCAAACTTAATAATATCATACAAAAGTTTATTAAAATTAATTTTAAGGCATTATAATTAAATTTCAACAACTGAATAATATTAATGAATCTTAATTTATGGGGTACAGAATTTTTTTTATTTTCAAATTGTGTAATTTCCATATTTTTTGTTAAGATCAAACTGTATAAAAATGTTATTTTATCATTTTCACCTGACATAAAGGAGTGTGATTTTTAATAAGTATTAAATTATTAATGAGTTATGGGAAAAGGGGCAAATTTTTGTTTGTGGAGTTCAAGCAAATTCATTGATAAATTAAAAGAATTAAAAGAAGGGGTAGAAAAAATATGAAACGTTCTGAGAAAAATTAGGTTTATGCTTTCCGGTTTTGAATAAATCTGAAAGCTTTTGGGAGGGAATTGTATTTGGGGCTTATACGTGACCTGCAAAATGGCTGTAAAGGAGTGATAAACATTCTACGTACCTGTGTTATATACATGTAGTTCATCCACGATGCCTTCGTTGCCACCACCGAAAACTACGATAAGTTCTTTAATACATGCAGCTCGATGACCATGTCGAGGCCGGGGTACAGGGCCAGAGCAACCAACTACACGTTTCCAGCGTGGTTGCAGGGTTAGAGATGAAGGGGCCGCTGCCTGCACTACGGCAGGTGCCGCAGCCATAGGAACTGAGTGAAAGAAACGACATGAAAATCTTTTGTCTCAAGTTTTTGTATAAAGTTCCCCCCAAAATAAAGACCTTATACAGAGTCTTTAAGCGGCATGGGTGCCGCCATTTTAGATTTAGATTTCTCTTTCTTCAGTCATTCAATATTCCTTACCATATATAATGACTTCACCCCCAGATCCAATAATGTTTCCGAATTTTCAATCGTCTGAAAGGAAAAAAAACTTACTACCACTGTCCTAAACCTCCTCTTCAAAATTTCGAGAAAAGAATTATGGAAGACGCCATTTTCTGCCGGTTCTCCTCAGACTACCACTTACTGGAAATGGTACACCTTGTTTCGTAATTCCACTTCCGCCCCATAATTCCTGGAAGGCGCTAACGTTATATATCCTCAAACGAATCTAAACAACCAAAAACTTACAACTCTCTTACTTAAATATTCAAAAAGGCTTTTCCATCCCTGTCATGTTTATCCGTCCATATTTGCCCAAATCCACTTGATATTTCACAAAACGATTACACCATCTTAATCCCCTGACAACCAATCTTATGTAAAAATAATCGACTTTAATAAGTTACTTATTTACGTAATGTGATTGTCCAGGAATACTAAAAAAATTTTTAAATTTTAAATTAAAAAAAAATTCTCAAACCTGTAATGACAGCTGACAACTCTTAAGACTAACTAGCTTCATACTCCAAATTAAAAATATATACTGCCCATGATAAAATACCCTATAATTTCCCTATAATTTTGATGCAACTTAAAAATTGCAACATTAATTTTGAACAAAATGATTTAATTAAAAACTTACACAACTATTACCAAATATTTATTGAAATACATATAAAATTAAGAAAAAAATTAATGCAACTTTGAAAAAAACAAATAAAACCTTTCCCTTTGCTTTTTTACAGTCCCATGTCATTTGATAACACTTTGAATTACTTTCTTTTAACATCATGAAAGCATAACAACCGTTCTAGGCCCTATTTACACTCCCTTCTAAAAGCTTAAGCAACAACATTCAGAAAACAAACAAGTACCATATTGCAATATAAATGCTACAAATTCTCTTAGTTATTTATAATTGCTTACTCATAATTACCTTTTGAAAACACCCACATCATTCCCCTTCCTCAACTTCATAACCTACTTTACTGGTCAATTCACACAAGGTTCCTCTACCCTGAAAAAAAACCGCTCACTTGACCCATCCATCCCCACCTACTACCATCCTATATCTGTTCTGCCCTTTATAGCTAAATTCAAAAAGGCAATCTATAATGGGTGCTTCCGTTTCTCTGCTCCTGCTCTCTTCTTAACCCTTTCATGCCATCTTTCTGTGTGCGGGGGGGGGGGGGGGGGGGG
>NW_020954380.1:6468-14750 GCF_900497805.2 Vombatus ursinus
GGGGGGGGGGGGGGGGGGGGGGGGGGGGGGGGGGGGGGGGGGCGTTATTCTTTGTGTTTAGCTTGTCATGTTGTAGTCACTATGTTTTCTTGGCATTGCTGCACTGCACTCTGCATCAGTCCATACAGATCTTTCTATATGCTTCTCTGTATCCATCATACACATCATTTCTTACAGCACAGTAACATTGCGTTGTGTTCATGTACCACAATTTGTTTATCCACTCCCCTGTTCCCAAGATGACGGTCATCTAATTTGTTTCCAATTCTTAGTGATCACAAAAAGTGCTGCTATAAATATTTTAGAGTATGTGGGGACTTCTTTCTTGTCATTGAGGTTACTGTTAACTCCAGTAATGGTGGCTCTGGTTCAAAAGGCTTTAGGCACCTTATTTGCATAATTCCAAATTGCTTTCTAAAATGATCGTAGAATTTTGCAGAAAAATATGATGCAAAGATTTACTATTTGACTATTTCCCTTCGTATCCAAAGTGCATTAAATTTGTCTATACATTAGCTTTTTAGTATCATAGTAGAGTTATCTATCTCTTGTTGATTAGGCTTACATTTTCTCTCCTGAGGAAGGTATGCAGAAGGTATACATAATCTGTTTGTCCAAAGTATCATTGATCTCTTACTTGCCGGATCCAAGGGCTTTTCCCTAGTCCTCATTCTCCTTGACATCTTGGCAGCCTTGGACATTATTGCTCACCCTCTCCTTGATCCTCTCTTCTTTCTAAGTTTCAGGATACCCCCCCCTCTTAATTGTCCTACTACCTCACTGACCTCCTACCTTCCTACAGTTCTCGATCTCCTTCGCTGCTTCCTCCTCCAGATCACATACTCTTAACTGTAGGTAGTCCTCAGGTCTCTGTCCTTGGCCCTCTGCTCTTCTTCTAGACTACTTCACTGGGTGATGGCCTCAGCTTCTATGGATTCAACGGACACCTCTATGCTAATGATTCTTAAATCTTCCTTTCCTGGGCCAATCTCTGCTGATCTTCAATCTTACATCTCCAATTGCTTTTCAGATATCTCAAGCTGAATGTCCTGATACATTTTAAATTCATTATGTCCAAGCTAGAACTCTTTCTCTTTCCTGCTCAACCTTCACCCCTCTGAACTCCTGAGCCTCAAAACCTAGAAGTTATCCTTGATTCCCCCAACTCTTCTTTTAAGATGTCAGTTTCACCTTTTCAGCATTCCTCAAATGTCCTCCTTTCTCTCCTCTGACACTGTCATCACCCTGTTGCTGGCCATCATCACCTCTTACCTGGATTATTACTAAATATTGCCTTCTAGTAGGTTGGCCTGCCTCAAGTGTTTCCCTCCTTAATTCATTCGGGGCAAAGGGACATTTCTAAAATTCCGGTCCAATCATGTCATACTTACCTCAACTGAGTAAAATCTATCAGACTCTGTAGCCTCCAGAAGCAAATACAAAATAATGTGTTTGGCATTTAAAGCCCTTTTTGTCCTCTCCTACCATCATAGTCCCTTACTGTCCTTCATGTATTCCCAGTGACACTGGACTCCTGGTTGTTCCACAATACAAACTGTTATTCAGCTCTAGGAATTTCATCTGGCTGTCTCCCAGAATGTTTTCTCTATTTTCCGATTATTGACCTCTCTAACTTCTTTTAAGTCCTAACTGAAATTCTACTTTCTATATGAAGCTTTCCATCTTAATTCCAGTGCCTTCCTTCTGTTAATTTTTCCCTATTTATCTGGTATAGAATTTCTTTATATAATAAGAGTATTTCTCTGTTGTTTCTCCCAGTAGACTGGGAATTCTTTGAGGTAAGGGGCTGTTTTTTTTTCTTTTTTATTCCTCTATTGCTTAACACAGTAGTTGGCATAGAGTAGGCGTTTAATAAATGTTGATTGATTGCTGCTTTCTTATCAGCAGCATCTATAGATTCAAGATTATGGTTCACACAGCACACACACCACAAACTCAACTCAGAAGAGAAGAAAAGAATGACCCTATTCCTATTCCCTTTCTTTTACCTTAGCTCCAAGAAATGGATAACGGGGGTTTGTTTATACTCTTGTACTATTTGTCCTCAGTTTCTTGTGCCCAAGTTTATCCCCAAAAGTTCAAATAGGATTCTGACTCTGAAGCCAGGATTTCAAAAGGTACAACAATGCAGGATATTGAAGTCCTGAAATGCCATTGTAACTGGATTTTGAGCCCAAGGGGGTGTTTTATGAGAACTGAAGTAAACTGTGAACATTAGAAGCATTTTGGGTTAGGGCTGACACTAACCCAAGTAATTATTTCTGTGTAAAAAAAATGGCATGTGCTGCAGTCTGGGACTGTTAAATGTGCATGTTTGTGTTTGAGAAAGGTTTTGGGGACAACCACGAACATGACCTATGTAGGAGCCTCCTGGCTATTTCTCTTTTGTGCTGTTTCTTTACTGAAAAGGGAAATTCCTCATCTGCTTAATTCAAAGCCTTACCTGTAACACTGTAACTACACACTTGCTTGTCAGATGTGACTTGTGCCTGGAATGAAGAAGTTTTCCCCTCTGTCCATTGTTACATCTGTCTTCCCTTTACAGCAAATTTGTATAGTCAAGAAGTTTTGTGAGTACAACACTAAATCTATGCCAATTTTTTCCAGCTAAATCTTTGGGCCCCAAGGATTGTTTATCCCAATCCAAAGTCTGAGTGAACCTGAAGGTAATGCTTTCTCTCTGTGATGGGCTGCAGTCTTACAAAAGGATAAAGAAGATTTAGTCTGTGATACTGGGACACAGTAGGTGGTCCATGTCAAGTAGTGCAGACCTTACCTGTTTTCTGTATATGAAGTAGAAATATGTGATTGTAGTAGTACATAATCCTATTCTACAATATTGCCACAATATCAGGTTTATTTATTTATTTTTTCTTTTTTGGCAAGGCAATTGGGGTTCAGTGACTTGCCCTGACTCACACAGCAAAATGCCGTATAACTTATGTTGCTGTTTTTCATAATATCATTCCTTTTTGAAGTACGCAAAGATAGGAAACCATCACTTTTTCACTTTCCCCATGATTTAGAATATATTAGAGACGAATTCTTGATTTTTTTTGTTTCCAACATAAATCAGGAAAAAATGAATAGTTATGGATTTGGTAAGACCGGCCTTTTTTCACATCTTGGCCAGGAAAATATTACATGTCTAAATGAAACATGGTTATCATTAACAGTTTTGGATGGGTATTGAAATTCTGTTTCATTACATTCCTAGATAATGAATAAGCTAAATAACCCAAGTTCATTGTCAACTCTACTACATTAGTTGATTTGTATACACTGTAGTGGTTGGCAGATATTTTTTTGTCTGTTTAAAACATTTTCTTTAAAACACGTAATAGGGAAAGATAAGTGACCTTGGTAATTTTTCCTTAAGTGGGAGTAGGGACGTGAAAGTCAAAATCTATTTCTCAAGGTTGTAAGATTCTACTGCCCTTTATCTCATTGGAAACTGAATTCTGTCACAGAATTTCAGAATTAATAATGACATAATAAAGCAGATTTGAAGGAAGAACACTCTATTAAGGACAGTGAAGATACTCAGGAATTACCAAAGTATGTTTATATATTTATTTTATATTCATATTATTTTTGTTATATTGTATGTATATATAATATATATAATACATATATAATGTCTCCCATTAATTTAGAGATAGAAATGGAACAAAAAGAGAAAAATAAGGTAATAATTTAAAAAACTCCTACATATAATAAATTTAAACCTTATGTTTTATATGTTAATTTCAGCATGAGATTTCATCCACAAATCCAAATGTATAGTAGGGAAAATTAATGTTTTTTTTTTGAGGAAGTATGAATTTTGTTCCTGTCAATGTACCAATATATGTATAGGAAAGTAGAATAAGCATTTACATAGTGGCTAATATGTGTCAGGAGGCACACATTTAGGGTTAGAGTTGGTGGTTCAGTAGGTAGAGTACTATGTTGATGAGTTAATTCGTGTGGGGGCAAGTCTGTTTCTTCAACTGTAAAATGAGTTGGAAAAATAAATGGCAAACCACCCCACCATCTTTGCCAAGAAAATCCCATAAACATCATGAAGAGTCCAACTGAATAACAACCATGAGCCAATTAATGTGGTAATCACTTTTTATAAATATTATCTCAAGATCTTCAAAACTGATGTAGGTGCTGTTATTATTTCCATTTTATAGATGAGGAAACTGATGCAAATACAAGGTAAATGAATTCCTCATGGTCACATAGGTAGTAAGTGTTTGAGACTGGATTTGAATTTAGGTCTTTCTCAGTTCAGGTCCCTAACCTCCACCTGAAGCCTCTTCCATATGAAAGTATAGAATACAAAAAAGTGGTTGAAAGCTATAGTCTTGACTGTGATTTAGTACAAGTTTTATAAGGAATATTTTTTCAACACTTATTACTTACATAATCCTGGATAAGTAAGTTAATATTGAGTTAACACACACACACATTTATTTATGTCAGTCATTGTGCTTAATGTTGCTGTCATTTGGGGCTTGAGCTTTAGTTTAAGTAAAGTTGGATGGGGTTGTTACTTGTTTGTATTTTACACCTGAGGAAACTGAGATTTAAGAGGCTTGATTCAAATTAATGAAATGAAGTAAGTCATTTTAATGTTACTGGAAACATATTTCAGTGGAATAAAAAACAAAACAAAATGACAGTTTTTTTCTGAAAATTTTTAATTTAATTTTGCCTTTGATTAGGATATGTTTAGGTCTGTTACAGTCTGTATTTAATTGTGCTTTATATGAGAAAGTGCATTTTAATTTTAATTTTTTAAATTTAAATTTTATGTTAGTAATGGTGTTGATCAGTTCAAAAATTTTAGATAGCATAAAAAGATGAGAAATGCATAAATAAAAATAAAGATATATTTGGTTTTTAAGAAGTTAAATTGATGAATTAAAAATAAGTTTTTTGTGTTAATTAAAATTGTTCATTGAAAAGCGTATTTTAATGTCATTCTTATTCATTTGAAATTATGTTTCTCTTTTACTTAAAGATATATATATATATATACATATATATTTTTTGGAAAATAAATTTAAAAATTTTATTCATTGTATGTAGTTATGTCATTTATGATACTATTTTTTTTGTGGAAGGCTGAAGTTATTCTCAGGGTTTAAGCACAGTATAATGGGTTCATATTCTGTATTTAACAAATTTTGCATCTAGGATAGCCAATTTTAAATGCCTCTTTAATATAATTTATGTAATTATTTTGAATTTGTATTTGAAGAGGTTACTTGTCTCTGTGTAATACCTTAACTGCCTTTAAAACTGAATGAAATCACAGATGAGGTAAGAAATATAAACATAACGAGTCTGGAAGTATATTTGTTGGTTACATTATTTATTTCCATTATGTTAATTTTTAAAGAAATAAAAGGTACACATTTGGACACAGGAACAAGAAGCAGGCATTTAGTAAAATGTTGCTAAATTAAACAGATGGTAAGTTTGCTTCTGGGTCCACATAAAATGATATGCAAAGTATACAATTTTAAAAAATTCAAAATTAATGTAATATTAAAGCCCTAAAGTTGTAGAGTTTTCCCAACTTTAGGAATTCTCAGCAGTTTCGAGTTTCATATATGAGTTAGTATTATTTACCGCAGTACAGGAATTCTGAAAACAGCTACTCTGCCAAATTTCTATGTTTTCTTGTTCAGGTAGATTTGTATTAATCCAGTTGTCCAGGCACGTGGCTGGAGTTACAGCGCAGGACTGCTGTGCATAGTTGAAATTGGAGATTTCAGGAACCAACGTTGTATTTTCATAGATCTGAGTTAGGTGTTCGTGCTGTTTGTGTATCAGTGAATCGTTTCTCAAGTGATTCTTGGGAAACTTTTTCCCAGATTTCCGACGGGGCTGGTATTTATAATCCGGATACTGTTCCCTGTGTTTAGCGCGCAACCGTTTGGCCTCATCAACGAACGGTTGCTTCTCGTTGTCTGACAGCAGCTTCCAAGTAAACCCTAAATGTTTACTGATTTCCGAGTCGTGCATTTTGGGCTTTTCCAGGGCAACTTTGCGCCGCTGACTCCTTGACCATACCATAAAAGCATTCATAGGCCTCTTCACCCGACTCGTACTGCACAATCCACTTTTTATCGACTCACTAACCTCTAAGTCCACAAAAGAACTTTTTACCTCCAAGAAGCTATACATAGCTAAGTTAAATTCTTTATAGACTCCGTCACTAAAATAAATTACACTAAGCTTTTACTATTCTGAATATGAACTATATAGCTTATTGCACCCTTTTGAGCTTTCCTCTATTATTTTCTTTTCCCACATCCAGAAAATGCACATTTTAACTACTCTTTTTAAACCCACCCAAAAAATCCAAACCAATCTCTATCCACAATTGGTTATTACTCCATCTTTATTCATGACGTAAGTGCATTTACAGAAGCAGGAGAATTAAGAGCAAACAAAAGTATTTGCAAGAACTCCTTGTATTTTACAATAAATATAAATAAAAAGTCTTATACCTCATTTAAAAAAACCTATCCATGAATCACTATATACCTTTGAATTAAACACACACAAGAATGAAAAAACTTCAAAACATTTATAAATCTTAAAATAGAAAAGATTATTATATATCCAAAATTTCCAAATAAATTCTACATATGAAAACAGTATTGGAATTCAAACACTCCAAAACATATAAAAAACACCTAAAAATATCTCGAATTTTAAGATGGAAACATACAACCATTACAATTTCCACTTCCACAAATTCTTACCTTCATAATAAAACAAAATCATTGACACACAAAAAATTACTTAAGGTTATCCTTCCAACATTTGAAATGTTTTATTATTATTCATTGTTTTTCTAATATACCAAAAAACATCCTACCTAGAATAACATTTATTTCATTTGTTTAAAAATAACTGTACTGACATAAGACATTCTTTAAAAATAGCTTTTCACAAAATACCTTTTTTCCCAATCTACATTATAAAAAAATAAATTCCATTTAAAATGAACTCCCAAATTTAAAATAAGTAATATTTGACAAAACAAAATGTGAAAAAACTTTAATCTATCTAGAAGAAATACAATTTTAAGAATAGAAACCATATCTCTATAAATTAGGCTGACCTTCTCCAACACCCACACCCACACCCACATCCACAGCCACACCCACACCCACACACACACACAAGCACATGCGCACACATGTGCACACACATATGCACACATACTCATTTTTTAAGATGTTTTTAAAATTCACTAAATTAGAAATAAATATTTAATGAAATCTTAAAAATCAAAGCTTGAAGGATCTATTACATAGTTTATGAAAAACCTAACCATAAAACTTCCTCCTAAAATCCTGATTATTTT
The DNA here is from genome assembly GCF_900497805.2 of Vombatus ursinus. NCBI lineage: Eukaryota > Metazoa > Chordata > Mammalia > Diprotodontia > Vombatidae > Vombatus > Vombatus ursinus. The sequence continues at coordinate 13,868 of NW_020954380.1, forward strand.
ATTCCAAATCACATTTTGTGGGATTATATGCTTCAAGCAATTTGAAGACTTCTCAGAACAAATTAAAATGCTTTTGATTGATGGGTTGAACAGAGATATTGACACTTCTGGTTAATTCAACGTATATATTTCCTCTTCTGATGAAAAAATAAGTTGGAGGTGGTGTATGTAATTTACTGAGTTTTTCATAACCCATCTCTTCCATACATGAGTTGAAAAATATTGTAAATTTTAAATTAAATTAGATTATGAATTATATAAACATATATTTAATAAAAATAATTTATTTAAACACCATGAAACTCTATTATAAACAGCACTTCCATCATTACAAACTTACTTTCCAAAACTACTCTGCTTTTATGTTCCCTTCCGAATTTTTAAAGTTTTTGTTTTCTTAAGACACTCTTTTATTTATTTCCTACTTAAATATGACTATCATTATCCTGTGTGTTACGATTATTTCCTTATTCTATATTTAAAAAAACTACCAAAATAAAAAACTTCCCTTAAATCAAAATACAAGTCAATGTAAATGTAAATGCAAATATAAACATTACCCACATCTATAATGTCTATACACACATGCATACAAATGTATACATACATACGTGTATATGTATATAATTCCTCTACTCCGTTATATCTCTCAAGATGTACAATTACCACAACTCTTCTTAACTGAGTGAATAGTTCTTAAAATTTTTTCTTTCTGGGAAATTCTGTACTTTACACACAAGGCTGTCAACCTTTAAAAAAAAGGATTATTCCAATGTAAACATTTTTGCCAATAGGTAGTACCAATAAAACTTGATAACCTGATTGCAATTACTGCTTTTTTTTTTGGATTGAATTAATAATAAATTTTGTTATACTCTGTCAT
>NW_020954381.1:0-10626 GCF_900497805.2 Vombatus ursinus
GCTGTGGCCTGCGCACCCATGCCAAGCTGCACTCCTCTCCCTACCTGGTGCGATATACCTTTCTGATCAACCATCCAGGCTGTCTTTGGCTGGAAATTTGTTTCACTCTGTCTTTTTGTGGGTTCTGCTGCTTTAGAATTTGTTCAGAGCCATTTTTTTTTAGGTATTTGGAGGAGTTTGGGGGAGAGCTCAAGACAGTCACTGCTTTCCCTCCGCCATCTTGGCTCCGCCCTGCTAAACTCTTAAATACAACGTCAGTGTTGATACCTCCTTGTTAATTTGTGTGCTCTTCATTTCTTTTGTCATTTGGTAAATAATGGAAGGGTGAGTGTGCACGTACAACCGTTAATATGTTGTCACATTGAGGGCTTAGGTTTTTTCTTGTTTATTTTTTTTTTTCTAAAGGAAAAGTAATTTTTTAAAAGGCAGAAAGATCCAAAACACAATTTTCACCTTTTCTTGTATTTTGGATTTTAATGGGTCAGTTAGATGCTTTTTTTGAGAAACTTATTTGAAACTACTTAGGGTTTTAATTTGACTACTTGAAAAGCCATTATATTTGACATATTCTTCCCTTCTTTCAAAATTCAAGTTCCATTTTCTCTGTGAAGACTTCCTTGATCCCCTCAAGTTGATATAATCCTTCTCTTCTCTGAACAACTATGGCACTTTGTTTTTAACTCTCTTTGGCACATGTTATATTATGTGTATTGGTCTTATAAGACGAATAGGCATGTATAAGATAAATAGCCATCTATCTTATTCCCCGTAACTTGGTTGCAAGCCCCTTGAAGGCAAGGATACTTAAGTATAGAACTTGAAGCTAGAAGGGGTTTCAAACATGTTCTACTCTGTACTCCTCATTTTACATATGAAGAAACCACAGATGAAAGAGAGATGAAGTAATGTGTTCATGTTCACACATGTAATAGTAAATCATAATTTGAATCCAGATCCTTAGTGTTTTACTCAGTTTGGTATCTCTAGCCACATACTAGGCAATTAATCAATATTTGTTGAATTGAATTGAGTTGAAATCACTATTAAGTTTCCTGACGGTTAGTCCTTGTAATATCATCACTCAGCAACCATTTCTTTGAAATGTCAACATTCTATTGGCATAGCAGAGCAGTCATTTAATAAGATACAGGATCCTTCTATGGATTGGTCTTGGATTTACATTTTACTATTTTACCTGATATGGCAAATACTTCTGACTTCAACTATCTTCTAGATAAAGCATAGTACATCATATACTTCTACTTTCAAGTCTTTATAGCCTTTGTAAGACTATTTTGGAAAAAGGTAAGAGACATATAGCCATCAAAATCATAGGAGGGTGATCTGATCTCCAAGCAGCTGTTTTATAGTTCTTATAGTTGGTCATTTATATGTGTGTATATGTATACATATATGTGTGTATATAGATATGTATGTGTATATGTATATGTGTGTGTATACATATAAGTATATCCGCTCTTAATTTGTAGCCTTCTGGGGGGGAGGTGGCAGGAGGATGAGGAAAGGGGAAAAAGAACAAAGTAAAAAGTGCACAGCAGAGAACAAAAGAAAACTTACAAGGAATCAAAGATCGATAGCTCTCAACACAATGAGTAGTATTTTTTATATAGGCTTTCTTGAAATGGAAATTTATTGCTGTATATTTTGAATTTTCTCTTATACTCTGCTATGCACATGGCAATGCTTTTTTCCCCTTTTCTTACACTCTTTTAGTTTTACTATTTAAGTTTGTTTCTTTTTTCCTTTTCTTATTTTGTATTTATGTTTAATAATTAAAAATGTACAAATTAAGATAAATAAATAGTTAGTCACACTACTGTACTCTAGACATTATACTTCAAAGGCTCCCAAAACTGTTCAGTTAATATCTGGTGCCTACCTTATAGCACTGGTTTTTGGAGATAGGACTAAATCCTGCCATGTAGGACAACTGAGTTATATTGGGAGTTTAATATAACTCAGTTGTCCTATATATTCAGTATATTTTGGGGACATAATATGTCCACATCTGGGTTTTTTCTCAGAAGCAAAATCAATGAAACTCTAATTAAGCAAAGTTTGCATTTGGAGCACAGAAGATTCATAAAGTGGGAACATAGAAAAATGAAAAAAGAATGTCCTCAAAGAATACACCACCATGTATAGGGTCAGACCTAAGCAGAGTCAGAGTAGGAAGATTCTTATGTGATATATAACCTTGAGCAAATGTTATAACCTTTGAGCCTCAGTTTCCTCAGCTGAAAAAATTGGAAGTAATAATAGCTTCCCTTTCTACCTCATAGCAGTATGATGAGGATCAAATTAGACAAGATAATAATATCTTTGAAGGTGTTCTATGAAGAGCAAAAGATTAAACAGTAGAAAGGTATTATTAAGTTATCAGTATTTGAGGGACAGGCACCAGAAAACCCCAAATGTCTCAATGTATCACCCCACTCTTACCATTTACTCATTATATAGTACTAGAATCATCCCTGTTGGATTCATCTTGCAAATTCCCTAGGCAGAGAACAGTATTACATTAATAGTCATTAGGGTAATAGAACTAATTAGTCTAGCATTGCTCTAGGATACGGTAGGGATGTGTTAGAACCTTTGGGCTTGACAAGGCTCTGAGTAAAGGGTGAAAGAGAGATGATTTGGGGAGGGTAGGACAAAGTGCAGTGTGGCAATGAGGGTGGAAAGTATTCTGGGGCACTGGCAACCCCGCAGGGAGAATGCTGAAAAGGAAAGTAGAGGACACCAAAAACATATATTGCTCAATTACAGCACCAAATTTCCTAAAGACGCCTGACCTGTTTAATCCACTCTTTTGCCCTCTTCAAGGTCAATCCTATTAAAGGAACACAAATTTAAATATGTCACCATTTTAACTTAATCAAAGATAAGCACCCTGAGGAACATTTAGAGCAAAGAATCTTTCTTGGGACCATCCCAAAGAGGCTCCTCCAGAGTCATAATGGAATGCCCCAGCTGGAAAAATCCTATACTGAAATATACATGGGTACTGACACGAGGATACATTTTAAACAGGGATGGGCCTGTGCTAAGTTGTGAAGGAGGTAAAGCTTGTCTTAAGGAACCTTATTTCTACCCCTTCCTCCCATCTACATTTCTTTGTCACCTTCCTTCCTCTTGAAAGTGATGCCCAGTTACTCTCTACCAGCCCAGGGATTGTCATGCTTCACACCCAAGTCTGCCCTCCTAGACAAAATCCCAGTTTAGATGATATAATCCCCAGGTTGGATTATACGTTTCTCCCTCCTCATCCAGCAAATTTTACATGACTGGCAAGATTTTGTTCTCAGGAACTGACTAATTAGAACAAAGATGTAAATGACTGATGTTATTCCTTTCAGTTACCACTTGTTTTAGCTATAGAGGCCTACCCTCATGTAATAGACACCTTCTGTTCTGGACAGAAACTCTGAGGGTTTCCCCTCCCAAATGGATTCTTTTGTGAAGGCATAATAGGCCATCTTTTGCCTCATTTCTTACCTAGCCTTAATCACCGAATGGGTGTTGCCTCAAACAAACTGAGACTTGGAAAAGACCTTAGCTTAAAAAAGTCAAGGTCTCCCACTGCAACTGGTGCCACCTCCAGTGGTCTTCATCTATGTCTTGCCTGGAACTCTGAAGACGCTGGAACAGAGAGTGGGGCTGATGACTTTGCACAGCTCTGTCTCACTTAAATCCAATTCACTTTTGCAAGTGTCACTGGTATCAGGGGTCGTCTTTGAGAATAGAGGATGAACAACAATCAATGCCTATAACCCAATTGTATAGGTTAATATAATAATGTAATATATATAAGATTCATATGTTATTTATATATTTTTATATATGGGCAACTAGATGACACAATATGTACATATATAAATATATATACATACAGATATGTATATACACATACGTGTATATAAACACAAGTTACTTCAACAGTTACAGTCTAAACACTGTGTTTGATGATCTTTTTAGAAGCAAAAGCCCACTTTCTTGGCTCCAAGTAGGACAGGTAGCATAGTTCAACTGGGGCAGCTCCTAGGAGAACTTTCTAAATAGTGAGAAAGCGACTGAAGTGGAACCTCTCTGAAGACATTCTGTCGACTCTAGATGAACCTCATGGCCTCCTCTTTATTGACATATATATTATCTCCTTATAGAACCAGCTGTATCACCAGAAGATCCATGTCATGCTTTTGCTGTCTCTGGCATAGCAGATCCTTACCAGTTTTCAAGTCAGTCTAATTCAGGGAAGTCTGCTGCTAGTCTCATACAGACTGTGATATCAAAAATCAGGCATCCATTATCTCACATTATCTCGGAAAAACAGCACAGTGGTGGATCAGGTACTCTGCCTTTTTTTCTTCTTACTTTCCATGCCCTTACAAGATACACCATTGTACAATAGTTTTCTGCAAATGTGATTGGGGTTTTAGCCTATGTTCTCACTGAAAAAGAAAAAAACATGTTCTTTTGGATGTCCATCTCACCATAACTGATGAGGCTGTGTTTCACAATTCCTTTTCTTCACATTACTAGTAAAAGACACTAGAGTTAAGATTCTTTGAATCCTTGCCCCAATATAATCCTTGGCTTCATTGCTAGCAACTCTGAAGCAATTCACACTGAAACATTTTCTTCCAATGAAAATTAAAAGTTATTTTTTTTTCAGTACTTAGGCATTTTATGACTGCCTCTAACTGTAGAAATAGTTAATACTGACTCATTCACCTCATCAATATATTTTATGGCTTATATTCTAAACAGAATGGCCTAGAGCCCAATAACAAAATGTCCTCTTGGACAAGAGGCAAGGGAAAAGGGGGTAAGAGACTGAAAATATTAACTCTATTCCTCACCCTGTTAAGAGTAAGGCCAGTGACCAACTTTAAGGTTACCAGTTAATCAGATATACTGTGTGCATGTGTTCATTTAAAAAAATCCATCAATCTAAAATGTTCTAGTTATATTATTTAATCTAGGATTGTACTAGAAGAAAGAATATCCAGTATTAATCCAGGTCACCAGGAAGAGATAACATACAGATTTTATTCCCTACACTTTGAAAAAGATTGAATTAGGATTCAAGAAGGTTGAGGTTTAAGTCCTGGTACTGTTATAACTTTCTGTGTGACTTTGAATGTTTGCTTGGAGAAGAGATAATTTAGGAGAGATTTTGTTTAGGCTAATTCATATATTTAAAGGGTTGTCATCAGAAAGTGGTGTTCTCAGTGGGAAAGGGAAGAATTAGGAAGCTACAAGGAGGTATATTTTGACTCGGTGTAGAGAGAAACTTCTTGACAATTAGAACTTTAAAAAGAAGAATGGGCTACCTTTGAGGTAGTGAGCTCTCTGTTACTGGAAATCTTCAAGCAAAGTATAGATGGCCCTTTGAAAAGAATATCGTTGAAGGAATTCATGCTTGAGATAGGAATTAGACTTAATCCCCTCCTAGGTCCTTAATAACTCAATATTTGTGGATGGTTCTTCATTTAGAGGCAGCATAATATAGAGGAAAGAATACTACCCAGTCTTAGCCTTTGGAGACCTAATTTGGAGTCCCAGTTCTGCTACTGTGTGATTGTTTTTCTTTTTTTTTTTGTCCAGAAAAATAGTGATCTCTATGATTCCTCAAAGTTCTATTCTTCAGTGACATTTGTTCAGGGATATAAAGGAAAATTTTTTCTCCTCTCTCTCTCTTTCTCTCTGTCTCTCAGATTGATATAAGAACCAGGTATAAACAAGTAATATTCTGGATAAATTGGAAAATAGTCAAAGGAAAGGTGCTAGAATTAAGGAAATTACAAGAAAGGCTTGTTGAAGGTGGGATTTTAGGTGGGACTTTAAGGAAGCCAGGAAATGGTTACGAGGAGGGGGAGGATTCTGGGCATAGGGTACAACCAATGAAAATGCCTGGAACTGAGAGAGAGAGAGTTTCTAGTTTGAGCTACAATAAAAAGGCCAATATCATAGGAACTCAAAGCATAGGGATGGCTCTCCTTCCTTCCGTCCCTCCTTCCTTGCTTCTCCTTCCCTATCTCTCTATTTCTCTCTTTCTGTCTCCCTCCTCTCTCCATCTCTTTTATCTAAGGACACTGTGGAGTTACTATATTCTTCTTTGTGTCTTAAACATCCCTGGTTCCATAAAATTTCTTTTTTGTCAGTGTCATCTTCTGTTTACTCATATTTTCAGCCTTTCCTGAATTGGAACTTTTGTCAAGGTCAGCTTCCTCCCACTTTTGCACTCTTAGATGGTGGGATCTTCCTTCATTTTGATCTGTATTATCTGCGCTCCCATCTTTGGTTTGTATTACTAGTGATGTCTGTGCTTAGAATGCTGGCAGGTAGATCTGAGTTCAAATTGGTTCTTAGACACTTTCTGACTACATGACCCTGGGCACATCACTTATCTCCTATTTGCCTTGGTTTCTCATCTGTAAAATGGGGACACACTGGAGAAGGAAATGGCAAACCACTTCAGTGTCTGCCTGAAACCCATGGACAAAATCCATGGGGTCAAGGCGTGTTGGATATTACTGAATGCCTGAACAACAATAACAGCAGCAACAACAGAGCTCTATGTTTTCTACTTGGGGTAACTCAGGTCAGAGTGCTACAAAGAGCCCCTGAAGTATGTCAGATTGAATTGTAACAAACAAAACCATTTAAGGAAAATCAGCCATAACTGCAACCTAATCTGATAATACAATCTATACTCTGCTTTTGTGCTACTCTACTGTCTCATAGGATTATTTTATTATCTGTTTTCTAATACCAGTATTGGTCATTACAATTTTATTAGGCTTTAATAGGCCTAAAGTCTTGAAAACTGATACCTAAGGAAGTACATTTTGGGGTTTGAAATTTTTATTTCACTAAGTTTCATGTGATCAATTCATCTTCTTCTGATGGTTATATAAATGACAGTAGAATATTTTTCCTTGTTGTATTTTAGTTTCATAAACTTTCATTAACAAAAAGTTAGTAACTGAAAGTTTAGAAATTGTTCTTTCCCTTATTTGACATTAGGGGGAGCTCTTGTAATAAAGGAAAATATATATCTTAGAAAATTAGCAGACAAATACAAAACTGTGGCTCATAACAATGATGGTGATGATGATGATAGTAATAATAATAATAACCATAAGCTATAATATGTAAAAGTTTCCAATTAAATTATTTGGAGATTGAACAAAATGAGCAAACCACTTCACGTTTCTGGATGTCAGTTTTCTCACGTTCTTTCACCTTCCCCCCCGCCCCAAGTCCTCTACAGTTTCAAATCCTATGATCCTCTGGAATTAAATGGCATCTGCCTAGTAACCAAAATAATAAGAAATCTTTATGGTTGACCACTGTGGCTTAATATCACTGCAAAAATTTTATTGGATGTTATAAAATTTTCCTCAGATTTTAAAATAAATTTTCATGGTCCTTATACCCCATAAATCTATCTGGGTAGACACATTCACTTGTAGGTAAAGTTAAGTCAAGCAGCATTTATTAAGTGCCAACTATGTGTCAGTCACTAAGCATGGGGGATTCAAAGAAAGGCACAAGACAGTCCCCTGCCCTCAAGGAGCTCCCATTCTAATGGGGAAGGCAACAAGCAAACAACTATGTATACACAAGAAAAATGTTTAATTTTGTTTCTCAGAAAGGAGGGAAAGACCCTTTGCTGATAGTCATGGTAGCACTGTTTTTGGGGGACCATTAATAATGTGTGCTAGATTTAATAGGGAAGAATATTGCTCTTGTTACGCATTTGAGTGACTGTAGTGGGGTGGTGTTTTTTAGGTCTATCCATAAGGGTGGTGGTAAAGGCTCACACACATAGGCTGCAATTTCTCTTTTCAGTCTCCTTTTGACCCACCCTTTGAAGCAGTTTCCTCTCCCAACCATATTCAGTACTTCCAAAGGGGAGCTGACCCAGTTCATATTGACCATGCAAGCCTGCTGGGGAAAGAGAAGAAGACTCTTCAGAGAGAGGTGTGTGAATTATTTAAATACAGAGTTTTCAGGGGAAATTCTTGCTCAGTAAATGTGAAAGAAAAACATGCTGATGAATGGCTTTCCCACAATTTATTAACCATTTTTTTACTATGCTGCTGGCAGTGTACTTTCCTACCATTGTTTCCATAAGATCCGAATCTCTCTTTCTCCTGGAGAAGATTTGAATTTCAGGCTGATACTGGAGAATGAGCAAACTGCTTCTTGGCAGGCATGAACCAAATAAAAACAACTGAGAATTACATAGGGCTTTAATTTTTGAGGGTATCCCCAAAGCTATTAAAATTTAAAACTGCCCTAAGACTTTTGGGACACTCTGTATGGCACACTATGTAGCTCTACTACTACTTTGTAAGATAGGCACTATAACCCCATTTGACAGATTAGGAAACTGAGTCTCAGAGAGGTTTAAGTGACTTGGTCACAATCTCACAACTGGTGTCTGTTAGAGGTGTCAACTGAACTCAACTTTCTGACTCCATACACAGCACTCATCAATCGTTACAGGCTGCCTCTCCTCACTGAGGAAAGTAACCAATGAATGTGAGAAGATTAGATGGGCTCTTCCCTCCACTTCCCCCTGGAATGGATGAACTCTCATTTTCAAATTTCAGCAGTATATCAAACATCTGCTTGCATCAGTGAATGCTTATATTAGGTGAAACATTAATATTAGCAGATGGAAAAACAAAAACAAAAACTTCTGTAGGAAATATTATGCCTCTTGCTCCCTGTTGTATAAAGATAGGGGCTGTTGATGGAAATTAATTAATGAACCTCAATTTACAAAAGGCTATCTAATACCTGGGCATGAACTCCAAGGAGATCAAAGTCAGGAAGAGCAGCTAGGTGGCTCAGCAGATAGAGTGCCATGCCTAGAATCAGGAAGATTCATCTTCCCGAGTTCAAATCTGGCCTCAAACACATCTGTGTGACCCTGGGCAAGTCACTTCACCCTGTTTGCCTCAGTTTCTTCATCTGTAAAATGAACTGGAGAAGGAAATAGCAAACCACTCTGATATCTTTTCCAGGAAAATCCCAAATGGGGTCATGAAGAGTCAGACATGACTGATTGCTGTTTTTTACTGTTGTTGTTTGTCCTTCATTTCTTGAAGATGACCAATGACAGTAAGAGGGTGATGTCTTGACTTTCAAGTGAATTGGATTTAAATGAGGCAGAGCTGTGCAAAGTCATTAGCCTCACTCTGTCTTCCAGAATCTTCAGAGTCTAGGGGCGAGACATATATCAGAACGACAGGAAAGTCCCTCCATGCAGTGGAAGATGTTGGCTTTTTTAAGCTAAGGTCTTTCCTAGGTCTCATTTTGTCTGAGGCAACACCCATTCAGTAGTGAAAGGCTAGGACACGATTCAATAAGAACAATAAAGGCTAAAATATTCATTGTAGAACTTTTTCGGTCATATATTACTGGAAATAAAGTAGATATTCATCACTTGGAGAATGGTTCAATGGATTGCATAAAAAACCCAACAAATATTCCAAATCTACATGAGAAGGCTTAAATGAACTGATGCAGTATAAAGTAAGCAGAACCAGGAAAATGGCATGCACGATGACTTACAATAATGTAAGCAGAAAGAACAATAAAACAAAACTGTGTAATTGTAACAACCTAGTTAAGCCCCCAAGAAAAAAATGAGAAAATATCCTTCCTTCCCTTCATTGCAGACATGGGTGGGGGCTTATGAGGATAGAATGTTGCATGTACCATCAGACCTGGTTGATAAGCTTATTTGTTTTGTTGAACTGTTTTTCTTTTTAAATTGTTGTTACTAGAAAGTGTTCAATGAGGGTGGGGAAAGATAATAATAAATTAAAATTTTGATTTAAAAAATTTAAGAAATCTTTTTAATGATAAAAGGAATGATGATGAATGAAGTAATCAAGATCTGCAATGCCCAGGTCTTCATAGAAATACTTCAACACCTTAAAGCACATTTGATCTTTCTTTTGGTCTGTTTCCAGGAATATCTGAGTTTAAATCCTGCCTTAGACACTTACCTAGCTGTGTGACCCTGAGCAAGGCACTTAATCTTTTCTCTGCCTCAGTTTCCTCATCCATGAAATGGAGATAATAACATCACCTACCTCTCAGGCTTGTTGTGAGGATCAAATGAGGCCACAAATGTAAAGTGCTTTGCAAACTTAAAGTGCTATATACATGTTAGGTGCTACTGCTGCCACTTCCTGCTCTCAACTTGGCTGACTAGGCAAAGTCTTGGGATGCTACTGCCCAGTTGTTCCCAGGGCCTTATCCCACCCAGAACATTCATGTGATCCTATTTTTCCCTTCTCACCAATCCAAAACCAGGAATTAACTAAGTAATTCCCTTTGTATCTTCATACTGTTTACCTTTAAAATATTACTCTATTGACTTGGATAGTTAAGAGTTGATTATGCTAGTTCCATTGTATTTGTTTACCTAATTCTATTTAAATATAACTTGGAAAAGGACAACAAGTATAATGGACTGATTACATAAGAGAGAAGTGACTTTTATACATACAATAATAGTTGATTATGCTTTTTTCATTGTATTAGTTTATGTAATTCTATTTAAATATAACTTGA
>NW_020954381.1:10726-69476 GCF_900497805.2 Vombatus ursinus
AATTCTGGTATTCATCTTCTTGATTTACAACTCTGTAAAGAGAGAGGATTGCATAGTAAACCTTAGTAGTATGGGCCATATTTGTTAAGAATTTGAATTAATTTGTTCGTGAGTTGGAGTATTTACCTTTGTATTGTCCATGAGGAAAAGAATTACTAATCAAATGAATGATGTAAATCAAATTAATTATGTACCTTTGGAGAAGATTGTAAGGGATGGGGTTAATGAAATTATTAGAACAATTCTTCATGCCCTCTTAAGTATTTTAAGGAACATTTACATAAGATACTTAATATGCTAATTACAGTCATTCTTATCTATTTATTAAAGCAGGTCTACCAAAGAGATTCAGCTTCTGTGAATAACTTAAAACACCACATAATTCAAATTAATCTTCTCTAAAGTTAATTTTTATTATTTTTATTTTTATTATGAGATTTTTATTATGTATAGGAAAAGAAGTTAAAACAAAGTCTATTTTTTATAATTTGGCAAAACGTCCCCTGCCCCCACATTAGAATCCTGTAATAAGTATACAAATTAAATATCTTTATGGAAATAAACTTTGCCATCAGCCATTTAACTATCAGCTTGTGTAGGACATTTCAGGAACATTTATGATTGAATACACAAGAAGCTTTGAGGAGATGATGAGCTGTGTAATCTTGGACATATCAATCAACCAGTCAGCACTGATGAAACACTTACTATGTACCTGGCACCGTACTAAGTGCTGGGGATACAAAAAGAGGCAAAAGACAATCACTTAATGTTTCTGAGCCTCAGTTTCCTTGTGTGCAAAATGAAGAGTTTGCACTTGTTGATCTCAAAGGTCTGTTCCAGGTCTAAAATGTCATGTGTACCTGGTGGGTACAAAGGCCATGGGGTAGTCAAATTGAAATGACTGACTCCTGTTGACGAATTCTGTGAAAGAGAACCCTGGCAGAAGCAGCTGGCAGCTACCTACCTGGTGATAACAAGTAACTGAATCAATTATTTAAAAAAATAGGTCTCAGATGCTATGGTAACTAGGTCTAGTTTTTGAAATCTCAGTAAAATATGTCCATTCCAGTCCACCTCAGTGGTCTGCAGCTCAGTAATGTGAATCATCCCTCAAACAGGGCAAGTCACGATCCATCCTCCCTTCTTATATCTCCTAAAGCATATCAAAAGGGTAAACTATACCCCAGAGCTACCCTGTGTGAGCCAGTAACTGGTCAAATTGGAAGAGTCAGACTGGAAATCTTCAATTGGTTTGTCTTAGACCAAAATCAAGGTTTTTAATGCTTTTTTTCATTTTATTGCATTGAAATTATTATTTTAAAAATCATCTTCAGCTCTCATGCTTTTAGCACTGAAACTTGATCTCCAAATGAGTTGTCTCTTCCTTTTTCTTCTAACCCTAATCATACATAAATTACATTTTCTTGCCAACCAATTTGTTTTTCTCTTTGGATGCCCTTTTAAATTTTTTCCTGAAATTAACCTAATCTGTTTCTGGAACACCATAAATGAGCCACTGTGAACTTCTGTGAAAGAATTAAGCAGTGTCTTTGGGAAAAGTCATGGGGTAGGAGAGTGATGCTCTGGGTATTTGGTCGGTGGCTACCATGCCTTAAAATAAGTAAACAGTTATCAACTGGGTGGTATAAGGCCAGGTGATTGTATATGCTGTGAGGAAATGTGTGAAAGCAACTTGAAGTAAAAAAGTGTAAATGGAAATATGTCACCAGATCTAAGAGAAACACAATACACTCTTCTCCTTTTCAAATAATTTTTATTTGATTTTCATGGAAACTCCCCCTTGTAGGGAAATTTTGAGTGTGTTTCATGTAGACAGATGCTGGTTTTTCCCTGAACTTAATTGATTAAAAGAAGAGCCACGAGGAAATGAACATAGCAGTGGAAAAGGTGGGTCTTCAAGGCAACACAAATTTTATTGGTCAAAATGGATTCTGTGGACTGCTTATCTTTATTTATTACAAGGTTAAATACTTGGCACAATCAATACTTTTTGATTAATTAACTTATGTATGTTTGACATATTTCCAGAAAAATGCCCACTTTCTAATAAAAGCCCTTTCCAAGTATTTGATAAAATTGCCCCTTCTCAGTATCTATTTGCAAAGAGTTAGAAGGATGTCCAAATATGTTATCTCCTTGTTAATGGTTCTGTGTCATCAACATTCAAAGTGGAATTGCTAACTACCTTTTGCAAGATTTTTGAAAGATTTTTTAAAAAGTGCTAATTTTGAATTTGGGGGATTCTTTAAAGTGTTTGGTAAAATTTTGGGGGAAGATCAGTCAGAGTAATAATTTTGCAGTCTGACTGCCAGTTTAGTTAACTGAAATTGCTTTCTCTTTCAAAGGTCACTAAGGACTTCCTTTCTAATTGACAAATCTAGTGACTTCTTTTAAAAAGTGTTCTATATCTGTGAACCCTCAGCAATGTTTGGGTTATTGAACACCCTACCCTACTGAATACTTTCTCCTCCCTTGACTCAGAAAAAGTACATATTCAACCAGGAATTCTCTTCCTACTTCTCAAGTTGTTCTCTTATCTCCTTCACTAGCTCCTTGTTCTTTTACTGATTCCTTTAAGTGAGTCTTCCTTTCTTTTCTTTTCTTTTTTTTCATATGAGGCAATTGGGGTTAAGTGACTTGCCCAGGGTCATACAGATAGTAAGTATCAAGTGTCTGGTATGAGATTGGGATTTGAACTCAGGTTCTCCTGTCTCCAGGGCCTGTGCTCTATCTGCGCCACCTAGCTGCCACTTTAAATGAGTCTTCCTTAAGGCTCACTTTTTATTTCTCTTTTCTCTCTGTATTTATTTCTCTTTTCTCTCTTTTCTTTGGCCAATATTCGTACTCATGGCTTCAATGATCATTTTCATATATATTCCCAATCTATATTGCTAGCTTTAATGTCTCTTCTGAACTCTAGATCTGTATTTCCAAACCTACCTATTTCACAATACTTAAATTTCTCTGAAACAAAATTATTACCTTCCTTCCTAACCCTTCTTCTTCTGACTTCACTTTTTCTGTTATTTGAATCTAGAATTTTAACTAGGGTAGGTTTATGAATGCTTTGTTCAAAGGCACCAAATTTAGAGGGTGCTTAACAGTACTTGCCATGTTTCTGAAGCTACAAGTAGTGTAGTTTAGCACCTGGTTACTAAAAATATTTTAAAAAAAGCTAGGGGTTAGGCTGGGGCATACTCTCTCTCCTGCTTGGTGGCCTCTTTAGCATCAACTGTAGGATGGTATCCCGTGTGTCTGTCCCCATACAGAGGTGGTGTACTGCACACTCCCCTCAACAGAGATCATGCTTTGAAGTACTTGCCCAGGGCATAACATTTCCACATTACAACTCTGATTGCAATATCTTTCTCCCAGTCTTCCATATTCAAAACCTAATTTTCTTTGGCTTTTCCTTCCCTGTCCTCATTTGAATGAATGAAAAAGCATTGATTAAGCCCTCACTGTGCAGAGCTATGCTAAGTGCTGAGGATAAAAATAGAAAGGCAGATAATCCCTCCTTTTAAGGAGCCCCACATTCTAATGGGAGAGATAACATATACAAGAAATTTCAGCTGTAAATTAATTATTTATTGGCTTGACTTAACTTGTAAAGGGCCCATCGGTGCAGTGGTAAAGCATAATAATACATCTTCTGTAATGTTCTTTTCTCTGCTAAATACATTCATATCCCTTTATAATGTTGTGCCAAGACCTTTGGTGGGGAGAACTTTCTTTTCTGGGTCTTAAGTAAGTGTGATTACTGAGGAGGTGGGGGTTTAGTACCTGGAGAAGTAGTTGCCAGGTCCCATCTCCTTCCTGGGTTGCTTTCTGGGATGATGGCTTCAGGGGCTGGGCTTGGAAGTAGCACTAGTTGGTCTAGGGAATGAAGTTTCCTCTCTCTGGGTTCTTGGGCTTACCAGCCAGTCAGTGGCAGTTGGTCAGCTGTTGGTGGTGGTATGGAAGGTGGCTCCTTTTCCCACAATGATTGCTCCTTTCATTTCTGGCTTCAGGACCTGGGTTAGAAGCAGGACCAGTTTTCTAGAGTTACAGTGATACTCCTAGGGCTCTTGGGTTCAGAGTCCTGGGCTATCTTCATCTGAGTTTCATGGGAGGTTGTGGTATAAGTGCTGGTGGGGGCTTGATTCCCCTGGCACATACCAGCTTCTACCTGTCCCTCCAGGTGCCTTGCTGCTTCAGCTGTGCTGGCTTGCTTTGCCTTGGAGGTGTCAGTTGGTTGACAGTTGATGGAGAAGACTTGCCCCATCTTGATAGAAGCTGCTTCCCTGGATGATGTGGAACCTAAGGATTTCCAGTCAGTTTACAAGTCTTTTAAGTTCTACCTGTGTAACACCTTTCACACGTATCCATTCCCCTTCTTTCCATTTCCACTACCATGCCATTCAATTCACTTGCATGTCATGGCATCACCTGCTTGATGTCATGGTCTTCCTTGAGAACGAAGGACAAACAACATTTCCATTACTTCCATTCTGGTGCCGACTCTCATTACCACCTGCCTAGACAAATAGAATAGTTTTCCAACAGCTCCTCCAATCTCAATTTCCCCCCTTCTAATCTCTCATTCATACATCTACCAGATGTATTTTTTTGACCCATAGATCTCCTCATTCCACTCTTCTCAAAAACTGTCAACAAGTGAAGGTCAGACTCCTTTCCCTAGCCTTATTCCTTTCCCTAGCCCGTAAGGTCCTTCATTATCTGGCACCACCCTCAATTTTCAATCGTAACTCATGTAACTTCTCTCCATGTACGCTGTACGAAATCCTGGATAACACACATGTGCCACAAACAGGCAAAAGCTGGGAATGAAGATCGAAGGAGATGAGGCTAGACAACATTGGGAGATGAGTGTTCTTGACAATTCTGAACTCCTCAGTGCTGCAAAAACTCATCTTTTAACTCTAGTCTTCTTGCCAGTGATGCTCTGTGGCCACAAGCCATAGCACACAACAATCTTGGAAAAACCAAAATTGCAGGAAGCTTAAAGAACAATGGAAAGGTACATGGTAGATGTAAGTACTGTTATGTATAATGTATTACTAGTGAGGGCTTATGTCCATGACGTACCAGGAAAGACACCATTTCATGTAGACAGCACGAAAAGGAGGTGGGTTATTCATGTGATGAGAGCCAGAGATAACAAACACGGAAAACTCAAGTGCTACACTAGTAACCATGAAATTTTAAATTTCAATATATCATACATTTATTGAGCACCTATGTGCCAGACATTGTGTTAGGTTCTAGGGTTACAAAGAGAAAAACAAAACTCTCCCTGTCCTCAAAAGCATTTATGTTCTATTGCAGAATACAATGTGTATACTTTTAAGGAATACTAAGGGGTTCCCTGAACTTGTCTTTTTGAGTTGCCATATTTTCCTGAAATCTGATGGACCCAGAGTATGCAGAAGGCCTTGAATGTGTCAAGAACGAAGTCCTACCATGAGCTGACAGAATTTGTTGTTTGCATCTCCAGCTGGCCTCCCTGTGTGTCCTTGGGAGTCAGGACAGGTGGAAGTCAGTTTGTGGTAGGCTGAGAACCTGCTTGTGCATTTGGGATCTTTGAGAATAAGCCGACCCTCCTATCTGCATAGTCTAGCAGTTCCCAAGGGGAAAGAATGCAGCTTTTGCCATAGCCTTGCTCCTCCCCCTTCGGGAGTGTTTTGTCCTTTTCCCACCTTTACTGCACCTTTCCCCCTCTCCTGCCATGCCCCTTTAGGTGGAGATTTCTGTTTCCTCCTCCTTCCTTTGTTGTACTGTTATAAACATGCAGACTTCTGTATGGATCTGAATTCTTTGTGTTCCACATGCATGTTCATTTCTCTTGCCACAAACCTAGTTTTCACATAAGTTTTGTGAAGTTGTGATTACCTGTTGACCACACAAATAAGTAAATGCAAAGTAATTTGAGGAGGTGAATGCTACTAGCAAGGGGGGTGGGAGTGGTTTGAGGAAGGATTCCCGTAGAAGGTAGCACTCAAGCTGAATTGAAGAAACTCAGCTTTCTAAGAGACAGAGAGAGGTGAGGAGAAGATGTGTCCCAGGCATAAAACATGACCTGGGCAAAACATGGAGAAGGGAGATGCGGTGTCAAATATAGGGAATAGCTAGTAGGCAAGTAGAATGCATGGGGGGCAGGGGAGGGAGAGGTGTATCATATAAAATAATTCTGGAATGGTTTATTGGACACAGGTTTGTGGCAGGTTTTAAATACAAGACTGAGAACTTTGTAGTAAGATAAAATGAGGTATAGTCGATAGAACATTGAATTGGGAGTCAGGATGATCTAGGTATGAATCCTACCTTTGACACTTAGTAGTTGTGTCACTATAGGTAAGTCACCGAAACCTTCTGTGTTTAAATTTTCTCTTTTGTAAAGTGGGGGATGATGATACCCATTTATAGTTCTATGAACTTTTTCCATAGGGTTGTTCTGTGACTCTAAGGAGATCAAGTATTGTAAGTAAGGTAGATTTTAGTGTATGTAAGGAGGATTTTGTTATTCTTTATTAAATAATAGTTCCAAGATCCTAGATAATATTTCTCATGGTCATGGTTGAAAACATCTCCACTATGTTGGCATGGTGAGACGTAGGGATGACATACTGCATGCCTGCGCTGTGGTAGGTCATGACGATATTGCTAAAGTTAACCAGTGAGCTTATTGTTGGCAAGATGCCTTCTTTGTCTGTTGCCCTATAAATCAGGTGGGCACTGGTCAGTGAGTGGGGAACCCATTTTGGGAGTTGGGTAATGCATAGAGGAAAGCATATCCCTGCCTTGATCAGCCCCCATCAAGGCTTGGGGGGAATTTGTGCTTGCCTCAACCGGTCCTTATTGAGGTTTAGGGGACCAGTAGGAGTCATAGCTCTTAACCATTCTCACCTGCCCCTGCGAGAAGTGTGATTAAGGAATGCTGTTGGAGTTGGAGCTCCCATTATCAGCAAACTCCCTTTGAGAAGACTAGACTAGAATAAAGTAAGCTTATTTAACCCCTCCGAAGCTATCTTACTGTCTGACCAGATCAAAAGTGAACCTGTGCTAGAACACCTATTAGTATTAGGAGCCCTCCTGTGTTCTACTGCCCAACAAATGGTGTTACCTATGTGTTTACCTGTGAAATAAGTATTTAAAGTGTTTTGCAAATTTTAAATACTATATAAATGTCATGATTATTTTACTCTAAATTTAACAGGGAACCACTGAAGATTTTTGAGCAGGGGAATGACACAATCATAACTGCATTTTAGAAATATTATTTTTGCAGTTGTGTAGTAGATGCCTTAGAGAGGGAAGAGATTAGAAGTAGGCATACTGATTAGGAAATTTTGTGAGTCCCAGTGAGATGAGATGAGATGAAGGGCTTAACCAAGACTTTTGACTAAGTAGTAGGAGAGAAAGTGGCCAGATGCAGAAGGAAAAATATTTGACAAATGAATAGTTATGGAGCTAGGGGAGAGGGAGCAGTGGAGGAGTGAAGGACAATTCCAAGGTTACAAACTTGGGTGACAGAGAGGATTTCCTGAGCAGAAATAAGTTTAGAGTAGGGACATGTTTGGGAGGGGGTGTCAACAGGCAATCATAATGTCACCAAACTTATGTGAAAACCAGGTTTATTACAAGAGAAATGAACATGCATGTGAAACCCAAAGGGTTCTTGTCCTTACAGAAGTTTACACTTTTATAATTGCAGGACAAGGGGAGGAAGGGAAACCAGGAAGGGGCGTGACACGGGAGGGAGCAAGGTGCAGCAAAGGTGGGAAAAAAGACAAAACCACTGGCTGTGGACAGGAGCAAGGTAATGGCAAAAGCCTCATTCTTTTCCCTTGGGAACTGCTAGGCTATGAAGATAAGAGGGTCTGCTAACTGCACAGGATTCCAGCTGCATAAGCATTATCCTAGCCTGGCACAGACTGGCTGGCACCTGTCTTACCTCCCAAGGACACACAAGGAGTCCAGCTCGGGAGCAGCAAGAAATTATGTCAGCTCAGGGGGAGCTTAATCTTTGTCACCTTCAGAGCTTCCTGCAAGCTGTGGGTCCAGTGTTTGTGGAAAATATGGCACCTCAAAAAGTCAAGTTCAGGGGATTCCTTTTCAGCCCTTAGCATGGGGAAATACATTTCATTTTGAATATGTTGAGCTTGAGA
The DNA here is from genome assembly GCF_900497805.2 of Vombatus ursinus. NCBI lineage: Eukaryota > Metazoa > Chordata > Mammalia > Diprotodontia > Vombatidae > Vombatus > Vombatus ursinus. The sequence goes on from NW_020954381.1 coordinate 18,919, forward strand.
TGTACATGTAATATCTAGCTGTAGCTGCCCAATGGGCAGTTGGAAAAAGGACTGGAATTTAGTGTAAAGATTTTAGAATTGTTAGTTTAACTCAGTGGGGTTCCCTGTCTTTAGACCATAAATCTGGGCAACATGCGTTTTTCATTCGCTTTGTTTTCCTAATGCAGAGTGGTAGATTTTTATTATAATCCCAGTAAAAGGCTATGTCTGCTGTCTAAGAATCAGGCTACTTAAGTAAAAAAGACACCCATCTCTAGAAATTGATGCACTTTTTGACATTGGCAACCCATTAAACAGATAAAGATACAAAATGGCCTTCATTCTTATGTGAGATCCCTTCTGTTTCTCATTGATGGTGGTAGAGGGTGTTGAGAATGTTATCCTATGGAAAATAGAAGCAAGGGATTACAAAAGCATGTCATAGCCTTAAAAGAATAGTGTTCTTTGTTGTTGTTGAGTCCTTTCAGGCATGTCTGACTCTTTGAGGCTCCATTTGGGGTTTTCTTGGCAAAGATACTGGAGTGGTTTGCCATTTCCTTTTCTAGCTCATTTTCCAGGTGAGGAAACTAAGGCAATCAGGATTAAGTGACTTACTCAGGATCACATAGCTAGGAAGTATCTGAGGTCCAATTTGAACTCAGGTCCTCCTGACTCCAGGCCTGGCACTTGAGAAAGGAATTTAGAATTTTCATATTAATCGATATGATATGTGTAATGAATATACTAGTAATTTAGTTTTCTCAAGAGCTGCCTTTTCCAGCTTGTGAGTCAGACTCACAATGCAGCTTGAACTGATCAATCGAACCTTGCACAATCAGTGGCATTCTTCTGCTTGTGTACCTGAAGTGAAGCGAATCAAAGACTACTTAGAACCTGTTCCCGTCACAGAACTCTGGTTCTGTACTTTAGGGAAGGTAGTTACAACATGCAAAATCTTGACTCTAGAATTGTTGTATTCTGGGACTTAGGAGTTTCTCATGGGAACCACTAAATGATTGTTTTGTAATCCACCTTCCCCAGTTGTGATTTAAGTATATAACATGTGCTTTTACTTCAGCTGAGAGAACATTCCTCACTCTGAAATTGATCAATTAAACTACTTGATTACTGGCACTCCATCTCTAGGCCTGCTTTGTGCAGGCTCTGAGTATTCTCAGGTTAGAGACTGGAGTCCCAGAAATCAAGTAAAGTGCTCAGTAAAAATCCAGTTAACACACTCTATCCACTCCACCGCCTAGCTGCCAAAAGAATAATGTAAAGGGTGCTAAAGCTAAGATTGAGCTGGGAAGGGAGAAGGAAGTTAGGGACAGCAAAAAACAAAAACAAAACCAAAACTTTTTAAAGCTATACTGGGGAAAGATGAGGACCAAAGCAGGAATAGGAAAGTTGTGTGGGTTGGATGGGACAATGATAATAAAAGGGAGATTTTGTGAGACAGAGGATTGTTTCTGGAGTGAGAGAGCCTGGTTTTTTATCCTAGAGTGTGGTGGTAAATATTTAACAACCAGCTCTCCCCACCCAAAAATGTTCTGCCAATGTACTTTTAAATTCAATCTACATTATTAAAACCATATCCATCACTTTCTTAAGTGTGAACAATCAACAACACAATCAAGCCCTGATTTAGAGCATTCACTGATTTCCAAAATATAAACGGCTCTTACAAGCTCTAGCACATTCCTGACTCCTATCCCACCTCTGACACTTACTAATTAGAGGAGCTTGGGCAAGTCACTCACCATTTCTGGGCCTTATTTGTAAAAAAAAAAGAAGGGGCTTGGCCTTTGACGATCCTTCTAGTTCTATGACCCTGCTGGATTGTTATTTTACTTCTTGGAGATAAATAACCCTTTGTTGGAAAAGACCAAGAATGACCAATAAGGAGTGAAACCAAAGATGGAGGAGAGCATAGAGTTGTCTTTGAGGAGCTCAAGTCACTAGGTCCAGATAAACTACAACCCAAGGTTCTGAAAGATGTGACCAATGTGACTGTTTAACCATTGTTAGGAATAGGATTGTAGCCTGGGTAGATGGAACAATGATAATGAAAAAGAAAGGGATGGGAGAAGTTTCTTTGAAACTCAGGAAAGAGCACTGGCTCTGGAGTGATAGGACCTGGGTTCAAATCCACTCACATGCCCATGTTATTCCCATTGTGATCTTTGGCAAGGCACTCAACCATCTTTGGCTTCAGAGTTTGGAAGTTAGGGCCAAATGATCCCTGAAGTTTTTCCTAACTGTTGACCTATATCTTTTGAAAGATCGCAGAGAATTAGAGAGAAACTCCAGGGCTGGAGAACAAAGCAATTTGCAAGGAATTTTAATCAACCAAAAAAGCATTTTATTGTCTACCATTTGCTAATGGTTGGGGAGGCAAAGATGAAGAAAAAAAAAAGGAAACAGTACCTATCCTCAAGGAGTTTATATTCTATTAGATGAAATGATATGTACACAAATTAAGTAAATACAAGGTAATTTTTAGGTGGGGGGAAAATTGACCACCAGAGGAATCAGGAAAAGACTCACGTAGGAAGAAGCAATGGAGCTAGGTTTTGAAGGAAGTTAGACATTCTAGGACGAGTAGATGAGGAAGAAGACCATTCTAGGCAACAGGAATAGCCTTAGCAGAGGTACAGAGATGATAGAGGAAATGTGGGGTGTGAGCATCAGCAGGCAGGCCAGTCTGGCTGAAATATAGAGTGCCTGAAGGGGATGTGTAGTGAGCCTGGAAAGGTAGGTTGGAACCAGAGCGTAAAGATTCCTGTAAATGCCAGACACAGAAGTTTGTACTTTAACTTAGAAGCAATAGAACCAATGGAGCTTTTTTTATTTGAAAATCAATTTTTCTATTCAGCTCTGATCTTTTCATCAAGAATGCTTGACAGTCCTCTATATCACTGGACACCCATTTTTCCTCAGTTTTTCTGTGTAGGTGATTCTTGGTTGTAATCCTAGCTCCTTTGCCCTCTGGAATATCATATTCCAAGCCCTCTGATTCTTTAACGTAGAAGCTGCTAAACCTTGTGTTATCTTGACTATGGCTTCACCATACTTGAATTGTTTCTTTCTGGCTGCTTACAATATTTTCTCCTTGATCTTGGAACTCTGAAATTTGACTTTATTATTTCTGGCAGTTTTCATTTTGGGATCTCTTTTAGGAGGGAATCTGTGGATTCTTTCAATTTCTTTTTTACCCTCTGGTTCTAGAATATCAGGATAGTTTTCCTTGATAATTTATTGGAAGATGATTTCTAGGCTCTTTTCTTGATCATGGCTTTCAGGTAGTCCAATAATTTTTAAATTATCTCTCCTGGATCTGTTTTCCAGGTCAGTTGTTTTTCCAGTGAGATATTTCACATTGTCTTCTATTTTTTCATTCTTTTGGTTTTGTTTTATTGTTTCTTGATTTCTCATAAAGTCTTTAGCTTCTATTTGCTCCTCTCTAATTTTTAAGAAATTATTTTCTCCAGTGAGCTTTTGGACCTCCTTTTCCATTTGGCCAATTCTACTTTTTAAGGCATTCTTTTCCTCATTGGCTTTTCAGACCTCTTTTGCCATTTGGTCTAGTCTGTTTTTAAGGTATTACTTTCTTCAGTATTTTTTTTTTGCATCTCCTTTACCAAGCTGTTAATTCTTTTCTCATGATTTTCTTGCATCACTCTCATTTTTCTTTCCAATTTTTCCTCTGCCTGGCTTGCTTGCTTTTCAGAATCCTTTTTGAGCTCTTCCATGGCCCGAAACCAATTCCTATTTTTCTTGGAGGCTTTAGATGGAGGAGCTTTGACTTCATTTTCTTCTTTTGAGGGTGTTTTGATCTTCCTTGTTACCATAATAACTTTCTATAGTCATTTTCCCACCTATTACTTGACTTTTAATTGTTCTTTAAAGTTGGGCTCTGCTTCTAGGGTGGAGGGCATATTGTCTCAAGCTTCAGGGGTTTTGTACAGCTGTTTTCAGAGATACTTCTCAGGACCTATAAGGTTTCAGTTTTTTCAAGGTGGTGTGATCTAAGGAGAGGTGTTTACTACTCTCCTGGCCTTTGCTCTGGTCTTTGAGTGACCACAAGCTCTCTTTTCTGCCCTGAAATTCTGAGGAAGGTCTCCCCTCCACTGTGGCCATGAGCTCTGCTATGCTAGGGCTCCTTCTTGCCGTGGGATTGTCACCCAGGATTGGAACCTGAATCCAAGTATGGGCAAAGCAATAGAGTCCTGCCTCAGGACTAGCAAAAAGACTCCTGTAATCTCCTTCCGACCACTTGTTCAACCCCCTTACCATCTGTGGGCTGAGAGCTCCAGAGGCAGGTGCTGCCCCTGCTTTCAGTGATTCAATCTTCCTGAGACCTGCTCTAGGTTTGCTGGGGCCTGGTCTGCACTGGTGTGGCTTGTGCTGGACTGTGCTCCTCTCTCACCCTGGTGCAACAGACTTTTCCTGTTGGCCTTCCAAGTTGTCTCGGACTAGAAATTTGTTTCACTCTGTCTTTTTGAGGGTTCTGCTGCTCTAGAATTTGTTTAGAGTCACTTTTTAAAAGTATTTGGAGGAGTTTGTGGGAGAGCTCAGTTGAGTCCCTGCCGTTACTCTACCATCTTGGCTCTATCCCTCCAAAGTGTACACTGTTCAGGAATATTAAAGGGTCCCCTGAACTTGTCTTTTTGAGTTGCCGTATTTTCCAGAAACACTGGACCCAGAGTACGCAGGAGGCTTGAATGTATCAAGGACAAAGATCCACCCTGAACTGACAGAATTTGTTTGCATCCCAAACTGGACTCCCTGTGTGTCCTTGGAAGTCAAGACAGGTGTTAGTCAGTCTGCACTAGGCTGAGAAACTGCTTGTGCAGCTGGGACCCTTGTAGATAAGCAGACCATCAGACCTTCATGGTCTAACATCCTAGCAGAAATTTAGATCGAGAGAAGTCAAGTGACTTGTTCAAGGCACAACGAATTCAGAGTCAGGATTCACATCCTTTACCGCTCCATAGAACGAGGTGCTCCTCCCAAGATAAACTCCACCTTCTAAACTGCTCACCACGCTGCTAACTCAAGCCTTGATTGACTCTCTTTCTCTCAGGCTTCTGTTTGGCTGGTTGGAAGGTAGAGTACCAAACTCCTCCCAAGGCTTTCCTTTATAGAGGGCAGAGACTGGCCTCTCAGCTCATCTCTCTTTTGCGTCTGCTTCCCTACCTGGTTTTAACTCCATGGAACAGGATGACCCACAGGAAAACCTCTAGTCCTATTCTGCTTTCCTGCCTCCTCTTGTGTGTTGTCAACCACTTTAGATTGTAAGCTCCTTGAGGGCAGGCACTGCCTTTCTTTTAATTAATTGTATCTTTAGCACTTAGCACAGTGCCTGGCTCATAGTAGGCTCCTAATAAATGTTTATTGGATGGATTGGATTTAACATAATGAAATAAATATAAATATAATATAAATGTAATATAAAAATATAAAATAATATGTCTCTATGCTATTTTTTGTTGTTGTTGTTCAGTCCTATATGACTCTTCCTGACCCTATTTGGGACTTTCTTGGCAGAGATACTAGAGTGGTTTACATTGCCTTCTCCAGCTCATTTGACAGATGAGGAACTGAGACAAACAGGGTTAAGTGACTTGCCCAGGGTCACACAGCTAGTTAAGTGTGTGAGGCCAGATTTGAACTCAGGAAGACATGTCTTCCTGACTCTAGGCCTAACTCTCTATCCACTGCTCCACCTTGCTGCTCATTGTGATCCTATTATAATCTATGTAATCTGAGGTAGGCTAATTATAACTTGGTATTTTTATAACCTCATTTGGGATTAGACAATATCACAAAGAACCTAGTAGAATATAAAATTCTTGCAGGAAGGGATCATTTTTCATTTTTGTATCCTTAGCACCCAGTGCAGTTCCTTTCATGTATCAGACACGTAATAAATGCTGGTTGAAATGCATATTAAATAGAACCAAAAAAATAGCATTTTTTAAAAAAATAATTGCATTTTCAATAAATGAATGCAAAACCAATATTAGATTCCTTTGAATGCTAGATTGAGTGTCATTTGACAAGAATGTCACCTCCCAAATTGAATGTTCTGGGGAACTTTCATATCTATTTTTATCTTCCTCCATAATGATACTAATAGAACAAACCCAGTTTATTAATTTGAGAAATTGACTAAGGTTGAATATTTCCTTGTAATCTTTCAAAAAATCTTTTATTTTAACTTTGGTAATTCTCAAGTGCCTCTATAACTTGACCTTCTGATTTTCATTCCAATATTAATTTTGGATTAATTTACTTAAATGAGTTATGTATCCATTTAAAGTTCTGTGTTGGAATCCTCTGCCCTGGTTCTTTTCCCATCTATATTCCTTTTGATACTTTAGTTATTTCTATTGCTCCATTTTAAACATTTTGTCAGCACTTTTGTTTTTTCATTTTCTGTTTTGTTTGATTTTTATTTTTTGTAGAGGTGTTTTGTTTCTTTTTTGGCAATTGGGGTTAAGTGACTTGCCCAGGTCACACAGCTATTAAGTGTGAAGTGTTTGGTCTGAGGTTAGATTTGAACTCAGGTCCTCCTGATTTCAGGGCCGTGCTCTATCCACTGTGCCACTTAGCTGCCCCAAGGGGTGTTTTTAAAAGCTGCTTTTCATCTCCTTAGTATTTCTGTTGTATTTTTTGAGAGGTTTATGAAGAGCCTGGCTCTTTTTAAGCCCTTCCCCTCATCATCTTGACTGGAAAATGTAAAATGGACTGTTATCTTAACACATAGAAAATGTTTGGTTGCCAATTGAGGAACTATTTCAGAATCAGCTCTTTGTGTTTAGACATTGCATTGACTGTTTACAGCAAAAACTAAAATCCACACAAAAGTAGGAGAAAGGAGAAAGATGAGAATCTATTTAAGTAGGCTATCAAATCTGAAAAATAGGAAATGGACAAAAATAATGATTTTGACTTTATTACCATTGCTTGGAGACAACATCTCCAAAACTACTGTCAAAGCAGGAAGCCCAAAAAGTCCAGAAATCACCACAGGCAGCAAAGACTTTTATCTCCTTCGCGTGAAGAAAGATGTTGCAAAGGCATGCAGTACCACTTACGAGTTCAATCTCATTTATAAAACATTATGGAGAATGAGAGAAAATTATGAGTAGCATCACCTCACAAAATGATGAAATGCAGTTAATGAAAGAATGAAACACCATTTATTAAATGCTTATTATGCGCTAGACGGCTGGGGTAAGGGCTAGGAATACAAACAACAAGAAGCAAGGTAGTCCTTGCCTTCAAGGAGCTTACATTTTGTTAGGGAAGACAAAACAATGCATAGACGAGAATGGTAAACAGGAGAGCTGCCCCTTCCAACAGTATGGGGTAGCGAGGTAATACAGTGAAGAGGGTGCTGGGCCTGAAGTCCAGAAGACCCGAGTTCAAATCTGGCCTAACACACTTCTAGCTGTGTGACCCAGAGGTTTGCCTGTTTGCCTCAGTTTCCTCATCTGTAAAATGAGCTAGAGAAGGAAATGGAAAACCACCCTAGTATCTCTGCCAAGAAAGACCCCAAAAGAGGTCACAAAGAGTTACCCAATTCTCAGTCACTGCCATGACAGGCTAACTGACCTGCTGCTATTATTTCAGACTAGTCCATTCCTTATCTGAGGGTAAAAGTTGCTTTGATATGTTTTAATTTCTTTCATCCATTGCCTTTGTGGTTATTCCATTTTAACTGATTATACAGCAGGTCTGAGAGGATGAGACCCCTCATAGACCAGAGTGCAGGACAAGGTCGTCTGGAATGAATTCACAGACTCAAGCATTCTTTAAATCAAGTTGGCAAAGATTTATTGTTATGCTTTTCAGCGGGCAAGGATTTTTTTTTTCTTTTTAGGAGGCCATCGGGGTTAAGTGACTTGCCCAGGGTCACACAGCTAGTAAGTGTCAAGTGTTTGAGGTCAGATTTGAACTCAGTTCCTCCTGACTACAGGGCCAGAGCTCCATCCACTGCGCCACCCAGCTGCCCCTGGGCAAGGATTCTTAAGGAACCTGTGAAAGATTGAGGATGGTGCTGGGGTTTATATGGAAAAGGGCATGGGAAAGGAATGATACTGATTACGTAATCTAAAGGTCCAGGTGTCTTTGGGAGTTATGGATGGGAAAGTGTAGGGAGCATACCAGACAAGGAGGAAGTTGTCAGAGGCATGGACTTTGGGGATCTGGCAGGAGGAAGAGTCTTTGTATTAGCCAGGGACAAAAATCCTCATCCTGATGAGAGAATGCATTCTTCCAGTACAGGAGCCTACTAAGAAATTGAGAGGCTTCAGAGACATGATCTTAGAGCTAGGGTCTGAACAGCCCATCACTCCCTCACCCAGCTTTGTGTTACTGCACCAGGGAGAGAGATAAGTAAGTGTCTTGCTGGGGCTCACTTATGAGTCGGCACAGTGTCTTGGGCTGGGGGAAACCGCCAGGGATAGTGTTTCTGAGGCTAGGGAGAACTATGGTCTTGGAATTGGGGTCCCAGTACTAGCACCCAAGTACCCCATCAGTTTCTTCTAACATTTTGCTTGATAGAATTGTTGATAATTGAGTAACATCATTGATTTCTGCAACCTGCACAGTATACACCCCCAAATGCGCTAATAGAATGGCTTTCTACTTGTCCTCCGTGAAATCCCAGGTTTCCATGAAAGGGACCTATATGGCTCAGTGAATAGAGTGCTTGCTGGCTCTGGGGTCAGGAAGACCTGAGTTTAAATCCAGTCTCAGATACTTACTAGCTTTTGACCCCAAGCAACCTCTATTTGTCTCAGTTTCCTCATCTATAAAATAGGGACAATAATAACACCTAGGGATGATAATAGCACCTATCTCCCAGGATTATTGTGAACATAAAACAATGAGATGAACGAAAAGCCTGAAAGACAGAGTTTCTGGGTAACTAATAATCAATTTACTAATTAGGCTAGCTGGTTATCAACAAATTGATGGTCAATGGTTTCTCTCTGTAATGAAAGACACCTCATGGAGATACAGGATACTTTGATGTGCTGTTAGAAAAGAGGGCACTCCTGATAAGGGAAAATCAACTTCGATTGGTGAACAATTAAGAGATGAACTTTCAACTGAAGAGGTGGGCTGAAATGGCAGCTAAAATTTAGCTCCTCCTGCAGAGAACTTGGCTTGATCATGAGACTCAGCTGCCTCCAGCAATCTAGACAAAGAAATCCATCTCTATCCAGACCACTCTGGTTGGTTTTTCTCCTTCATGAACTAGGTTACTCTAAACTCCAATGAAGTGGTTCAAGGACATGGGCTTAATGCTTCACAGCTAGAATGCACCTAGATTAAATTCCTTTTATAAACAAAAGTAAGGTCTCCTAGTTGGGTGAGGTCTCTCTTAGAATCAGAGACCACATACCCCAAGGATTAGGCTGAATGACCTACAGGGGCTGGTCCCTGAATAGAAATGAATATAGATAGAAATAGAAATGAAAAACCTTAATCCTAATTTAATAATTGATTATTAATATAATAGAAAATAATTTCTCTCAATGAGTTAATATTTGTAAAGTGTTTTGCAAATCTTAAGGCATTATCTAAATGGTAGTTATTATTTTGTTGTTATAATCATCATCAGATATCTCTAGAGTCCACTGAGAAGAAATTTTGGTCATCATGTATGTAGTTTAAACTTAAACCCCAGAATCTCTTTGTAATTTAAAAGAAAATAACTTAAGCCACTAGACAATTTGTTCCCTCACTGGCTGACTATGTCTGAATCTTTCAGAATGCCTGAACTTATCTACTTCAGTCTTGATTGTATATGTTAGGGCTTAATGTATGTCCATCCTGTCAGGTTCAGGTCTAGCCTCAAAACTCATTAATGAATTTATATGCTGAAACATCTAAAACTGTGGCGGAGGGTTAGAGACCTTCAGAGTTGCACAATGATCCATTGCTGTCATGAACAAAGAGGACTGAAAACAGAAGCCAGAGGACTAGCATGTCCTTTGGGAAGGCTTGTTGACAGTACTACATTGTGGAACGTACGCTAACGGTCTACAGCCCAATGGTAGTGTCCAACTACAATGTGAGGCATGAATAGGATGCAACCAGGGAAACCCTATCTAGTTGAATAGCTTTCCTCAGTATCATAGAGTATTATATTTCATCAATATCATAGAACATTATATAGCACTGTAGCTTGCCTGCCCTCTCCATGACTCCAGTCTCACTGTCCCTACTCCCACACACATTGGTTGACCAGGTTCCCAGAGGGAGGCCGACTTCTTCTCTGCTAGGGTCCTAGGGGTGACCCTGAGGGGATGGAGTGGTTTTGTAGTACAATTGCCCCCATTCAGGGTGCTTCCCCTAGTAATTATCAATGAGCCAGCCAGAGTTAGTTTATAGAAAAAGGTACTAATGTGGTATATAGTAAGAACAGTTAGTATAAAATCATCCTTCTACAAAAGTCTGGGACACACTTTCCCACAAGTCCATACAAAAGCCAGGGGAAAGTGAGCTCAAACTCAGAAAGTACATGTGACCAAGGGGTAACACACAGTATCTGGTGTCTTTTCTCCTTTTGCGCATCCTCATGAAGTTCCCCTTTGGTGGGTTTTGGTCTCTGCTGGGCTCTCAGGGTCAGTGCCCTCATATGGTCCTGAGGCGATCTTTTCTAGGAGTGTCTACTTTGTCTTGGCTCCTGGTGCAGATGTAGCCATCAGCCTCTGTTATTCTGGGGATATGGCTACCAACAGCCAGTAAGAAGTTAGGCCAACTCCTCCAGCCTTTTGAAGCTCACAAAGATATTCTCTGGTCAAGGGGGAGGGAGAGAAGACATGGACTGTCTCCTCTTTTCCCTTCATTTACCCCTTCCCCTTCTCCCCCAAGTGATTCCCTCTCAGGGCTCAGCTGGAGCTTTTTGACCATTAGGCTGGCTTGATACTAGAATCTGAATCATCTGGTTGTTTTATCCAAACCCCATAGAGGGTGATTGATTCTCTTTAGCAACTGTAAGATATTTCCTGTCTTATACTGGTTTCAATGAATTTGTACCTACTTTACCTCTTTGATTGATTCAAGAGCTTTGTCTAGGCATTATTCACACTGAGTGTGTACCTTTGATTCTGTAATGCCATTAAGTAGGCTTCCCTGCTAAAGATATGAGGGCACGTTTTTAGATACATTACTTGGGGTTGAGGGCTGTTGGACACCCTCTTAGAACAAGGTCAAAGAAAATGGAGTCTTGAAGCACAGCTCTTGGTTTGTACTGTATTTGTAAGGCACTTAAAGTGCTGAATGTTTCAGAATGGGCATATATGTTTAATGCTCATGGATGTGACCAATTATGACAAAGTTAGACTTCATGGTGATTTTCATAGGAATAGGCAAATTGTTTTTTTCGTGGTCAAATTGTAGCTTAAAGCTGTTATTTAACTTTCTGAATGCATATCTCCCACCTTTGTCCCAATCTTCTACAAAGTTGTACTGTGGTAGCTGAGCCCTAAAAATAGCACTTGGACTAAGTGTTTTTCAGGGAAAGACATATTTGCAAATTAATTTAGGGAAGTATATGAAATGTTTTCAAATTCTATGGATTATAAATTCCTATAGAACATAAATAATTCATGTTTCTTTATAAATGTTCTTCAGTAGGCTAAAGCAATATCGCATAGTAGATAGAAGACTCTACTGGAAGACTGGGTTAGGTCAAGAAGACCTTCATTCTAATCTTGCCACTGACACATACTAGCTGTGTGATCATGGGCATATCACCTAAACAACTCTGAGCCTCAGTTTCCTCATCTGTAAAATGGGGATAATGCCTATAACCATTATCTCCCTGGTTTGTTGTGAGACTTATTGAAGATGGGGTTTGTAAAGTGCTTTGCACAGCTTAAGTACTCTACAAATGTAATTTTTTTTATGCTGATAGAACATTAAGATTTATTTTGTTTGTTTCACAAGCACACAGTAGCTTTTATCCCATTTTAATTTTCTACTAGACTTCTTAAGATAGAAAAAAGCACCCTCCTTCTTCTTTCTCTGAATGCAGTCTAACGTAACAATCTGTGGCTCAGAGCATCTAGTCCTTAGGTCATCTTTCCTGTTAGGCATTACAGTGCTTATGATTGATGCAATTTCTTCCAGTAACAAAATGTTCTGGACCTTTTTCTGGTTATAAAGCAAATGTTCTTTTACAATGTCAACTAAAAGCAAATGGATCTTTCTTTGTCCTCTCTTACTAGTTCTCAAGATCACGCTCAGCCTAATAAAGAAATTTGAACTGGAATACTAGATTAAGATTTCATATTTAAGGGCCAACTAAATGCAGTGGTAGCTCAATTTTCCTTCATTTAGAGGACTTTATTCACTTGCTCAGACACAAGGAAGCAGAAATTTCAAAATTTCCCCCAAAGAAAAGTTCTAATAACCTATGCCTTTTTTTAAATGTAGTTTGAGAAAAGTGACCAACTCTCAAGATCTATTAATACTGTTCATAGGGAGTGAACTTGGTGAATCTTGTACCTGGGGCTAGTGGAGGAGAGGATGGTGCAATAGGAAGGGACCTCCTTTGCTATTCATTGTGGGGTAAGATTAGGGACTAAACCTAAAAAAAGGCAAGTGGTGATGGGTGTGGCCATAGAAGAAGAAATTAGTTGGGAGAGGTTGAGGTACCTACCTATCTCTGAAAATACTGAATCATGTATTTTAAAGAGAGAAAAGGAAAAAAAATATGACTTTTATTGAGCAAGAGAAAGAGGGAAGGGTAAGAAAGAAAAGAGAAAGAAAAAGAAGGGAAGGAAGGAAAAGGAAGAAAGGTCTAGTGACGAGTATTTGAGGAGGGGGTCACTGGATATTCAGGTCTGACTGACATGGGATGCCCAATCATCTCAGCATTAGAAAGGTGGCTATTTCCTTAGTTGTTGTGTTCAAAGCTCATGGTCATCTTCATCCACAAAGAAAGGAAATATGTCACTCAGGACCATAGCATGCCATAGCATGGCTGGGTTAAATTACACTTTAGGCTTACATTATGGAAGTCATCTATAAGTCTACTATCAATATTCTTTTATCTCTAAATATCTCTAAATCATGACATAGTGGACATAGATGTAAACTCATTGTGTTTAGGGATTGCTCTAATCTTTGTACTAGTAACCTCAGTACCTAGCACATGCCTGGCACTTAGTAAATACTTTTTGTTTGATTTATTGGCCTTGAAGTAAAAAAAAAGACCTGGGTACAAGCCCTACTTCTGAGACATACTAGTTGTGTGACTTTGGATGTCCCAGGCACCTCTCTAAGACTGTAAGTTGAAAAGAAGGTATTGATCTCCATTGGTAGATGAAATTTCTTGTTGTGAGTTCCTTATACCATCACAGGTGTGGCAAAAAAATGTAAGTAATAATTTCCTAGATATGTATTAATTAACCTTGTAATGGTTATGGAATCTCTTCCAGAATTTTCAAAGAAGGATATAGGTAAAGAGCTAGTTGTCTCTGATGATCTGAAGGAAGCACTTCCCAGATTGGACTAGAGATCTCTTTAGATATATTCTCTGTTTTTCATTCTTATTTTAGTGCCATATCTACAATTGACACAAATATCCAAAGGAAGAACTTCTTTGGGATGGGAAATATTCTTTGGCAAGTCCCTGGGAAGGTATTTTCTCTAGACAATGTCACTCTTTCCTCTTTCCTTTTTGGTGCCTTGAGAACTCCAAGGATTTCTTTCTTTTTGTGTTTTCCTTCCTTCCTTCCTTCCTTCCTTCCTTTCTTCCTTTTTCTCTCTCTTTCTTTTCTTCTTTCCTTCTCTCTCTCTTTCTTTCTTTCTTAATACTTAGGAGAGAGTAGCTAGGTGGCGCAGTGCATAGAGTGGTAGAAATCAGGCCTCAGACACTTGATTACCTGTGTAATTCACTTGGGCAAGTCACTTGACCTTGTTTGTTCAGTTCTCATTTGTAAAATGAGCTGGAGAAGGAAATGGCAAACCAATCCAGTATCTTTGCCAAGAAAATCCCAGTCACAGAGAGGCAGAGACCACTGAACAACTTCCAAGGGTTGTTGTGAGGATCAAATGAGATAATAATTATAAAGTGCTTTGCACAATGCCTGTCACATAGTAAGTGCTATATAAGTGTTTCTCTTATGATTAGGGCAAACAACACATTTGCCCTTTTGTTTCCTTTTTTATCACAGAAGGAAATGCCCTTAAAATTTGGAACTTTTATATTTTGTATGTCATATTATATGTGATCACAGCCAAAAAAGGTCAAAGTTATTGTAGGATACATTAGTAGAGGCACAGAGTCCAGAAGGACAGAGTTCAGGGTCAGTCCAAATCTGGAGTACTGTGTTCAATTCTAGATGCTACATTTTAGGAACAAGTTGGATAAGGTCAAAGCACATCCGGAAGATTGCCAACAGGGTGGTAAGATCATGCCATAGAAGGCGAAGGGATGACTTGGGGGTGAGGGGGATGGAGGCAATGGTAATTATCTCCAAGTATTTGAAGAGTCACCATTGGATTAAATTTGTTCTGCTTGACCCCTTGAAGGAAAACTTAGAGCAATCGGTAGAAATGGCAGTATGGCAAATTTGGGCTTAATGTAAAAAAAAGTAAATGTAAAATTAAATTCACGTAAAAACATTAATGCAAAAATACAAAATAAAGAACTTCTTAATGCTTAGAGTCAGCCAAAAGTGGGATGAGCTTAATGAAGGTCTCCAAACTGAGCCTGGATGGCTGCATGTAGTAGATGTTGGAGAAAGAATTCTTGGTCAGGAATGGATTGGACTAGATGAGTTCTGGTGCTTCCTAACTCTGAGATTTTGTGGTTCTGTTAACTAAAGCTGTAATTTTGAGATCTATTTAGTTCACACTAAGTAGTAGTATTAGTAGTAATGTTAAGATGAATAACTTCAATCTTGATATTGAGTCTCATTGGCTGGCATGATTTCATTTTTAAAATGTAGTTAACTTTTCTCCAATGCAGGAAGGTTTCATTTTAGTTTATAAAATAAATATCCACTCTCTGGTCATGAATTTCTAAGTTCCAGTTAAAGGCTATTTAAAGTTTTCTGGTATAAAGGCTAATACCACCTTTATATTTTCTCTTCCTGTAGAGGTAAACGATCTTCAAAACAGGCTCCTCACAAAAGTATCCTCATTGCAAGAGATGGAACCTGAGTGGGAAAGAAATTCACACCAAACAGAAGTCTCAGATTCTGTCCTTGGAAGATGATATCAGGTATCTGAGAGAAAACCAATGTGTTGGGCACCAGAATGAAGTCTTTGAAAGATGCCAGCATTCAGAACCTTGAAAAAGACAACTGGGACTCAGGGGAATGAATGGCAGAACTTGAAAGCTTTCAAAGGTAGGGTGTTTTCTCATTTGTATCCACATTGGGTGATAGGGTGAAAAATTCACTGGGCAGGATGGAGGAGACCCGGCTTCTAGTCCTGCTGCTGACTTCCTTGGTGACTTTAGTCAAGTCATTTCGTGTCTCTGAAACTCAGTTTTCTTATCTGTAAAAGATGAGAACTGAACTCTCAAGGTCTCTTCCACCTCCAAAAAATTTCTTGTTTCTATAACACATTTCATTATTAGCTTATTGCTGTCCCAAGATCTCCATACTCATTACCAATCATAGAGTTTAAATGAGGTCAAATTGCATATGCTTTTGGATTCAGCATTATGTAAAATAGTTATTCCGCTTTTTATTTGGTATAGAGATAAAAGAGTTGAAACTTTGTCCTAGGCTGCTGTTATGAGAAAGGAGAAGCATTACCTTTTTTTTTTTGGTGTGTATGTAGAAGGGTAGGGTGGGGCTTGGAGAGTGAATTGTAGTTTTTTCTTTTCAGATTATCTTTTTAAAAAAGTAATTTATGTTTAGTTTTCAACATTCACTTCCATAAGATTTTGAGTTCTAACTTTTCTCCCCCACCTCTTCTTCCCCCTCCCCAAGACAGCATACAACCTCATATAGGCTCTACATATACACTCATATTAAACATATCATGACATTATTCATGTTTGTAAAGAAGAATTAGAACCAATGGGAGGTACCATGAGAAAAAAAAAAACATCAGCAGCAAAAAAGAGAGCAAATAATATGCCCCGAGCTGCATTCAAACTACATAGTTTTTTCCTGGATGTGGATAGCTTTGTTCATCATGAGTATTTTGTAGTTTTCTTAGATCCTTGCATTGCTGAAAAGAGCTAGGTCTATCAAAGTTAGTCACCACAAAATGTGTCTGTTACTGTGTACAATGTTCTCCTGGTTCTGCTCACTTCACTCACCATCAGTTCATATAAATCTTTCCAAGTTTTTTTGAAGTCTGCCTGCTCATCATTTCTTATGGAATTTCTTATGTATTCCATTACATTCATATACCCCAACTTGTTCAGCCATTCCCCAATTGATGGGCATCCCCTCAATTTCCAATTCTTTGCCACCACAAAAAGAACTGCTATAAATATTTTGTACATGTAGGTCCTTTTCCTTTTTTTTTATGATCTCTTTGGGATACAGACCTAGAAGTGGTATTGCTTTCCAGAATGGTTGGATCAGTTCACAACTCCACCAACCATGCATTAGTGTTCCAATTTTCCCACATCTCCAACATTTATCATTTTCCTGTTTTGTCATGTTAGTCAATCTGATAGGAGTGATGTGGTACCTCAGAGTTGTTTCAATTTGCATTTCTCTAATCAGTAGTGATTTAGAACACTTTTTCATATGACTGTAGATAGCTTTAATTTCTTCATCTGAGAACTGTCTGTTCATATCCTTTGACCATTTATCAATTGGGGAATGACTTGTATTCTTATAAATTTGACTCAGTTCTGTATATATTTTAGAAATGAGGTATTTGTCAGAGAGTCTGGTAAATTCTTTCCCAGCTTTCTGCTTCCCTTCTAATCTTGGTTGTGTTGGCTTTATTTGTGCAAAACCTTTTTAATTTAATGTAATCAAAACTATCCATTTTGCATTTCATGATGTTCTCTCTCTTTTGTTTGGTCATAAATTTTTTCTTCTCCATAAAGCTGACAGAGAAATGATTCCTTGCCCTCCTAGTTTGCTCATACTATCAGCCTTTATATCTAAATTGTGTACCCATTTTAACTTTATCTTGGTATATGGTATAAGATTTTGGTCTATGCCTAGTTCCTGCCATACTATTTTCCAGTTTTCCCAGCAGTTTTTGTTAAATGGTGAGTTCTTATCCCAGAAGCTGGAGTCTTTGGATTATCAAACAGTAAATTACTATTGTCCTTAACTACTCTGTCTTATGTACCTGACTTATTCCACTGATCCGCCATTCTATTTCTTAGCCAGTACTAAGTAATTTTGGTGATTGCTGTTTTATAATACAGTTTTAGATCTGGTAAGACTAGGACATCTTCCCTTGCATTTCTTTTCATTAATTCCCTTGGCATTCTGGACCTTTTGTCCTTCCAGATGAATTTTGTTATTATTTTTTCTAGCTCTGTAAAATAATTATTTGGTAGTTTGATTGGTATGGCACTGAATAAATAAATTAATTTACATAGAATTGTCATTTGTATTATATTAGCTTGGCCTACCCATGAGCAACTAATATTTTTCCAATTATTTAGCTCCGACTTCATTTGTGTGAAAAGTGTTTTGTAATTGTGTTCATATAGTTCCTGGGTTTCTCTTGGCAGGTAGACTCCCAAATATTTTATAATGTCTACAGTAACCTCAAATGGAATTTCTCTTTCTATCTCTTGCTGTTGGGCTTTGTTAGTAATATATAGAAATGTCAATGATTTATGTGAGTTTATTTTATATCTTGCCATTTTGCTAAAGTTGTTAATTATTTCAAGTAGTTTTTTAGTTGATTCTCTAGGATTCTCCAAGTATGCCATCATATTATCTACAAAGAATAATAATTTTGCTTCTTCTTTGCCTATTCTAATTCCTTTAATTTCTTTTTCTCCTCTTATTGCTAAAGCTAATATTTCTAGTACAATATTGAATAATTGTGTTGTTAATGAACATCCTTGTTTCACCTCTGATGTTATTGGAAATGCTTCTAGCTCATCATGTAAAGCTTGGTGATGATTATCATTTTAAGGAAGACTCCATTTATTCCTATGTTCTCTAGTGTTTTTAATAGGAATGGGTGTTGTAATTTGTCAAAAGGCTTTCCTGCATCTTTTGAGATAATTATATGATTTCTGTTAGTTTTGTTGTTGATATTGTCAATTGTGCTGATAGTTTTTCTTATATTCAACCAGCCCTGCATTCTTAGTGTAAATCTTACCTGGTCATAGTGTATTATCCTCAACATAAGTTGCTGTAATCTCTTTTCTAATATTTTATTTAAAAATTTTGCATCTATATTAATTTCAAAAATTTGTCTATATTTTTTTCTCTGTTTTGGCTTTTTCCAGTTTAGGTATCAATACCATATTTGTATCATAAAAAATTTAGTAGGACTCCTTCTTTGCCTATTTTTCCAAATAGTTTTTATAGTACTGGAATTTTTGTTCTTTTAATGTTTGGTAGAATTCACTTGTAAATCCATCTGTATCTGGAGCTTTTTTCTTAGAGAGTTCATTGATGGCTTGTTCAATTTCTTTTTTTTTTGAAATGGGACTGTTTAAGTATTTTATTTCCTCTTCTGTTAATCTGGGCAATTAATACTTTGTAAATATTCATCCATTTTACTAAGATTGCCAAATTTATTGGCATACAGTTGGGCAAAATAGCTCATAATCATTGTTTTAATTTCCTCTTCATTGGCAGTGAATTTACCCCTTTCATTTTTGATACTGGTGATTTGATTTTCTTCTTTCTTTTTTTAATCAAATTAACCACATTTTTATCTGTTTTATTGTTTTTTTTTTCATAAAACCAGCTCTTAGTTTTATTTACTAGTTCAATAGTTTTTTTAATTTCAATTTTATTAATCTCTCCTTTGCTTTTCAGAATTTCTAATTTGGTACTTAATTAGAGATTTTTAATTTGTTCTTTTTCTAACTTTTTTAGTTTCATGCCTCGTTCATTGATCTCTTTATTTTATTCATGTAAGCATTTAGAAATATAAAATTTCCCCTAAGAACCACTTTGGCTGCATCTCATAGGTTTTGGTGTGTTGTTTCATTATTGTCATTCTCTTGGATGAAGTTATTGATTGTTTCTATTCTTTATTGTTTAACTCACTCAGTTTTTAGGACTAGATTATTTAGTTTCCAGTTAATTTTCAGTCTATTTTTCCATGGCCCTTTATTACATGTAATTTTATTGCATCATCATTTGAAAAGGATACATTTGATATTTCTGCTTTTCTGCATTGGATTGTGAGGTTTTTATGCCCTTGTACCTGATCAATTTTTATGTAGGTGCCATGCACCACTGAGAAAAAATGTATTTTTTTTCCACTCCCATTCAATTTTCTCCAGAGTATCTACCATATCTAACTTTTCTAAAATTTGCTTCACTTCCTTAACTTCTTTCTTGTTTATTTTTTGCTTAGGTTTATCTAGTTCTGAGAGAAGAAGGTTGAGGTATATCACTATGCTTCTCATGTGTTTCTTGTAAACAACATATTGTAGGATTATGGTTTTTGATCCCCTCTGCTATCCACTTCTCTTTTATAGGCTAGTTCTTTCCATTTCCATTCACAGTTATTATTAATAACTGTGTTTTTCTCTCCATCTTATTTCCACCCCTCCATTTATGTTGTCCTCTTTCTTTTCTCCCTTTCCCTCCTCAGTAGTGTGTTGCTTTTGACTACCACCTCCCTCAATCTGCTGTCACTTCTATTAGCCTCTTCCAGTTTCTTTCCCTTTCCCCCTACTACTTCTTCCCTCCCATCTATCCATCCCCTGCCTTTTATTTCCCCTTTCTCCTCCTACTTCCTATAGGGTAAGTTCGATTTCTAGACCTGACTATGTTATTCCCTCTTTGAGCCAAATCCAATGAAAGTAGAGTTCAAACAATGCTCATCACCCTCCCTTCTTTCCCTCTACTGTGATAGGTCTTTGCATCTCTTCAGGTGATGTGATTTACCCTTTTCCGCTTCCTCTCCTCCCAATACAATCCCTTTTCACCTCTTAGATTTTTTATAATCACTTCAAAGTCAACTTATATCTATGCCCTCTATATATACCCATTCTAAATGTTATAATAATGATACAGTTCTTAAGGTGTAAGATACAGGTATCATCTTCTCATGTAGGGATGTAAACAGTTTGCTCTTATTGAATAACATCTTTTTTTTCTTTCCTCTTTACTTTTTTATGCCTCTCTTGAATCTTGTGTTTGAAGATCAAACTTTCTGTTGAACTCTGGTCTTTTCATCAGGAAGGTTTGGAAGTCCCCTATTTCATTGAATGTCCATCTCGTCCCCTGAAAGATTATGCTCAATTTCACTGGGTAGTTGATCCTTGGTTGTAATCCAAGCTCCTTTGTCTTCCAGAATATCATATTGCAAGCCCTCTGATCTTCTAATGTAGAAGCTGCAAGGTCCTGTGTAATCCTGACAGTGGTTCTATGATATTTAAATTGTTTCTTTCTGGCTACTTGCACTATTTTCTCCTTAACCTGATAATTCTGGAATTAGGCTACAATATTCCTTGGCATTTTCATTTTAGGATCTTTCTCAGGAGGTGATCAGTAGATTCTTTCAATGACTTTTTACTCTCTGGTTCTAAGACCTCTGGGCAGTTTTCCTTGATAATTTCTTGAAAGATGCTGTCCAAGTTCTTTTTTGATCATGGTTTTCAGGCAGGCCAGTAATTCTTAAATTATCTCTCCTAGGTCTATTTTCCAGGTCAGTTGTTTTTCCAATGAGGTATTTTATGTTTTCTTTGATTTTTTCATTCTTTTCATTTTGTTTGACTGATTCTTGATGTCTAATAGAGCCATTAGCATCCCCTTGCCCAATTCTAATTTTTAACTAATTGTTTTCTTTAGATAGCTTTTGTACCTCCTTTTCCATTTGGCCAATTGTACTTTTTAAGGAGATCTCTTCAGTGAGTTTTTGTACCTCATTTTCCATTTGGTCAATTCTGCTTTTTAAGTAGTTGTTTTCTACATTCAATTTTTGTCCTTCCCTTGGGGAAGCTGTTGACTCTGTCTTGCATACCTCTCATTTCTTTTACCAATTTTTCTTTTCCATCTCTTATTTGACTTTTAAAATCCTTCTTGAGCTCTTCCAAGAAGGCTTCTTGGGCTTGAGAGTAGTTAATATTACCCTTTGAAGTTTTGGATGTGGGTATATTGACAATGTTTTCTTCTGAGTTTGTGTTTTGATCTTCCCTGTCCCTATAGAAAGAATCTATGGTCACTGTCCATTTCTGCTTTTTGCTCCTGATATTTGCCTATTTCCTGGTTTTAACGTTGAGCTCTCTTGCTGGAGCACAGGGTACACTGTCCCAAACTTCTTGTGTCGGGGGCCAGGGGCCTGGTCACTGGCTTTGTGTGCTGGGCCCTCAGGTGCTGGTAGCTGGAGGCTCTAGGGATCTGGCAGCTTACCTAGTGGTAAGCTGGGGTCCTAGAGGTTGTGACTGGTGTGTGCTGAGGACAGGTTAGATTTTTCTGCATTTCCCTGGGGGTATGCTGATGCTCTTTGGGTGGGGTGGGTTCTAGCCCTTGGTGGATGCCTGCTCCCCTGGGCTGTGCTGAAGCATGGGGAGGTTTGGTTGCTGGAGGATACCTGCCTGCCGGCGCATGTGGTGGCTCTCCAAGCTGAAGCCTACCAGTTTCCCTGGCTATGCCAAGGCATGCGGGGGTCCTGGTATTGGTGCTTGCCTACTCCACTGTCCTGGGGCTGAAGATCTCTCACTGGTTTGCTGAGGTGTGGCTTGCCACTGGCTTGTTGGGATACCTCCTGTCCTATACTGCTTCCCTTCCACCAGAGCGAGAAGGACCTTTCCTGTTAATCCCCCAAACCTCCTGGGTTAAAAGATTGCTGCATCCTGTCTTTCTGTTGATTCTGCTGTTCCAGGATTTTTCATGGGGTGATTTTCTCTGGGTTTTTAGAAGTCAGTAAGGGAGAGTGAGCATGACTTACTCCTTACTCTACTATCTTGGCTCCTGGAACCATATCCAGGGGGTACATTATAGCCCAGGTTATTTACAACAGAGATACTTGAGGAAGTCCCAGGAATTACTATCTTGTAAAGCTCAGGAATAGGAGGACTAGAAAGGATTGTATCCAAACCAGATACTTAAATTGTGTCAGTATGCTATTTCTAATTTTATCTTGCTTATGATATGGTGTACCATCCAACAGTCTGATTTTTCTTCTGAGACTTGCATTTCCCAAACAGTTTTAGAAAAGAAAATGCTGAGGAGCCTAAAACTGAATTGGGAACCAAACTTTTATTAGGACCAAAAGATCAATATAAACTTAAGGGCCAGTAGGAGGGAGAAAAGGATGATTCTGTCTGGTTGTCCAGACATTGTCTGAACAGAGACTGGTGAAGTCCAAAAGAAGGACCACTTAAGGCAACAATCATTAGAATGACCCTTAGGTGTAAGATCATCTCTGGAAGGTAAACCACATTTTTCTCTAGCAGCTTGACCTTTGGCTGAGTGCCATGTCTGGAACTGTGCCAGCCTTTCAATTTGGCAAGGAGAAGGCTTCAATAAAAGTTTTAACTTCAGTTAAAAAAAAAGTATTAAATGAGGGACTCTTCACTTTTTTTTGACCAAAAGCTTAAGAGTGCTCTCTGTATTTGTGTATCGAATTATTCTTTTTCATTTTAGGAGTTTAAATGGGAAAGAAAAAGACCAGGAGAAGTTCTTGTTGAATAGACTTTGGCGGAAAGATTTTTGAAGACATGACGATCATGCACTATGGTGGAAAGGGCACAGAGCTGCCTGAAGTAGCAGATTGCTCTCCTGAGGCCATAAGAGAGCAACAAGATGTTTTCTTGATGCTGAAAATTGGTGGAATAGGAATGGTTGGAATTGGCCCCTGTGTATTTCTATAATTTTTTTTTTTACAAAGAAAAGAAAAGAAAGCATGTCATGTGCATAGCAGATCATAAGAGAGCATTCAAAATATGTAATGATTAAAATTTAGAAGACTTTTTAGACTTTCCTAAATTTAGAAGACTTTTATACTTAAGTATATATATATATATATATATATATATATATATACACATAATATATATTTCCCTCTTAAACCCATTCCTGATGAAAGTAGGTTACCAGAATTACCCATCCTTCTCCCCTGTTTAATTCCCCTATGTCGATTCTTCCTCTTGCACCTCATTTGTAGAAAATAATTACTCTTTTTAGCTGTTTCTAAATGGTTTTACTTTTTAAAGTTATATTATACTCAGGTCTGCCCCAATCTTTCTTATGAGCTACCCAATTATTAAGAATCTTAGATGTACATTTTGTATTTTACATATATGAAAAGTAAATGGTCTGTCCTTAATGAATCCCTTGTAATCAATCTTTGGCATGTACCTTATGTTTCTCTTGGCTCTTGTATGTCAAGTCTTCTATTAAGTTCATTTTTTTTTAACCAAGTCTTGAAAGTATGACAGTTGATCAAATGTCCATTTTTTTTCATTCAGGATTATGTTTAACTTTGCTGGGTATGATATTTTCAGCCAAGGCCCAGTTCTTTTGCTCTTTGATATATAGTGTTCCATGACCTGCAGCCCTTTAATGTCTCTGCTGCTAGGTCTTGTGTGATTCTAATTGCGGCACCATCATATTTAAATTGTCTTTTTTTCTTGTTGCTTTTAACATTTTATCCTTGATCTGGGGGTTTTGAAATTTGACTATAATATTCCTATGCATTTTCCTCATAGGATCGATCTCTTTTAAGTGGTGATTGCTGGATTTTTTCTATTTCTCCTTTTCCCCCTTGTTCTAATGCTTTAGGACAATTTTCTTTAATTATTTCTTGTATTATTGTATCAAGATTCTTTTTTTGTTCATAGCTTTCAGTTAAGCCAATTATTTTTGTTTTCTCTTCTTGATCTATTCTGTAGATCTGTTGTTTTTCTTGTGATATTTCTCTTTTTCGTCTATTTTTTCATTATTCATGTTTTGTTTAATTATTTCTTGATCTCTTAAAATTTCACTGGCTTCACCTTGCCCAATTCTAATTTTCCAGGTGTCATTTTCTTTCTTGATATTCTGGATCTCCTTTTCTAATTGGTTGACTTTCCTTTCATAGTCTTCTTGTTTTTCTTGGATTATTCTTATTTATTTATTTTTAATTTTTCCTCCATCTCTCTCATTTGATTTTTAAAGTCTTTTTAATGTTCTTCTATGAATTCTTTTTGGGCAGGTGAACATTTGATGTTACTTTTTGGGGTAGAAGGAGGTTTCTTTGCTTCAATATCCTCCTCTGAAGATGAACTCCAGTCTTCTCTATTCTCATGATAGCTTTCTGTGGTTAGATCCTTTCTCCTTTGTCTTTGCATTTTTGTAGGAATAGCTTAATTTTTGTAATCACCTAAAGCCCTGGGGTATGAGGGGATAGTGCCTCTTGCCCTAGATCTTCAGTTCTCCCCTGCAGCCTGGAACTGAAGCCAAACCTCCAGACTCCTGTAAGTGCCCACAGCCAGGACTGTTCCGTCCCACTGCTTCTGCACTCACCAGGCGTGTGCTGGTTCCTTCTTGCCCCACTGCTGTCCACAGCACAGCTGGGTCTGGTGTTTCTTGTCAGCAGAGGTTCCCTTGATCTTCCCAGGCTCAGATGACCAAACTCCCCTCACTATTCCGGGGTAAAAGTTCCTGTAGCTGGGACCCAGGCAGTCTCCTAGACCGGCTACCTCCAGGGCTTGCCCCTTGTTGTTAACCCCTAGCCTGGAGGTGTTGGTTATTCACAGGGATCAAACCCCCATCCTGGGATTTTTCTTCTGATCTTTCTGAATTGTCCCAGGAAGACCCCTGTTGTGCCTCTGTTCTTATTTACGTTTACCTGCACTTTGTTCACCCTAAGGTGCTATTTTGTGTCTTTTGTGGGGGAAAATCTTGATAGCTTGGAATTTTCTGACCTACTCTGCCTCTTCCCAGAATCCTTTCCCCACTGTGTATTTCTGATGATAAAGTGTAGAACAGAGTTTGAGTATATAGAGAATGAAGGGTTAACATTTGATTGGAGTGGCTTTGTGGACATAGCAGCTCCACTGAGAAGGCTAGAGCCTTACTGCTCTATGGTCTACTAAGCTGTGTGATTCTGGGCAAGTCACTCAACCTCCCTGTGCCTCAGTTTCCCCCATCTGTAAAATGGGGATAATAATGGCATCCTAGGGTTATTGTAAAGATAAAATGAGATATCTGTAAAGTCCTTTGCAAACCTTAAAGAACAATATAAATGTTAGCTATTATTATCTTTTCATCTCTCTCTCCATTTATTCACACACATACACACACACACACACATTTCACTTGTAGAGGCTTATATTGGACCTAATTTTTCTTTGCATTTCCTGTGCTATTCCTAGCTTCTCCCACAAATGATTAACTTGCCAAAGGTTTACATAGCAAAGAATCCACATTCCTCTCATGGAAATGTTCTCCTTTAAAGAAAATAATAATTTATTTCACTTAGCTTGTAAGACATTAATAAAATTAAGGCTTGTTAATATCATACACAGAGTACAGCTTTTTTGAAGAGAAAAATTCAAGCAAAAAGCAGCCATCTTGGAGAAAAAGTCGTCAGACACCATACACAGATTAGCCTCTTTTATAGATCTGGATGGGAAAGAGCAAGATGATCCTTTAGAGTTTTTAGTGATGAAGATAAGAGTATTCTTCTCATGATGAATTTACGAGGTAATAATTTGATTCTCCTATGTTTTTCCTTCTTCTGTCCTATTTCTAGTGGATTAGTTTGGTAGGAAACTGAGCAAATGCCCAGTGACCCTTGGGTTAGTCCATCTTTTTCAAACTGAACAGCACAAATAGATGACTATTGATCCCCACATGTTCCTTACCATAATTTGGGCCCCTAGAATTTCTTCTGTGGCATCAAAAGAATTAATCTGCTCTTCTGGTAGAAGGCAGTTGAAAACCATCCCTAGGTATTCTCCCATCTCTTAGGCACCCTTGAAAACAATAAGCTAGTGGTTGAAGGCAGAATCAAAGTTGGAGGGAGGTAGGTTGACTAGTGGAAGAAGCTCTAGGATTCAGAAATTTCTATTATAGTCTTGGCTGAGTATAACTGGTTATATTATGTGCCTTAGTCAAGTCAGTTAATTTGCATCATGCTTTCCTCATCTAGAAAATTAATTTTCTACTTACACCTAGATTGACCACCATACCATATTGCTACTACTGCTTACACTGTTCTCTTGATTCTGCTCACTTCACTTTGCATCAGTTCATGTGAGTAGTTTCAGGTTTTTCTGAAAGTATCCTGTTCATTATTTCTTATAGCATTCCACTGTATCTCTCTCTCTCTCTGTATATATATATATACACATATATATTTATACATATATTTAATTGTAGTATTACACTGTAATCATGTAACACAACTTTTTCAGCCATTCCCAATTGATAGGCTTCACAATTTCCAATTCTTTGGTACCACAAAAAAAGTGCTGTTATAAATATAGGTCTTTTTCCTTTTTTTTTAAAGTCTATTTGGGATATCTTGGGTATTGCTGGGTCAGAGGGTCCACACAGTTTTATAGCCCTTTGGACATAGTTCAGAATTGCTTTCCAGAATGGTTAGATCAGTTCACAACTCCACCAACAGTACATTAGTGTTCCAGTTTTCCCACATCTACTCCAACATTAGTCATCTTCCTTTTATGTCATATTAACCAATTGTATAGGTGCTAAGTGTCATTTCAGAGTTATTTTCATTGGAATTTCTCTAGCCAATAGTAATTTAGAGCATTTTATATGACTATATATAGCTTTGATTTTTTCTTCTGAGAACCACCTGTTTATATCCTTTGACTGTTGATCAACTGGGAAATGACTCATATTCTTATAAATTTGACTCCATTCCCTATATATTGGAGAAGTGAGGCCTTTATCAGAGAAATTTGCTGTACAATTTCCCCCAGTTTTCTTCTTTCCTTCTCATCTTGCATTGGTTTTGTTTCTGCAAAAAACCTTTTAATATATACAATATATATACAATACAAAATATATACAATCAAAATTAGCCATTTTCTTCCCAGCATGCTCTCTATCTCTTGTTTGATCATCAATTCTTCTCTTTTCTATATATCTGACAGATAAGATATTCCATGCATCCCTAATTTGCTTATGATATCACCCTTTATATCTATATTATGTACCTATTTTTACCTTATCTTGGTATATAGTATGAGAGGTTTTTCTATGTCTGGTTTCTGCCAAACAGCTTTCAAGTTTCTCCAGCAATGTTTTCTTTTCTTTTAATTAATTAATTAATTAATTAATTTTTAGTTTTCAACATTCACTTTTATAAGATTTTGAGTTCTAAGTTTTGCCCCCTTCTTTCCACTCACCCCTCCACAAGATGGCGTGCAATATCCTGTTATAGGCTATCCACGTATGATCATATTAAACATATTTCCACATTGGTCATGTTGTGACAGAAGAATCAGAACAAAACGGAAAAACCATGAGAAAGAAAAAACAAAAAACAACAGAGAAAGAAAAATATTATTCTTTGATCTGCATTCAGACTCTATAGTTCTTTCTCTGTATGTGGATAGCATTTTCCATCATGAGTCTTTTGGACTCATGTCCAACTTTTGGAACTGTCTTAGATCATCGCATTGCTCAGAAGAGCTAAGTCTAACAAAATTGGTCATCACACAATGTTGCTGTTATTGTATACAGTGTTCTACTGGTTCTGTTCGCTTTACTCAGCATTAGTTCATATAAGTCTTTTCAGGTTTTTCTGAAGTCCACCTGCTTATCATTTCTTATGGAACAATAATATTCTACTACTTTCATATACCACAACTTGTTCAGCCATTTCCCAATTGATGGGCATCCCCTCAATTTCCAATTCTTTGCCACCACTAAAAGAGCTGCCATACATATTTTTGGACATGTGATCCCTTTTCCCATTTTTATGATCTCTATGGGATACAGATCTAGAAATGGTATTGCTGTATCAAAGAGTATGCACGGTTTTATAACCCTTTAGTTTATCAGTTCACAACTCCACCAACAATGCATTAGTGTTCCAATTTTCCCACATCTTCTCCAACATTTATCATATTCCCATTTTGTCATGTTAGCCAATCTGTAGTACCTCAGAGTTGTTTTGTTTTACATTTTTCTAATCAATAATGATTTAGAGCATATTTTCATATGACTATAGATAGCTTTGATATCTTCATCTGAAAACTTCCTGTTCATATCCTTTGATCATTTATCAATTAGGGAATGACTTATATTCTTATAGATTTGACTCAGTTCTCTACATATTTTAGAGATGAGACCTTTATCAGAGACACTGACTGTAAAAATTGTTTCCCAGCTTTCTGTTTCCCTTCTAATCTTGGTTGCATTGGCGCTGTTTGTGTAAAACCTTTTTAATTTAATGTAATCAAAATTATACATTTTGCATTTCATGATGTTGTCTATATCTTGTTTGATCATTAATTTTTCCCTTCTCCATAGATCTGACAGGAAAACTATTCCTTGCTCTCCTAATTTGCTTATAGTTTCACCCTTTATGTCTAAATCATGTACCTGTTTTGATCATACGTTGATATATGCTGTAAGATGTTGGTCTATACCTAGTTTCTGCCACGCCATCTTCCAGTTTTCTCAGAAGTTTTTGTCAAATAGTGAATTCTTATCCCAGAAGCTGGGGTCTTTGGGTTTATCAAACAGTAGATTACTATAGTTATTGACTACTGTGTCTTGTGTACCTAACTTATTCCACTGATCTATCACTCTATTTCTTAGCCAGTACCAAGCAGCTTTGATGATTGCTGCTTTACAATACAATTTAAGATCTGGAATGGCTAGGCCACCTTCCCTTGCATTTCTTTTCATCAATTCCCTTGACATTCTGCACCTTTTGTTCTTCCAGATGAATTTTGTTATTATTTTTTCTAGCTCTGTAAAATAATTATTTGGTAGTTTGATTGATATGGCACTGAATAAGTAAATTAATTTATGTAGAATTGTCATTTTTATTGTATTAGCTTGGCCTACCCATGAGCAACTGATATTTTCCCAATTATTTAGCTCTGACTTTATTTGTGTGAAAAGTGTTTTGTAATTGTGTTCATATAGTTCCTGGGTTTCTCTTGGCATTATGTTTATGTTAGAATATGTATATGTTTGTAATTGATATTACGTCATTATCTGTTACCTTTTAGCAAGATATAGTTTACTTCATCTCTTTTAATTAGATATGTTTTTGCTTTTTGCTTTTGCTTTGTCTGAGATCAGGATTGCTACCCCTGCTTTTTTTTACTTCAGCTGATACATAATATTTTCTGCTCCAGCCTTTTACCTTTACTGTTTGTATATCTCTCTGCTTCACATATGTTTCTTGTAAACAACATATTGTAGGATTCTGGTGTTTAATCCACTCTGCTATCTACTTCCATTTTATGGGAGAGTTCATCCCATTCACATTCACAGCTGTGATTACTAATTGTATCTTTCTCTCCATCCTATTCTCCCCTTCCCATTTGTATTCTCTCTCTCCTTTCACCCTCTCCCTCCTCAACAGAGTTTTGCTTCTGATCACCACCTCCCTTAATCTCTTCTCTCTTCTGTCAGCTCTCTCCCACTTCTTTCCCCTTTCCTGTACTACTTCTTCCTCCCTTCTTCCCTTCCTTCTATCCAACACTCTCTTTTCTTTCTTCTTTCTCCACCTACTTCCTTATAGATAGTGATAGGTTTCTATCACCAACTGAATGTGTATGTTATTCCCTCTTTGAGCCAAATCCAGTGAGAGTATGATTCAAACAGTACTTGTCCTCTCCTTCTTTCACTCTACTCTGATTGGTTTTTGTGCCTCTTCCTGTGATTTAATTTTCCCTATTCTGCCTCCCCCTTTTATCTTCTCCCAGTACAATCTTTTTTTTTCCACCCCTTAATTAATTAATTTATCATCACATCAAATTCAACTTATTCTTACTCCCTCTGTCTATGTATACCCCTTCTAAATGCCATAAGAAAAATACAGTTCTCAAGATTTACAAGTATCATCTTCCTATGTAGGGATGTAAATATTTTAACCTTATTGAATAACACCTTTTATTTTTCTTTCCTGTTTACCTTTTTCTCTTGAGTGTTGTATTTGAAGATCGAATTTTCTGTTCAGTTCTGTTTTTTTTTTAAATCAGGAATGATTGAAAGTCCCCTTTACCACTGAATGTCCATCTTTTCCCCTGAAAGATTATACTAAGTTTTGCTGGATAATTGATCCTTGATTGTAATCCAAGCTTCTTTGCCTTCCAAAATATTATATTCTATGCTCTATGGTCCTATAATGTAGAAACTGCTATGTCTTGTGTAATCCTGACTGTGGTTCCATGATATTTAAATTGTTTCTTTCTGGCTGCTTGCAGTATTTTCTCTTTGACCTGATAATTCTGTAATATGGTTATGATATTCCTTGAAATTTTGGGGGGGGTCTCTTTAAGGAATTGATCTGTGGATTTTTTCAATGACTATTTTACCCTCTAGTTCTAGGATGTCTAGGGCAATTTTCCTTGATAATTTCTTGAAAGATGTTGTCCAGGCTCTTTTTTTGATCATGGCTTTCAGGCAGACCAATAACTCTTAAATTACCTCTCTTAGATCTCTTTTCCATGTCAGTTGTTTTTCCAATGAAGTATTTTACATTTTATTCTATTTTTTCATTATTTTGTTTTTGTTTGACTGATCCTTGATGTCTCAAAGAGTCATTAGCTTCCACTTTCCCACTTCTAATTTTTAACTAATTGTTTTCTTTAGATAGCTTTTGTACCTCCTTTTCCATTTGACCAATTGTACTTTTTCTTTTTCTTTTTTTTGGCTAGGCAATGGGGTTAACTGACTTGCCCAGGGTCACACAGCTAGTAAGTGTTATGTGTCTGAGACAAGATTTGAACTCAGGTCCTCCTGAGTCCAGGGCTGGTGCTCTATCCACTGCGCCACTTAGCTGCCCCTGACTAGATTAGTTTTGATTGCAAAACCTACACCAGCTTCACGGTGTTCCCCATCACTGTGACCACTCCAGGAAAATGTGTGTCCAGCTCCAGCTTCACTGGCCTTCATTTGCCAGTCTTGTTTCACTCAGGGCTGCTATTTGGTTGTGATATCTGCTGAGTTCTCTTGCAGCCAGAGCTGTTCATCTTTCAGGTCTACTGGATTTTGTGTTGTCTATAAGTGTGTGCACATTCCATTTGCTGATGGTGAGGAGAATCATCTTTGCAGATGTTTTTGTACATTTTTTTGTGTTTTGACCACAGAGTAGGATTCCCTGCCTGCCATGGTAATCAGGCCAGGGTTGAGTGAGCAGATAATTTTTAGGGCACCTTTTCTGGCCCCTTCCTCACGCCAGGAAGTGACTTATCAGATTGTTATAAAGGTAAATGAGATAGTAGATGAAAAATCACTTTTATAGGTCAAATATTTTTATTATTATCATTATCATGAAGTGCCTTTTGGAATCAACTTAACAACATAGTACAGCCAAATAGCTCCCAACTAAACCTATTTCCTTTTTAGACTGGTAGATCATGAGAATACTGCAGATTTTAATTTAGATCAGGCTTTGCTGATTAAGAAAATTAGAATAAGAACACTATCACTTTCTTCTTTGTTACAGGATTTGCTATAAAGAGAAATGAGATATCAGGTGAAAAATCACTTTTATACTTCAAATATTTTTATTATTTTCTTCACTATTAGCATTGTTATCATTATCACGAAGTAGCTTAGAGAACCAATTTAACAACACAGTGTAGCAGCTGGGTGGCACAGTAGACAGAGTGCTGGGCCTGGAGTCAGGAAGATTCATCTTCCCTTGGTTTCTCCTTCATAATTC
The DNA here is from genome assembly GCF_900497805.2 of Vombatus ursinus. Taxonomy (NCBI): domain Eukaryota; kingdom Metazoa; phylum Chordata; class Mammalia; order Diprotodontia; family Vombatidae; genus Vombatus; species Vombatus ursinus. Next base: position 50,875 of record NW_020954381.1, read on the forward strand.
CTCATTTGTAATGTGCAGTAGACCACTCAAACCCACCGATGCTTATCTTTATTGCCCTTTGAGTGGTCCTTAATGTCAACCTGTTAGAGATTGTGGTGTTCTATGACTCATGGCCACATGGCAAGACTTTACATTCTTCTCTGTTATACTCCATCTGATGAGATTCAACTTTATTTTTTAGCTTGTAAGAACGTTTATGGCTCCAGAATCCGTCATCTAGTATGATAGTGTTTTCTCCACTTTATATCACCTGCAGATTTCATAAATAGGCCATCTGTTCCTCCATCTAAGTCAGTGATAAAAAAGAATGTTAAACAACCTAAGGACAATTGCAGATCTCTGGGGTACTTTACTACAGACCTTCCTAACCCTATTCTTTGAGTCTGGTCATTGAACTGGTTTCAAATTCACACAATTGTGTTTCTTTCTATCCCACTTATCTTTCTTTTCATCGTCAGGTTATCAGAAGAGACTTTGTCACATACTTTGCTGGAATTTATATAGATTATATTTATAGCATTCTCCTGATCTTTAATTAGGGGCAGCTAATAGATAGAGCATCAGGAAGACCTGAATTCACATACAACCTCAGACACTTACTATCTGTATTACTCTGTCTGCCTCAGTTTCTTCATCTGCAAAATGGACATAATAATGAAACCGGTCCCCAGGGTGAAGGTCAAATAATATTGTGAAGTGTTTGGCACACTGTCTAACACAGAAGACTCTGGATAAATGCTTGTTTCCTTCTTTCCTTCTAGAAACCCTTTCAAAAAAAAAAGAAAACAGAATTAGTTCGGGAGATATTTTGCTCTATTATGTTGGTACCCCAGTTCTCCTCACTGATATAAATAGTGATGAAAACAATAAAAATAATTTCCATTCATATAGTACTTTGCAAAGAGGTTTTACATTTTTTTTACATTTTACATTTTTACATTATGTCATTTTACCATTACAGCAAAACTGTGAAGAAGGTAGTACAAGTATTCTTATTACCATTTTAGAGATGAGGAAAAGTGTGATACAAAGAAATTAAGTAATTTGTTTAAGGCAGGTAAGACAGGTCCTATACTTAAGGCTCCTGGCTCCCAGCCCAGTGTATTTGGCTACTTCCTTTCTCTTGGCCTCTGATTCTTCATCTCTAAAATTAAGGAATTGGATTGGATGTTATCTAAAATGCCTTTCTGCTCTAAAAAATAAAGACTCTACCAATTCTTAATGGATGGCCCGTGGCCTTGTACCCTCAAATAAGAGTCTATGGGCACATTTATATTAAGAAAAAGCAATATAGAGCATTCTTCTTTAACCTTAAAGAGAGCAATAGAATGACTGTGAAATCACTTAATTTGAAAGTCAGAGATTTAATTGGCATGTTTAGGACACTGATGAAGCTATCAAGAACTTGGAAAGAGAAAACATTTTTCTCTTAGAGAGACTGAAAGATGGGCAGAAGGGTTGGGATGAATGTCAACATGGTTTGCTTCACAAGGAAAAGCAAATGTCTACAAGAGACCAATCCCCATTCACCCTCAACCAGGAAACTAAAACTACTTAGACCCAGTCCCAGAGTTTCATCAATCAACTTGGTACTCTTCCAAGCGATACCCTTATTATGGTATCAGCTATAGAGGAAGCTGTGATAGAAAGGATACAAGAAATTAGTCCTAATGAACAGTGTTGTATATATGTGAGTATGTTGGCAGAAAAGTTGTCACTTTAAAAATTTCTGTTTATAACATCTATCTAAGTTGGTTCCTAATTTAGGAAATGCTTGTGCCTCATTTTAAATTATAGTCCAATTTCTGTTGTTGAGCTTTTACAGTAGTAAGATAAGCGAAGGAGTAAAAAAATCTATAAAGCCAATTTTACCATTTCTCATATCAGCATATTTCCAATTGTTAAAACCCAATAATTCTGCTTGTATCAATTCTGAGGTAGGTCCCCCAAAATCACTTGGAAGCATATCTAGTCAATATGTGAAAGTTGTCAAATTTTTTTTTCTTATAGAACCATCTATTGTATGTAAAACCAAAATGGTATCAATACTTTTTGTTTTCTTTTTGGTGAGGCAATTGGGGTTAAGTGACTTGCCCAGGGTCACACAGCTAGTGTCGAGTGATTGAGGTTGGATTTGAACTCAGGTCCTCCTGACTCCAAGGCTGGAGTGTATCCACTATGCCACCTAGCTGCCCCTCAATACGACTTTTTAAAAAATGTAAAACCACTTGTTCAATTTTATCAGAATAATTGACCCAATAGCCTTATGTAGCTAATTAATAACCCTGAAGTCAGCTAGTGAAAACTATCTCTTCCTCTCCTTCTCCACCTCCAATTCACACAAATATTGATGTTTATTTTGGATTGAATGTGTGTTGCAGAGGCCTTCCATAAAAATCTTGGTTTTGCCTAGTATTCTCACTCCTTTCATTGGGGAATATTCTCTGATGTCCTGAAAATTTATTAGATGATTCCATTATTAAGTTTAAACCGAAGTGTTCTATTTTCATGCATCAGCCTCCCTTGTCTCCTCTTTGTTTCAACCAATGATTTACACCACAAATTTACCAGAAGGAAAGTTGTTCTAGCATAATGAAATCCATATTTTGACTGTAATAACTGGACTTGTGTTTGGCTTTGAAAGCAACAAGCACGCATGGGATATAGGGACAAATCTCAGTTTTGTAATTTACCTGCAGAAAACTGATGTCCTTCAGCAGGAGATCCAGTTGCTAACTCATCAGGTGGAGCAGCTGCATCAGCTTTATCAAGAGGCTGTGTGCGACTCATCCCAAAGTGAAGAAGAGCTTCTGGAGCAAAAGAAATCCCTATAAGTGCCCTCCAAATAGAAGGCATTATTATACCTAACAAAATTCTATGCCACCAAAAGAAGTGATTGCCCTGTGAGTCACTCACTTAGTAATAAATTTTGTGAATTTATTTTTTAAATAACCAAGAGGTATAACTAAACAGTAAGGTTGCAGTTAATGAAAATTAATCTGGAGTAATGTTTTGGAATTCAGACGTTTGAAAAGTTTTACAATAAACATTAATTAAATACTTACTAGAGAGATATAGAGCCGCTCGGTGGTGCAGTGGATAGAGTGCTGGGCCTGAAGTCAGTAAGACTTGTCTTCTTGAGTTCAAATATAGTCTCAGACACTTACTAGCTGTGTGACCCTGGCAAGTCACTTAACCCAGTTTATCTCAGTTCGTTATTTGTAAAGTGAGCTGGAGAAGGAAATGGCAAATCACTCTAGTATCTTTGCCAAGAAAACCCCAAACAATGTCATGAAGAGTTGGACATGATTGAAATGACTGAACAACAACAGGTGGATATAACATGTAGATAGATGAGCAAATCTAAGGTAATTGGGCGAGGGAGGGTGCATTAACAAATGGGAACAGAAAAGGTTTTTTTCTAGGAGGTGCCATACAGGGATGTAATAAGGAACCTGAAGATTTTTGAGAATGGGAGTGATAGGGGCACTTCCTGGCCTTAGACTATTTTGGCACCTACGTCAGGTGTAGATTGGAGGAGGGAGGAAATGGAAGGCTTGAGACCAATTAAGAATCTTTTACAGCATTGAAAGTTAGTGATGATCAGGGCAGTGTTTGCATGAATAGAAGAGAATACAAAAGAAATTTTGAGGCTAAGCTCAACAAAACTTGGCAAAGGATTATATTACAATTGCTTGTGTATGTTTCATATAGCCCCTACTAGATTTTAAACTCCATGAGGACACGCAGCGTACAGGGGTAGTTTTAAGATATTGAAGCTTATTCTCAGCAATACTGTGATCCGAGGCAATTCCAAAGGACTCATGATGAAAAATGCCATCCACCTCCAGACAAAGAACTGATTAAGTCTGAATGCAGCTCAAAGCATATTATTTTTCACTTTCTTTTTTCCATGTTTTTTTCTCCCTTTGGATCTGTGTTCTTTTACAACATGACTAATATGGTAATATGTTTTACATGATTGAACATGTATACCCTATACCAAATTGCTTACTGTCTCAGAGAGGGGGATTTGAGGGAAGGAGGGATGGAGAAAATTTGGACAACTCAAAATTAAAAAAATAATGAATGTTAAAATTGTCTTTATACATAATTAGGGAAAAAAATTTAAAAAGGATATTGATGCTTTTTTTATTATTATTATTACTTTTATTATTAAAACTTAAAACTGCTCCAGGACCTTTGAGACAGGCTATATTTACTCTTGTAAAAACTCTACTATTGAGCAGAGAAGGTAGATGCCTAATAAATTTTGAATTAGATATTAAGACAATGGAGACTACATACCAGAAAATAACACTTGTCTAGGAATTCTTTAAGTGACTCTCTTATGAAGTTATCCGAAACAAGTGAATATCAAAAATCTTGTTCCTTTGATGCTACTTTTTCATTTCTTTTTGTGTGTGACATTTCCCAATCTGTTACAAAGTTGATGGGCTTTAATACTGAAATTCTAGATGAGAAAAACGTTAATCAATTCAAACCCATCGTATAAGCTTGTGAAATTTTTTTAATTACTTCTAACAGCAGATCAAAGGTTTCTGGTGATTGTAAGACTAGCCAAGAAAATAAATGACAAAAGAGACATTTGGCACTTTTTTTCTTCACTGTCACCAACCAGACCTAAAATCCCAGACTGTTGGTCTGTAATTGTTTGCATATAAGATATGTAGAAGATAACTAGAGAATGAATAAAATATGTTTGGCATTTTCATTTATCTATTTTTTTTGTTTGTTTGTTTTTAGGCAATTGGGGTTAAGAGACTTGCCTAGGGTCACACTCATTTTATCTATTCTGTAGTATTTGTTACTTGATTTTTTTCATCTGTCTCTTATTTCACCCCTGTCACCTTGTTTTTCTCTGCTTTTGCTTTGGCCTATTTTTGACTTGCCATCAGTAATTTTTTGAAGTAGTCAAAACCTGAAATTTCATCACTGTGAGAACTCCACTGATGCATATTAGCAGTTCTGTAATTTATAGTATGGCTTCTATTTATATTTTAGCCTGTAACGTATTGTCTTAATTACGTGGGAGGTTGGTAGGTTGAATGGCAAACCCAGAGTAACATAGCTAGTGTGTGTAAGAGGTAGGATTTGAACGTAGGTCTTCCTGTCTCCAGAGCTAACTCTTATTCCACTAAATACACAATGCTGTTAAAAGCAGGACATTTATTTTACAATATTTCATTGTCCTCTCTCTGCATAATTAGACTATTTTTGACCCATAGTTAAAGACTTGTGCATTGACGAGATAAAAATTTGTGGTTACTTTAATCTCTCTAGTAAAGAACAAACACAGATGAGAATTGGAGGGTATTATTTTGGTTGATGTTTCCCTTTTGACAAAGATGAGCATTTGGTAATCATGCATAAAATATCTAGCGATATCAAGATCATTAAAATGTTTCAAAAGCTGATTATAATACCGTAATACCAATATAGCATGGATATATTGGCCACAAGGGAGCCAGTTTTTGGTGCATGCACAGGTATTCCCTACCTGGTTCTAGGCCAAGTAGAAAATTGCGAAGAGCCTGTTTCTTCTGGCCTTGCCTAATTAAGGGGCATGTGATGTGTGCTGAAGGAAAATGTTTTAACTGCCCCTAAGAATTGATGACTAGAGTTTCCAAGTTGAACTCAGTGTGCATATAAAATAAATGACCCAGCTCTCTCTATCTCTCTGTCTCTCTCTCTCTGTTTCAGTCTTTGTATCTATGTCTCTCTATCCCTCTGTCTCTCTTTCTCTTTCTCTCTCTTGGCTTTGAAGCAGGAAGGCTGCCCAAAGAGCTCGGTGGAGGAAGAGTGGCTGTCTTGTCTCTTTTTGTACCACCCAGGCATGGTAACTATAAGCACATGGCTTCCTGTCTTTTTGTGATTGTTCCTGATCTTAGGCAGATGAGCCTTCCTAGATGGAAGTGTTTGTATAACCTGATGAGCTCAGAAGATCCCCCAGTCCCATTGGCTGTTGGAGCTGAATGACTGTCATATCAGCCTCTCCTACAGGCAGAGGAGGAAGCATTTCCCCAGAGCAATAGTTTGCTAACATCAGTGGAGGTATCTGCAATAGTTACAGGAAGAGAATCACCTGAGAACGTAAGGTGCTTTAAGAGTGTGACCTCACAAAGTGGAGAGAAGTACCAGTATGCAATCTAGAAAGGTGTCAACCCTCAGAATCTAGCTGAAACCTATACTTAAGGGAACTTTATGAAGATTCTACAAAGGAAGAAAAGGACCAAAAGTGCCAGAGTTATGAGTTATCCCTTTGCTACATGTTCTTCTCACACACACTTCACTCTAAGAGTTCTCTCTCTTTGTACTCTAAGAGTTCTCTCTCTACTGGATATTGTTTTTCTTTGAGGTAGAACGTGACCCAAGTTTTGGGGGGATTATGTTATACGCATTCTTCTTACTATGCTCTTTGAGGATTGCCTTTTCTAAAAGGTAAGTAAGTCTGCTTGGCTGATTGTTAATAAGGAGCGTTTCAATAGTTGCTTATGAGCTATGATGGTAGGAGAAATACAGCCTCTCTGGGTTTTCAGTCAGTCATTCAATAAACATTTATGAAATACCTACAACTTTCCAGGCACTCTGCTAAGCCCTGGGTGTATAAAAAGAGACAAAAAAACCCCAGTGTCTGTCCACATGGAGATCACAGTCTAATTGCGGAGACAACAAGCAAACAAGTATATACAAACAAACAATATACAGGAGAAATAGGAAATCATTAACGAGGGAAGGCACTAGTATTAAGAGGTATTGGAAAGGGCAGCTTGGTGGCACAGTAGATAGAGCACCTGGAGTTAGGTGTTAGACTTCAAATCCAGCCTCAGACACTTTACTAGCTGTGTGACCCTGGGCAAGTCACCTAACTCCAAATGATTTTTAAAAAAAGAGGCTTTGGAAAAGGCTTCCTGTAGAGGTGGGCCTCCACTGACCCCCTATTTCCCTATATCAGAAGCAACCTTGGCCATCTTCCTAAGGGAGGGGAGTTGGGTGTATCCACCCATCTACCTTTAGAGCTGCTGTGGGCTGTGCTCTTTGACACCCATCCCCTCAATCTGGAATAGACTAACCCTACTGCACCTCAAGGAGGACTGCTCTGAATGGACAAAACCAATATGGATAGGGCTGTCACCTTATCTCTCCTTTCTACACACAGTAATCAATTACCAATTTTAGGTTTCAGCCTTAAAACAATAACCCCACATAACTTAGTTAATAAAGTTACAGCTTTCATAAGTGATAGCCAAATCGTTTTAGTTGTAACTTCCTCTTAACTACCGACAAAGATGGAAATACCTACTTTTCCTAATGGCAGTTACAGAACATTATAAGACAGGGTTACCCCAATTATCACACTTAAGAGCATGTATTTAGTTCAAATCTTAGTTCCCCAATCTCAGAAGGAACCCATAGCTTATCAAATTTAACCATAGCTCTTTTTTAGTCAAGTTTCCAATTTTAAAACATATCCTAATCTCTCTATAATCAGTGAAGTGACCTTCACTACTTCTTAAGGCAGTTTATTCTATGCTGGAACAGCACTAATCAGTAAGAAATTTTTCCTTTATACCATACAGGCCAGAATCTGCCTTCCGCAACTTTAATCAGTGGCTCTTAGTTTCACCTTATGGGGCCAAGCAGAACCAGGATAATCCGTAATCAGGGCAAGGCTGGACACTTCAAATACTTGAACTAAGGTGTTATGTATCCGCTAAATCTTCTTTTTTTAGGTTGAATATTTATTCAAGCAGTCTTTTAAGGGAATGATTTTTAATTCCCTCACCATCTTGGTCTGGAATTGGGTGAATGGCCAGAATAAAAAAGTAGTCATCGAACAATGTCAACTTGGAAAAAGGTTTCTGAATGAGTACCTTGTGGCTTGATGAGTTTGAAGAGTTTTATCATGATATGGATAAATTCATAAATAATATCAGATTTGCAGTGGCATAAATATAGGAGGGATGGTTAACACAGAAGATTGGTAGTCTCAATTTTTTTTTTATCATGAGTGCCTAAGAGTAAAAAGAAATTTTTGTACATATACCCCCAATATATGTGTATTTAGTTCTGTACATTCATTATGTATAGGTATTGCTGTGCTCATAATAATAATATTCATTATAAAACATAGACAAAATTAAAATTGTTAAAAGGATGAGGTAAAGATGAAATTATATCTGATCCTACTTATAAGAAGTCTATTGCATAGTTAAGTGAACTGGTCAGACCTGCACTTTAGAAAATTCAGTCTGGCAGCATTGTAGAAGATGGATTGGAGTGGGGAAAGACTCAAGGAAGAGAGACCAATTAGGAAGCTGTGATTGTCCAGGTGGGAGTCATCGAGGCCCTGAACTAGGGAAGTGTCTCTCAGTGAGTGGAGAGAAGGGGTAAGAGAGACGAGGTGGAGGTAGAAAAGCCAAGATGTAGCAATTGATTGGGTATGGGGGTGGGGCAGAGTGAGGGAAAGAGGAGACAAGGATAATACCAAGGTTGAGAACCTGAATCACTAGAAGAATATTGTTGCATTCAACAGAGATGGGGAAGTTTGAAAGAGGATTGAGTTTGGGGGAAAAGGTAATGAGTTCTGTTTGAACAAGATTTATGTTAAGATGCCTACAGGACACCCAATTTGTGATGTCCAATATGCAGTCTGTGATTTTTTTTTTTATTTATAGCATTTTGATGTTTATTGGCACAAAAGTTTTTGTTCAGTTGCATCATGACATTTAGACATGGTATACTTATATTCTCATATTTACTCATAATTGACACTTTGCCTGAACCTTTCCTCCTTCTGTTTGATATCCATCACCATTTAATGCCATGCTACTTTTTTCATGACTCCCCTGCTCTGAACATGGAGCCCTCAGGTCTCACTGGTTGGTTCCAGATCCTGCTCTGTAACTGAGCTGGAGGGGAGAGGGGTAGCAGCTGGCTTGCACCCTAAATGTGCTGTGCTTTCCCCAGCAGAGGCAGAGCAGCCTTCTCAATGTGCTCTGCTCTGTTTGCTTCAGGCCCCACACCCAGGCCTAGATGGCGTCACTGGGCTGGGCTATGTGTGCTGCTGCGGCTTGGCAGGGCCAGGGAGGGAGGCATTGGCAGGCTTTTGGTCCATCGTGCCAAATCTGTCCCTTTCCCTACCTGTAATTTCCACTGTGTCAAGTCTGCAGAGTCTGCAAAAAGGATTGAACTGGGAGAATAGGAAGGGAGGAGGCAAAAAAGGGTAAATTATATCACGTGAAGGGATGTAAAGACCTATTGCAGGAGAGGAAAAGAAAGGAAGTAGGCGAGTATTTTTTGAACCTTACTTTCATCAGAGTTGGCTGAAAGAAAGAATAACATACACACTCAATTGGATATAGAAATCTGTCTTAACCTATAGGAAGTAGGAGGGGAAAGGGCATAAAAGGGAGGGGAGCTGATAGAAGGGAGGACAGATTGAGGGAGGCTGTGGTCAGAAGCAAAACACTGATGAGGAAGGAAAGGGAGAAAGGAGAGAGGAATGCATAAATAGGGAAAATAGGATGGAGAGAAGAACACAGTAATCATAACTGTGAATGTGAATGGGTTGAACTCTACCATAAAATGGAAGCAGAGAGTAGAGTGGATCAAAAACCATAATCCTACAATATTTTGTTTAAAAGAAACACATTTGAAGCAGAGAGATCCACACAGAGCAAAGGTAATTGGCTAGAGCAGACTATATTATGCTTCAGCTGAAGTAAAAAAAAAGCATAGGTAGCAATCCTGATCTCCGAAAAATCAAAAGCAAAAATAGATCTAATTAAAAGAGATAAGGCAGGAAACTACATCCTGCTAAAAGGTACCATAGACAGTGAAGTAATGTCAGTACTAAACATATATGCACCAAGTGGTATAGCATCCAGATTCTTAGAGGAGAAGTTAAGAGAGTTACAGGAAGAAATAGATGACCAAATTATACTAGTGGGAGACCTCAATCTTCCCCTCTCACTACTAGATAAATCTAACCACAAAATAAATGAGACAGACGTTAAGTAGGTCAATAGAATTTTAGAAAACTTAGACATGGTAGACCTCTGAGAAAATTGAATGGGGATAGAAAGGAATATACCTTTTTCTCAGTGGTACATGGCACCTACACAGAAATCGACCATGTACTAGGGCATAAAACCCTTGTAATCCAATGCAGAAAGGCATAAATAGTAAATGAATCCTTTTCAGATGGTGCCATAAAAATTACATGTAATAAAGAGCCACGGAAAGACAGGCTAAAATAAATTGGAAATTAATAACTAAAGAATTAGTTGATCAAACAGCAAATCATAGAAACAACCAATGACTTCATTCAAGAGAATGACAATAATGAGACAACATACCAAAACTTTATGGGATGCAGCCAAAGCAGTTCTAGGAGAAATTTTGTCTCTCTGAATGCTTTCATGAATAAGACAGAGAAAGAGGAGATCAATGAATTGGGCATGCAACTAAAAAAGCTAGGAAAAAAAAACATATACAAAATTCCCAAGTAAATACCAAATTAGAAATTCTGAAAACCAAAGGATGGATTAATAAAATTGGAATTAAGAAGCTACTGAACTAATAAATAAAACTAAGAGCCGGTTTTATGAAAAAAATAAACCTTTGATTAATTTGATTTAAAAAAAGAAAGAAGAAAATTAAATCACCAGTATCAAAAATAAAAAGAGTGAATTCACCACCAATGAAGAGGAAATTAAAACAATGATTAGGAACTATTTTTATCAACAGTACGTGAGTAAATCTGACAATCCAAGTTAAATGAATGAATATTTACAAAAATACAAATTGCCCAAATTAACAGAAGAGGAAATAAAATACCCAATTTCAGAAAATGAAATTGAACAAACCATCAATGAAGTCCCTAGGAAAAAGTCTCCCAGGTCAGATGGATTTATAAGTGAATTCCATCAAACATTTAAAGAACAATTAATTGCAATACTATACAATATAAATGATTTGGAAAAATAGGCAAAAAAGAGTCCTACCAATTTCTTTCTATGATAAAAATACGGTGCTGATACCTAAACCAGGAAGAACCGAAATGGAGATAAAAAAAATTATAGACCAATTTCCCTAATGAACATAGATGCAAAATTTTAAAATTAAATATTAGCAAAGAGATTACAGCAACTTATCATGAGAATAATACACTATGACCAGGTGGGATTTGTATCAGGAATGTAGGGCTGCTTAAATATTAGGAAAACTATCTGCATAAATAACCATACCAATAACAGAATTAGCAGAAATCATATGATTATCTCAATAGATGCAGAAAAAAACTTTTGACAAAATACAGTACCCATTCCTATTAAAAACGTTAGAGAGCAATAAATGAAGTTTTTCTTTTTCTTTTTTTCCTGGAGTTTTTCTTAAAATGAGAAGTAGCATCTAACACCATCAGAAAGTATTATAAGTAATGGGGATAAGCTAGAAGCATTTCTAATAAGATCAGTGGTAAAATAAGGATGTCCATTAACAACACCATTATTCAATATTGTACTAGAAATGCTAGCTTTAGCTATAAGAGAAGAAAAAGAAATTGAAGGAATTAGAATATGCAATGAAGGTACAAAGCTATCACTCTTTGCAGATGATATCATGGTGTACTTAGGGAATCCTAGAGAATCAACTAAAAAAAATACTTGAAATAATTAACAACTTTAGCAAAGTTGCAGCTTATAAAATAAACCCACATAAATCATCAGTATTTCTTTATATTACTAAGAAAGCCCTGCAACAAGAGATAGAAAAATTTGATTTAATATAATTGTAGACAATATAAAATATTTGGGAGTATACTTGCCAAGACAAACCCAGGAACTATATGAACACAATTGCAATACATTTTTCTCACAAAGTCAGATTTAAATAATTAGAAATATATCAGTTGCTCATGGATAGGCCTAACTAATATAATAAAAATGACCATTCTACCTAAATTAATTTGCTTATTCAGTGCCATGCCAATCAGACTACCAAAAATTATTTTATAGAGCTAGAAAAATAATAACAAAATTTATCTGGAAAAACAAAAGGTCCAGAATATCAAGGGCATTAATGAAAAGAAATGCAAGGGAAGGTGACCTAGCCATATCAGATCTAAAACTGTATTGTAAAGCAGCAATCATCAAAACTCCTTGGTATTGGCTAAGAAATAGAGTAGTGGGTCAGTGGAATAGGTTAGGTAGCCAAGACACAATAATCAATAGCTATGGTAATATTCTTTTTGATAAACCCAAAGACTCCAGCGTCTGGGATAACAACTCCCCATTTGACAAAAACTGTTGGGAAAAATAGAAAATAATGTAATAGAAACTAGGCATAGACCAATATTTTACACTGTATACTAAGATAAGGTCAAAATGAATACACAATTTGGACATAAAGAATGAAAGCATAAGCTTACTTGTCAGATATATGGAGAAGGTAAAACTTTATGACCAAACATAAATTAGTTGCTAGGTCAGTGTTTCGTATTTTAATTATCTGTTAATGCTCAATTTTGAATCTTGTTGTTTTTAAGCATGTGCTTTGTGGTGGAAGAAAGCAAAATATATCCTTGTACTTGACAACTGCTTCTCACATTGAGTATCTTTTCAAGATGTAACCCTCCCTTTGCGGAAAACCCTAGACATGAGCCATACCTAAGATTTAAGAGATTTTCCATGTTGAGGGTATAATGAGCCACAGAGAATGAGGAAAAAGCCTACTTATCTCTCTTGGGCTCAAACCTCTGGGAAAACAGGACCAAAAGAGCAACTACACACTGATGTCTACTAAATAAAAGAAGATAATGTCAAAAACCTTCACAGCTCTTTAATATAATGAACAATGTTGGTGCTTCCTTGTGAATTTGTGTGCCCTTCATTTCTTTTGTCATTTGGAAAATAATGGAATGGTGAGTGTGTACGTACAACCATTTTTATGTTGTCGCATTGAGGGCTTAGGTTTTTTTTGTTTATTTTGTTTTGTTTTTTTTTAATGGAAAATAATTTTTTAAAAGATAGAAAGATCTAAAACCCAATTTTCACCTTTTCTTGTGTTTTGTATTTCAATGGGTCATTTAGACGCTTTTTTTTGGAGAAACAATTTATTGAAACTACATAGGGTTTTAATTTCACCACATGAAAAGCCATTATATTTGACTGATATTCTTCCTGTCTTTCAAAATTCAAGTTCTGCTTCCTCCATGAAGACTTCCTTGATCTTCTCAAGTTGATACAATCTCTCTTTATTCTGAAAAACCATGGCACTTTGTTTTTAACTCTCTTTGGCACATATTATATTATGTGTTACAGCCATTTGTGTATTTATCTTATTCCCCCTAATTTGATTGCAAGCCCCGTGAGAGCAAGGATACTTAAGTACAGAACTTGAAGTTAGAAGGGGTTTCAAACCTATTCTACTCTGTATTCCTCATTTTACAGATGAAGAAGCCTCAGATAAAAGAGAGATATTGTATTCATGTCCACACATGTAATAGTGAATCATAATTTCAATCCAGATCCTTAGTGTTATACTCAATTCAGTATCCCTAGCCACATACTAGGCAGTTAATAAATACATGTTGAATTGAATTGAGTTGAAATCACTGCAAGTTTCCTGACCATTGATCTTTGTGATATCATCACTCAGCAACCATTTCTTTAAAATGTCAACATTTTACTGGCATAGCAGTGAAGCCGTTTAATAAGACAGGATCTTTCTACAGATTGGTCTTGAATTTTTTTTTTTCTGTTTTACCTGATTGGAAAAAACTTTGGACTTCTTTATTTTCTTGATAAGGCATAGTACATCATATACTTCTACTTAAAAGTATGTATATCAATTGTAAGACTACATGGGAAAAAGGTAAGAGACATATAGCCATCAAAATCACAGCTGGGTGATCTGTTTTATAGTTCTTAATAATTTTATATGTATGTGAATATATATGTATACATACATATATGTATATGTGTATATTTACATTACATATATACATATTTATGCATGTATTCATATGTATATATATACACATACACACATACATGCATAGCTCATACATCTCTCTCATATATATATGTGTGTGTATATATATGTATATGTGTGTGTGTATGTATATATATGTATAGGTTTATATATATATACACTGCCTTCTGTGGTGGGGGAAGGTGAGGAAGGGGGGAATAAAGAACAAAATAAAAAGTACACAGCAGATAAGAAAACATACAAGAAAGCAAAGGTGGACAGATCTCAACACGATGAGTAGTATTATATATGCTTCCTTCAAATAGAAATTTATTACTGTATATGTTGCGTACTCTCACGTTCTGCTGTACATAACAATGCTTTTTTGTTTTCTTATTTTGTATTATTTTAGTTTTAGTATTTAAATTTGTTTCTCCTTTTCTTATTTTGTTTCTAATTATAAAAATATTAAAATTTAAAAAAAATAGTCACACTACTGTGTTATACCCATTATACTTCAAAGGTTTCAAAAACTATTCAGTTAATATTTGGTGCCCATTTTATGGCACAGATTTTTGGAGATAGTACTAAAACCTGCCTTGTAGGACAACTGAGTTATATTGAGACTTTTCTGAAATATCCATAATACTCTACATCTGGGTTTTTTTTTCCTCAGAGGCAAAATCATTGAAACTCTAATTAAGAAAAGTTTGCCCTTGGAGCACAAAAGATTCATAAAATGGGAACATAGAAAAATGAAAAAGAGTGTCCTTAAAGAATACACCACCATAAGGTCAAACCTAAGCAGAGTCAGAGTAGCAAGGTCCCTATGTAATATATAACACTGGGCAAATTTTATAACTTTTGAGCCTCAGTTTCCTCAGCCGAAAAATGGGGAGTCATAATTGCTTCTCTCTCTACCTCACAGCAGAATGATGAAGATCAAATTAGACAAGATGAAAATACTTTTGAAGGGATTCTGTGAACAATAAAAGATTAAATAGTAGAAAGGTATTAAGTCATCAGTATTTGAGGGAAAGGCACCAGAAGACCTCAAATGTCTTAATCTATCACACCACTCTTACCCTTCACTCACTATATAGTGCTAGAATCATCTCTGTGGGATTCATCTTGCAAATTCGTTAGGCTGAGAACAGTATTACATTAATAGTCATTAGGATAATAGAACAAATTAGTCTCGCATTGCTCTAGGATATAGTAGAGATCTGTTAGAACCTTTGGGCTGAGCAAGGCTTTGAGTAAAGGTTGAGAGTTGACTTGGAGAGGGTAGGACACAGTGGCAGTGAGGTTTGGGGGCATTCTGGGGTACTGGGTACTGCCCCCCCCGGGAGAATGCTGAAAAGGAAAAGAGAGCATACTAAAAACATCCATTGCTTAATTACAGCACCAAATTTGCAGGATACCTGGCCTACTTAATCCACTCTTTTGCCTTCTTCAAGGTCAGTCCCATTAAAGGAACACAAATTAAAATACGTCACCATTTTACCTTAATCAAGGATAGGCACTTCGAGGAACAATCTTTCTTGGGACCATCGCCAAGAGGCTCCTCCAGAGTTATAATGGAATGCCCCAGTTGGAACCATCCTATACTGAGTTATACATGGGTACTGACACACGGATACATTTTAAACAGGAATGGACCTATGCTAAGTTGTGCAGGAGGTCAAGTTTGTCTTCAAGAACCATCTTCTTTCTGCCCCTTCCCCTCACCTACGTTTCTTTGTCACTTTCCTTCCTCTTGAAGGTGAAGCCCAGTGGCTCTCTACCAGCTCAGGGATTGTCATTAAGCTTCACACTCAAGTCTGCCCTCCTAGACAAAAATCTCGATTTAGATTATATAACCCCCAAATTGGATTATATATTTCTGCCTTCTCATCCAGCAAATTTTACATGACTGGCAAGATTTTGTTCTCAGGAACTGATTAATTTGAACAAAGATGTAAATGACTGATGTTATTCCTTTCAGATATCACTTGTTTTAGCTATAGAGGCCTACCCTAATTTAATAGGCACCTTCTGTTCTGGCCAGAAATTCTGAGGGTCTTCCACTTTCAGATGGATTCTTTTGTGAAGGCACAGTAGGCTATCTTTTGCCTCATTGCTTACCCAGCCTCTATCATTGAATGGGTGTTGCCTCAGACAAACTGAAACCTGGGAAAGACCTTAGCTTAAAAAGGTCCTGACTGACCTATGTGTTGCCTAGAACTCTGATTACTCTGCAGCAGAGTGTAGGGCTGATGACTTTGCACAGCTCTGTCTCACTTAAATCCAATTAGCTGTCAAGTCTAGACATCACCCTCCTGATGTCACTGGTCCTCTTTGAGAATAAAAGATGAACAATAATCAATGCCTATAACCCAACTGTATACATTAATATAATAATTTAATATATAAGATTCATATGTTATTTATATATTTTTATTCATGGGCAACTAGGTGGCATAGTATGTATATATACATAGGTAAATATACATATATGCACACATGTATGTGTATAAATACAAGTTACTGCAACAGTTGCAATTTAAAGACTGGGTTTTCATCATCTTTTTAGATACAAAACCCAACTTGGTTCCAAGCTGGCCAGGTAGCACAGTTCACCTGGGGCAGGTTCTAGGAGAACTTGCTAAATAGTGAGAAAGAGACTTCAGTGGAACTTCTCTGAGAACATTGCTGTCGACCCCACATGGATGTTGTAGCTTTCTCCCCATTAACATATATGTTGACTTGTCTCAGAACCAGCTGTATCACCAGAAGATTTGTTGAAATCTTCTGTTACCTCTGGAATGGTAGACCAGTTTTCAAGCCAACAGATTCAGGAAAGTCTGTTGCTAGCCAACAAAAAAAGGTATGTCAGACCCTGATAAGAAAAATGAGGCATCTCTTTTCTTGCTCATCTCAGAAAAACAGCGCAGTGGTGCATCAGTTACCTTGATTTTTTTTCCACCTATTTTCCACACCCTTGTAAGATGTACCATTGTGTAATGGTTTTGTGCAGACTTGCTTGGGGTTTGAGCCTATGTTCTCATTGAAAAAGAAGAAAAAATATTCTTTTGGATGTCCATCTCCCCCTAACTGATGAGACTGTGTGTTTCACTACTCCTTTTCTTCACACTTACTAGTAAAAGTTACTGGAGTTAAGATTCTTTGAATCCTTGAGCCAATATAATCCTTGCTTTATTGCTAGCAACTCTGAAGCAATTCACATTGAAACATTTTCTTCCAATGAAAATTAAAGCAGAGTTAATTTTGTTTCAGTACTTCTGATGCATTTTATGGCTTCCTCTAACTGTAGAAATAGTCTTTCACCTCATCAATATATTTTATGGCTCATGTTCTAAATAAAATGGCCTAGAACTCACTCATAAAATGTCCTGTTGGACAAGAGGCAAGGAAAAAGGGGGTAAAAAGGCTGAAAATGTTAACGCAATTCCTCACCCCATTGAAAGTAAGGCCAGTGACCATCCTACTTTAAGGTTACTAGTTAATCAGATAAACTGTATGAGTGTGTTCATTTAAAACAATTATAAGTCAACCTAAAATGTTCTGGTTTTATTATGTAATCTAGGATTGGATTAGGATTCAAGAAAGTTGTGGTTTAAGCCCTGGTACTGTCATGACCTTTCTGTGTGACTTTGAATGTTTGCTTGAAGAAGAGATTATTTAGGAGAGATGTTTTAAGCTAATTCAAATATTTAGAGGATTGTATCAGAAAGTAGTGTTCTACTTAGTGCCAAAGGGAAGAATTAGGAAGCTACAAGGAGGAATATTCTGACCCATTATAAAGGGAAACATCCTGACAATTAGAACTTTCAAAAGAAGAATGGGCTACTTTTGAGGTAGTGAGCTCTCTTTCACTGGAAATCTCCAGGTAAAGTATGGATGACCCTTTGACAAGATTATTGTTGAAGGAATTCATGTTTGAGTAGGAATTAGACTTAATCCCCTCTGAGGTTCTTATTAACTCAATGTTTTTGGATGGTTCTTCATTCAGAGGCAGCATGATATAGAGGAAAGAATATTACCCAGTCATAGTCTTAGGAGACCTAGTTTAGAATCCCAGTTCTGCTGTGTGATTGTTTCTTTGTCCAGAAAATAGTGAACTCTAAGATTCCAGAAAGCTCTACTCTTCAGTGATTATTTGTTAAAGGATATAAATGAAACATTTTTCTCTTTTTTCTCTTTTTCTGTCTCTCTCTCTCTGCTTTTGTCTCTGTCTCTGTCTCTCTCTCATTGATATAAGAACCAGGTATAAACCAGCTAGATTCAGGATAAATTTGAAATAATTAACAGAGTGATGCCACTGGAATTATGGAAATTACAGGAATGTCTTGTTGAAGGTGGGATTTTAGGTGAGACTGTAAGGAAGCCAGGAAAGCCAAGAACTGGCTACTCAGAGGGGGAGGATTCTGGGAATGGGGTACAACCAATGAAAATGCCTGGAACTGAGGATAGAGTTTCCAGTTTGAGGAAGAGTAAAGAGGCCAATGCCATAGGAACTCAGAATACAGGGAGAGTCCTCCATATTTCCTTCTTGCCTTCTTTCCTTCCTTCCTTCCTCTCCTCCTCCTCCTCCTCCTCCT
>NW_020954381.1:69576-77099 GCF_900497805.2 Vombatus ursinus
TCTCTCTCTGTTTCTCTCTCCCTCCCTCCCTCCCTCTCCCTTCTTTATCTCTCTTTATCTCTTCTCTCTTTTATCTTTGGACACTGTGGGATTATTGTATTCTTCTTTGTGTCTTACACATGCCTGGTTCCATAAAGTTTCTTTATTGGAAATGTCATCTTTTGTTTACTCAGATTTTCAGCCTTTCCTGAATTGGAACTTTTGTCAAGGTCAACTGCCTCCCACTTTTGCACTCTCAGAGGTCGGGATCTTGCTTCATTTTGATCTGTATTATCTGGGCTCCCACCTCTGGTTTGTATTATTAATGATGTCTGTGCTTAGATTGCTGACAGGTAGATCTGAGTTCAAATTGGTTCTCAGACACTTCCTAGCTGTGTGACCCTGGGCAAGTCACTTATCTCCTATTTGCCTTGATTTCTTATCTGTAAAATGAAGATACACTGGAGAAGGAAATGGTAAACCACTTCAGTGTCTTTGTGAAGAAAACCCCATGGACAAAATCCATGGGATCAAGTAATGTTGGACATGATTGAATGACTGAACAATAACAACAGAGTCCTGGGTTTTCTCCTTGGGGTAATTCAGATCAGAGTGCTGCAAAGAGCCCTTAGAGTATTTCAGATTGATTTCTAACAAATAAAGCCGTTTAAGGTAAATCAGCCATAAATGCAACCTAATCTAATAATACAATCTATACTCTGTTTTTGTGCTTCTCTACTCTCTGAGAGGATTATTTGATTATCTGTTTTCTAGTGCCAGTATTGGTCATTACAATTTTATTTGACTTTAATTGCCCTAAAATCTTGAAAACTGATAACTAATTTTACGGAAGTATATTTTGGCATTTGAAATTTTTATTTCACCAAGTTTCATGTGAGCAATTCATCTTCTTCCGATGGTTATTTAACTGATAGTAGAATATTTTTTCCTTGTTGTATGTTAGATTCATAAACTTTCACTTAACAAAAAGTTAATATAACTGACAGTTTTGAAATTGTTCTTCCCCTTATTTGACATTAGGGGGAGCTCTTGTAAAAAGGAAAAATCTGTATCTCTGTAACTTAGCAGACAAATACAAAACTGAGGCTCATAACAATGATGATAGTAATAATAATAATAATAATAATAATACCCATGAGCTATAATATGTAAAAGTTTCCAATTAAATTAGATGGACATTGACCAAAATGATCAAGCCACTTCATATCTCTGAGCTTCAGTTTTCTCACACATTCTCTCACTTCACCCCTCCCGCCTCGCCCAAGTCCTCTCCAGTTTCAAATCCTATGATCCTATGGAATTAGATGGGATCTCCCTAGTAACCAAAGTAATAAGAACTCTTCTGTGGGTGACAAATGTGGCTTAATGTCACTGCAAAATTTTATTGGATTAGACAAATTTTCCTCAGGTATTTTCAAATAAATTTTCATGGTCCTTGTGCCCCATAGATCTATCTAGATAGACTCATTCACTTTTAAGTCAAGTTAAGTGAACTATCATTTATTAAGTGCCAACTATGTGTCAGTCACTACACTAAGCATAGGGGATTCAAAGAAAGGCACAGGACAGTTCCCTGATCTGAAAAGGTTCCCATTCTAATGGGGGAGGCAACAAGCAAACAACTATATTCACACAAGATAAATGTTAAGTCTTGTTTCTCAGAAAGAAAGTAAAGACCCTTTGTTGATCGTCATGGTAAGACTGCTTTTTGGGAATTATTAAT
The DNA here is from genome assembly GCF_900497805.2 of Vombatus ursinus. Taxonomy (NCBI): domain Eukaryota; kingdom Metazoa; phylum Chordata; class Mammalia; order Diprotodontia; family Vombatidae; genus Vombatus; species Vombatus ursinus. The sequence continues at coordinate 71,300 of NW_020954381.1, forward strand.
CATAGCAGGGAAGAATATTGATGTTCCTTGTTTCATATTTGAGTGACTGTGGTGGGATGGTCATTTTTTAGTTCTATCCATAAGGTGGGTGTTAAAGGCTCACATATTTAGACTTTAAGTTCTCTTTTCAGTCTCCTTTTGACCCTCCCCTTGAAGCAGTTTCCTCTCCAAAGCATATGCAGTAGTTCCAAAGGGGAGCCAACTCATCCATACTGACCATGCAGATCTACTGGGGGAGGACAAGAAGACTCTTTAGACAGAGGTGTGTGGATCATTTTCATACAAAGTTTTCAAGGGGAAATTCTTCCTCATTAAATGTGAAAGAAGAAGCTGATTAGTAGCTATCCCGGAACTTACTAACAGTTTTATTTTTTTCCTACTATGTTGCTGTCAGTGTTCCTTCTGACCACGGTTTCCATAAGATCCAAATCTCTCTCTTCCAAAGAGAAGGTTTGAATTTTGTGGATATTAAGGTGGTCTTCAGGCAGAATGCCATATACTGGAGAATGAGCAAGCTGCTTCTTGGCAGGCATGAGCCAAATAAAAACAACTGACAGTTATATAGACTTTAATTTTTTAGGATGTCCCCAAAGCTATTAAATTTCAAAAATTCTCTAAGACTTTTGGGACACACTGTATGGAACACTGTGTAGCCCTTCAACAACTTTGTGAGTTAGGTACTCTAACCCCATTCGACACATTAGGAAACTGAGTCTCAGAGAGGTATAAGTGACTTGCCCATGATCTTACAACTGGTGTATTGGAGGCGTCAACAGAAATCAAATTCCTGATTCCATTTCCAGGACTCATCAATCATATCAGGCTGCCTTTCCTCACCAACCTAAGCATAGTAACCAATGAATGTGAGATAATTAGAGGAGCTCTTTCCTCTATTTCCCCCTGGAAAGGATGAACTCTCACTTTCAAATTTCAGCTGTGTGTCAAATATAAGTAAATGCTTTATTAGTTGAAACAGTAATATCAGCATATGGAAAAACAACAACACGGAAATATTTCACTTCTTTTTCCCTGTTGTATAAAGATTGTTGCTTTTGATAGAAATTAATTAATGAACCTCAATTTGGAAAAGGCTATCTTATACCTGGATATGTATTCCAAGGAGATCAGTGTCACAAAGAGCAGCTAGGTTTTGCAGTGGAGAGAGTACTTGGCCTAGAATAAGGAAAATTCAACTTCCTGAGTTCAAATCTCACCTCTGACACTTACTAGCTATGTGACCCAGGCAACTCACTTTACTATTTTTGCCTCAGTTTCCTAATATGTTAAATGATCTGGGGAAGGAAATGGCAAACCACTGCAGTATCTCTGCCAAGAGAACCCCCAAAGGGGTCATGAAGAGTCAGACATGACTGAAAAAATTCTTCCCTGTTATATTCTATCTGATGAGACTCACTTTAATTTTCCACTTAATTTTTTCCCTTGTAAAAACCTTTCTGGCTCCCAGCTCTGTCATCTAGTATGACAGTGTTTTCCTCAACTTTACATCACCTGCAGATTTCATAAATAGGCCATCTGTGCCTCCATCTAAGTCACTGATAAGAAAGAATGTTAAACAACATAAGGACAATTATAGATTGCTACTACAGACCTTCCTAACTTACTGTAACCTACTCTTTGAGTCTGGTCATTGAACTGGTTTCAAACTCACACAATTGTGTTTGTTTCTATTGTACTTATCTCCATTTTTGTCAAATACTTTTCTGGAATCTCTGCAGATTATATTTGTAGCATTCTCCTGATCTGTAATTAGGGGCAGCTAACGGATAGAGCATCAGGAAGACCTGGGTTCAAAGACAGCCTCAGCCACTTACTAGCTGTATTACTCTGCCTGCCTCAGTTTCCTCATCTGTCAAATGGACATAATAATGACAGCCTCCCTCCGGTTAAAGATCAAATGAAATAGTATTGTAAAGTGCTTGGCACAGTGTCTGACACATAGAAGGCTCTTGAGAAATGCTTGTTTCCTTCTTTCCTTCTAGTAACCCTTTCAAAAAAAGGAAACAGAATTAGTCAGGAGATATTTTGCTCTATTATGTTGGTTCCATAGGTCTTCTCACTGATAATAAGTAGTGGTGAGAACAGTAAAAATCATTTCCTTTCATATAGTACTTTGAAACCACTGAACTTTTCAAAATGCTTTTACATTTATTATGTTTTTTTTAACCATTAGAACAATGCTGTGAAGAAGGTAGTTGAAATATTCATATTTCTGTCTTACAGATGAGGAAAAGCATGATACAAAGAATGTAAGTAATTTGTTTAAGGCAGGTAAGACAGGTCCACGACTGAAGACTCCGTGTATTTTGCTACTTACTTGCTCTGGGCCTCTGAGTCTTCATCTTTCAAATTAAGCAAGTGGATTAAATGTTATCTAAGATCTTTTCCAGCTCTAAAAATGAAGACTCCACCAACACTTTCTGGATGGCCCATGGCCTTGTGCCTTCAAATAAGAGTCTATGACCATATTTATATGTAGAAGAAGAGATAGAGAGCCTTCTTCTTTAACCTTACAGAGAGCAATAGAATAACTGTGAAATCACTGAATTTGAAAATCAGAGATTTAATGTATATGTCGGCATGTTGAGGACCCTGATGAACCTATCCAGAACTTGGAAAGTGAAGACATTTTTCTTTTACAGAGACAGAAAGATGGGCAGAACAGCTGGGATGAATATCAACATGATTTGCTTCACAAAGAAAAGCAAATGTCTCCAAGAGAACAATCCCTATACACCCTCAATTGGGAAACTAAAAGGACCCAGACCAGTTCGAGAGTTTCATCAATCACCTTGGTACACATCTAAGCAACACCCTTATCCCGGTATCAGCTACAGAGGAAACTGTGATGGAAAGGATACGAGAAATCAGTACTAATGAACAGTCTTGGGTATATGTGAGTATGTTGGCAGAAAAGTTGTCACTTTAGAATTTTCTGTTTATAAGGTCTAAGTTGGTTCCTAATTTAGGAAATACTTGTGTCTTATTTCAAATCTATAATGATCTATAAAACTAATTTACAATTTCTCATAGCAGTGTATTTCTAATTGTTAAAACTCAATAATGCTGCTTGTATCATTTCTGAGGGAGATCTTCCAAAGTCATTTGGAAGCATATCTAATGAATATGTGATGGTTGTCAAACTTCCCCCTCCCCGTACAACCATCTACTGTATATAAAACCAAAAAAGGTATCAAAAGGCTTTTTAAAAAAAGTCCAACCACTTGTCCAATTTCATTAGAATAGTTGAACCTCTAGCCTCATGTAGATAATTCATAACCCTGAAATCAGCATAACGAAAACTGTCTCTTCCTCTCTTTCTCTACCTCCAATTCTCACAAATATTCATGTTTATTTTGGATTGAATATGTGTTACAGAGATCTTCCATAGAAATCTTGGTTTTGCCTAGTGTTCTAGCTCCTTTCACTGGGTAGAGTTCTCTGGTGTTCTGAAAATTTATTAGATGATTCCATTAAGTTTAAACTGAAGTCTTCTATTTTCATACACCAGCCTCCCTTTTCTCCTGTTCATTTCAACCAGTGATTTACACTGAAGATTTCCTTGAGTGAAAGTTACCAGCATAACGAAATCCATATTTTGACCATAATAACTGGTTTTGCATGTTTGACTTTCAAAGGAAGGAGCAAACAAGATACGGATAAATCTCAGTTTTATAATTTACCTGCAGAAAACTGATGTCCTTCAGCAAGAAATCCAGTTGCTAACTCATCAGGTGGAGCAGCTGCATCAGCTTTATGAGGAGGCTGTGTGTGACTCATCCCAAAGTGAAGAAAAACTTCAGGAGCAGAACTCCCTGAATCTTTCTGAAGGGAAAATTGCCACTGATGACATCCTTCAAGGAGATGGGATTTAGACAAGAAGAAAGTAAGGCTCCATTGAAGTATATGGCAAGGAAAAATTAATATTTTAAAATTATATTAATAGCTTCAGTTTTATACAATATGCATAAAATAACATTGTTATTAGCATTCTTAAGGGTTTTTTTTTTTTTTGGTTTGGGTGGAGAGGTACAATGAACTGATTCATTCCTATGCTTCTGATTTTATGCAGAAGTAAACAGAATACTTCCTCTTCCTCATTATAAACATATTTGATTTTGGAATGAGGAAATTTGTCAGGCAATTTTAAAAGAACCTCCTCTAAGAATGATTATCTCATGGTGAGATTTCATACATAATAACAATTAAATGGCAGAAGTATTTTTGAGCAGAGAGCATTACTGGTGAAATGATGAGTTGGCCAATGAGAAGCCATCACTAGGAGCATGCACAGTACACTCTGGCTGATGCGGTTTCCATCATGAATGTTTGGTGAGTCAGTTTCTAGGCCTGCTCTGAAGAGGAGAGGAGGGACCTTTATTACTATTTTACTCTCTATTAATATTATTATTAATATCATTGCTATTATCTCTTATTGCTCTCTAATACTCTATTACTATTACTGTGACAGGAATTGCATCAGGCCAAGCACAGTGCACATGATCCCTAAGGTCTGGGCTCTCATTGGTCAGCCACACTACATTGGTACTGTTCTCCATGAGTTCAGAATCTAATTGGGGACACAGCATGTACATAACTAACATGGAGCCACTTTCAACAAAATAAAAAAAAGTTACAGGTCATCCACTTTACAGTGTTGTTGTTGTTCATGTCATTCATGAGAGGCAGCATGGTGTAATGCAGGACTTGGGATGAGATCTCAATCTGGATTCTAGCTGCATCCATTGGTCTTTGGGTGACCTTGAATAAACAGCTTCAACTCTTAGGGTTTGTTTACTCATGTATACAGTGACAATGATAAGACCTAAATAACAGGATTATAGTGAGGCTCAAATGAGTCAATGGATCTAAAATGCTTTGTAAGCCTATAAGTGCCCTGCAAATGTAAGGCCTTATCATACCTAAGAAAATTCTGTGCCACCAAAATAAATGATTGTCCTGGGAGAATGCACTGGCAATAAAGTTTTTGAATTTATTTTTAAAACAATCTAGGTGTATAAGTAAACAATATGGTTGCACTTAGTGAAAATCATTCTGGAGTTACGTTTTGGAAATGAGATGGTTTGAAAAATTGAAAAAGTTTTACCAGATTAAAAACATTTTTTAATGTGATCCCTTATCTGAGGAACTACTAAAGTTTTGATTCCTTTATGAATGAAAGCTGGTTTGTGCTACACTTTAGAATTGTCGGTATATATTATTTTCCTCTTTCTCTTCCTCTCCGTCTTCCCTCTCCAAACCAATTGAACTCAGCTTCAACAAAGGCTTTATCAAAAATAAGTATTTCATTGTCCATTCTATTATGGTTACATAAGTAAATGGTAGAACTATTTTTTTTTGTCTTATGAGATATTCTATGTGCAGCTCTTTGCACACCTTAAAACTCTATATAAATGTCAGGTCTGTTACTCAACTTGATGTGCAGACAGGACGGTAAGTCTTTTTGTTGGTTTGATTATCTTTTTATGATGGGTGTGAGTTACCCACTGGCAACACAAACGCCATGTAGTGGTTTGGATTCTCCTAGTGTCCTGTTGAGAGGACTGGATGCTTACAAATCAGGAGGCAGGCTTCCAATGTTCAGTGGGATCCCATTGTACTGGGCTTTAAAGAGAGGCTTCAATCTCAATTTCAACTTTCTTTTTTCTCTGTTTTTCTGAGTATAACCTGGAGTAATAGAGAGAACCTAAATCCTGTTGGTGGCCAGAGAAGGGTAATGGTGGGGAGGGAGGGAGGATATTACTCCCCTAGGAATCCATTA
>NW_020954382.1:0-21078 GCF_900497805.2 Vombatus ursinus
CCTCTGATATTGTCATTCAAAGTTGTACATTCTGTTGGCTTGAAGATTTTTTTTAAAGGAAAACCTCTGTTATATTCATTAATCACTTGTCTGACAATAATTTTGTCCATATAGGAGAATAGAAATTAGCAAAGCAATCCTAAAATTCCTTATATTTGGTTTTCTTCTGGCAATTAATAAACCTGATTTTCTGATTTAAGTATTGGAAATTATGATGACCTTTAAATTAGAGGGATTACAGAATTTAGAGCTAGAAAGGACATTAAAGATCATGGAATCCAATTTCCTCATTTGACATCTAAGAGAAATGATGCTGGAAAGGTTAAGAAAATTGCTCATGGTCACAAAATTAGTAAGAAGTAAAGCCAGGATTTATAGCCAGGTACTCTAGATTCTCAACCCAGTACTTTTTTCATTATGTTGTGTTGATTTCCAAGAGGAGGCAAACCTCTGACCAGTTCATGTGAAGAAGGAGATTAAATCACTGAGTTAGCTTTTTTTAAGACATATCAGAGGAAAAGAGGAAGATCAAAGAAGGGGTAGTACAATGCTTGAAGTAGATGCGACAATTGTTAAAATTAACTATCTGAAATAAAAAGAAACTGAGGTACAAAGTTACAGATCATTTATGATTTAATTTGCAAAGCTAACATTTGCCTATCAAACCAGGTCATCTGACTTCTCAAACGTCAGAGACTAGGAGTGATTTACAGAGCTGACTTTTTTAACAGAAGAGAGGAATAATAAAAAAAAACACAGAAACTTGTTTTAAACAATTTAATTAGACAAGGCAGGTCATCTGACTAGTTAGCTTCTCCCAGGCTTTCTTCACCCAGATTTGTACTGTTGGCAACATCTGGCTGTCAAAGTGAGATTACCCCCAGAAATCTTTCCTCTATAAGTGATGCCTTTTGTAACCAGAAAGCTCACTTTAAAGGGGAACTTGTGGTTTGTGGTTAGCAGTCACATCTCTCCCCCATCTTCCAGCTGCCAAGATTACATTACTCATCTTAGGCTGTAGCCTAGAATCTAGGCACTCAAACCTAAAATCTAGGCCCTAAATGATCTTGATCAGTGGCAGTCACTAGGGCCAGATGAGTTACTAAAACTACTGTCAGTGATTTTTGAAAGATCTTGAAAAATGGGAGAGGTGCTACAGGATTGCAGGAGGGCAAATACTCTTATAATTTTTAAGAAAAGGAAGAGAATAGTGTCTGTAAAATATAAACCAACCACTTCACTTCAATTCCAGACAAAAACTTAGAATGTATAGGAAAAGGATGGTTAGTAAACATCTAGGAAAAAAAGATCTCAAAGAGTCTGTATGGCTTCATCAAGAAGAAGCCATACTGTATGGAAATCTATCTTACCCTACAGGAAAATAGTGGGGAAAGGGATAAGGGGGGGGGGAATGATGGAAGGGAGGGTAGATTGGGGGGCAATCAGAAGCAAACACTTCTGAGGAGGGACAGGGTCAAAAGAGAGAATAGAATAAACGGGGGTTGGGATAGGATGAGGGGAAATATAGTTTTTCACAATATGACTACTATGAAAGTGTTTTGCATGACTACACATGTATAACCTGTATCAAGTTGCTTGCCTTCTCAATGAGGGGGGGTAGGGAGGGAGGAAGGGAGGAAGGGAGAAAATTTGGAACCCAAAGTTTTAAAAACAAATGTTAAAGATTGTTTTCACATGCAACTGGGAAATAAGATATACAGGCAATGGGGTCTAGAAATCTATCCTGCCCTACAGGAAAATAGAAGGGGAAGGTGATAAGAGAAGGGGGGGTGATAGAAGAGAGGGCAGATTAGGGGAAGAGGCATGCGGAATCTTGGGATAGGGGGAGGGACAAGATGGGGAGAAAATTTGGAACTCAAAATCTTGTGGAAGTGAATATTGAAAACTAAAAATAAATTAATTACAATGAAAAATAAAATAAAATATTAGAAAATTTTAAAAAAAGAGGCCGTACCCAATTAATCTCATTTCCTTTTTTGACAGAGAAGATTAGAGGAATGCTGTAGACAAATCATAGTTTATTGAGATTTTTAGCAAAGTGTTTGGCAAAATCTCTCATCCCATCTTCGTAGAAAATATGCAAGGATGTAAGTTAGGCAGTAGGATAAGTACGTGGATTTGGAACTGGTTATATGTTCATACCTAAAGAGAATCTATTAGTGGTTTGGGGGTCCACTTGCAAGGAAGTTTCTACTGGAATTTCCAGGTGTCTATCTTTTGCCATGTATAATTTAACTTTTTAAATTAAGGACTTGAATAAGGGCATGGATATAATGCTCACTTAATTTTCAGATTAAGTAAGAGACAGCTAAAATGAGGGATGACTGAGGCATGATCCCAAGAAGATTTCAACAAGCTAGATAGAACATTGGGATGAATATAATACAATGAAATTTAATAAGAGCAAATGTAAAGCTTCGCCTTTGGTTTAAAAACATGACTTTTATAATTTTAAGATGGAGAAGACACGGAAAAGACCTTAAAAAGATTGGGGGTTTTGTTGAACTGCAAGCAAAGTCAGTGGAAGTAAATAGTGTGACATGGTGCACACAAAAAAGCTGTTGCAATCTTAAGACTTCATTAAAAGAGGTGTACTGTCTAAGACTAGGGAGGTGATATAATCTGCTGGTTGGCACTGCTTTTAGTTCTGGGGACTCTTTTCTACAGAGGACATTGACAAGCTAGAACACATCCAGAGTAAACACCAGAAAGATGTAAGACCTTAAGATCATGCCATACAAACTTTATTGGAATGAACTGGGGATATTTAGCCAGAAAAAGAGATGACTTAGGCTGAGGACATAACAACTGTGTTCAATTATTTTCAGGGCTATCAGATGGAAGAGGAATTAAACTTCTTTTGCTTGATTGTATAAGGCAGAAGTAGGAGCAATGAGTGGGCATTTGAGAGTGGTAGATTTAGGCTTGATCTAAGAAACATTTCCTTAATGATTAGAGCTATCTAAAAAAGGAATTGAGAATGACTTTGGGCTGTCCCTTCACTGGAATTGTTTAAGTAAAGGACAGACAGATGACTGCATCTTGCAAATGTTGTAAGAAGAGATGATTCTTGTTCAGATCTGGATTAGATTAGATGGTCACTGTGTTCTCTTCTAACTTAAAGAATCTATGATTTTACGTCAGCTCCTTTCTCCCTTTGCTGCTTTAAGAGGAGTGGTTGTTGTTGTTCAGTCATTTCATTTCATGTCCAATTCTTCATGACCCCATTTGGGGTCTTCTTGGCAAAGATTCTGGAGTGGTTTGCCATTTCCTTCTCCAGGTCATTGTGCGGATGAGGAAACTGAGGCAAACAGTGTTAAGTGACTTGACTAGGGTCACACAGCTTGTAAGTATGTGAGGAAGGATTTGAACTCAGGTCTTCCTGACTTCAGGCCCAATGCTCTACCCACTTCACCACCTAACCACCACAAAGAGGGGTGGCCAAGGAAATAATTTCTCCCCTCAGTGGGCTTTGCTGAGTGTGGTGCTGAACCTTTTGGAGCTGGAATAGGATAGAGTGTTTCTAACATTGTTCCAATACCTTAAGTCCACCCTAATTAGGTGATTAGAAAGAAGTGACCTGAAAGTAGGGAAAGACGAATATTATGGATAAGCCACAGATGGATTTTAAACCATAGATGTGAATTTGTGCATATGTATTCATATATATGTAAATGTAAATGTGTATATACATACATACATGCATGCATACATATGAAGATATAGTATGTATACACACATGCACGCAAATATCTATGTCAAATATTATACCTGGGTTTAAAAAAAACACCTTTATATGAACATGATAAGAAGGCATGCTTGGGTAGCCATTTATCTGAAAAAGATTTGGAGTTTTAAAGGACCACAGTCTCACTAAGAGTTAGCAGTATGATATATCAAAAAGCTAATATATTCTTGGACTGCATAAAGAGAGACATAATTCCCAGGAATAGGGAGGTGAGAGGTCCTCTTTAGTCTTTTGGGGATAGACACAGGGGTGGGGAACCTGTGTTCTCAGGGCCACACATGACCTTCTAAGTCCTTGGGTGTGGTATTTTGACTGAGTCAAAATTTTACAGAACAAATCCTTTTATTAAAGGAATGTGTTCTGTGCAGTTTGGATTCAGGCAAAGGGCTGCACTTGAGGAAACTGGACAGCATCCAGGAGAGGGCAACCAGGATGGTGAATGATATCAAGTCCATGTCATATAATTCTTATTTGAAGTAACTGGAAAAGAGAAGATTCTTGGTGGGGAAGGGACATAATTATTTTAATCAATTATCTTAAGGGTTATCTTGTGGAAAAGAAATTAGACTTATTTTATTTGTCTTTAGAAGGCAGGGTTAGGAGTAATAGATGGCTTTGCTATTTTCTACCCAAATCACCTTGAGCAAGTCTTTCTGGGAAGAAAGGAAAGAAGGAAACAAGCATTTATTAAGTACCTACTATGTGTCAGGCACTATGTTAAGCACTTTGCTAATATTATCTCATTTGATGCTCACAATAACCTTAGGAGGTAGGTACTATTATTATAATCATTTTACAATTCAGGGAATTAAGGCAGAGGTTAAATGACTTGCCCAGGGTCACATAGTGAGTGTCTGAGGTCGCATTTAAACTCAGGTCTTCCTGACTCCAGGCCCAGTGGCCACCAAACTGCTTCCAGGAACTCAGGCCCTCATCTGTAAAATGAAGGAGGCCAAAAGGCATCTCTGGGGTCCTTTACAGGTCCAAGTCTATGATCCTTTGAAGTTGCAAAGAGGCAAGTCAGGCTTGATGTCAGGAAAAACTTCCTTCCAAGTAGAAGTGTCTAAAAGTGGAAGGGGCTCTCTTAAAAGGTGATGGCTTCCCTTTCATTGAAGGTCTTCGAGTAGAGTCTGGCTGACCACTTGTTAGGTGTGTTATAATAGGGACTGGACTAAAAGGTCACTAAGGGCCCTTCTCTTACTAAATTCCATGATTCTGTGTGTATCATTTATATCTTTTGAGAAGAGTAATTTTTAAAGAAACATTTCTTTTTCAGAGTTATAATTTAAAGGTGTCACATTGAATATGTGAGTATGTTTATGTATATAAAGGCTTAATTAATTAGTTGTTTTCATATGGAGGCCTGAACTTATAGAAAACAGTTGTATAAAGAACTTAATATGTTAAAAAGACTTAAGTATTTTAAAATATCTCCAGCATTAATATAAATATGTTCAAAATGAAAAGATGAGATTGACATATGTGCTGACATCCAGATTATTCCACTGGTTAGCACTGTGCCTGACACACAGTAAGCATTAATAAATGCTTGATGATTAATCCCTAATCATCATTAGTTTTGGTGTTGGGTCACTGATGTTTAGTTTTCATGGACATACTAATCAGGGACCACAATTTCTTCCTTTTTACATTCAATGCACATAGGAAGAGATTTCAGTTCATTATATAACAGATCATTTCTACTTTTCTGTCTTTTAAAACATATTTTCTTATTGAAAATAAAAAGTTTTCAACATTTCTGTAAGATCTGTATTTGGAGTTCATTGAGCTTTCTATTTCCCTAGATAAAACCTCAGCAGACCTAAATTAATTTAATGGATTCTGATTCCTCCCTGGATGCCTCTGAGGGGCTAGTGATTGTTAAGTAACTATCCATCTTGTTAGGAAGAAAAAACACCCTGCAGTTTCTGTGTACACCCCATTACCTCCAGAGACATTTCTCACATCAACCTTTCCTTCACCCTTCCTTTGCTATACAGTTATGTATGTATATAAAAGGCAGTAATTATTCAGAGAAGAAGAGACAGATTTCAAAATTATTTATTGAAGTTCTATTTTCTGTCCACAAAGCATCAAAGCATTTACCTGTCATTGATTGGCACTGAAAAAGCTTCATTGAAGTAGTGTTAGCAAGAAGAAATTACTGTTTTCCTGCCATTCAGAAAGCTATAAGACTGTGCTGAACTACCCACCTCCCTGTGATGCTCCCATCCAGGTTAATTCTTTGGAGGGAAGGCTTATTCTTTGCTATTTGTTTTGAAAACCCAGGAAGAAAGGTAAAAAATCAATGACATTTCTCTTCAAGAATGACACTCAGGGATAATTGATTTAATGTGAAATGAAGCTAATTGTGTTCTATGGCTCCCTCTTGAGAGCTGGGTAATTTATCTATGACTTTCTGGTAGCTGAGATGATGTTAAAACAAATCATCTTGATCATGAATGCTGGCTTTTCATTCTGTCCCATTTATAAACCCACAACAAAGGTATTAGAGGCTCAAACATGACAGCAAAATAGGACAACACTGCACCAAGCAATTTACTTTCATCTAATAAAGATAAAAGGAAAATATTAAACCACAAAGAGAAAACACACTCACTTTAAAATCTCAGACCTACAAAAGTATGAACTGTAATGTTACAATGACATAGTATATGAAATAGATGCCTTTTATTCACAAAGTTGTAAAAATAATTTAGCATCATTAGGAATTCTTATGATTTCTTTATGACCAGAAGTATGTCTGAAATTGTTTTCTAATTTGGATTTGTGATTATTAAAAGATTACAGAAGAGAGGAAACAAGGTGTAGGGAATGGAGGACAGACCTGGGAATCAAAAAAGCCAGGATTCAAGTCCTTTCTCTAATATATGCTAATTATGTGGCTGTAGGTAAGTCATTTAATCTCTCAGTGTCTCAGAAACTCTCCAAGACTTTAAGTTACAGATGAGTGACTGTTCTGCATTGATGGAGAGAGTTTCTATGCTAGAACTTCTCTACAACCAATGAAATCAGAGGTCTAGACATCTTCTAAGACACCCCCCCATGATTAAAGAAGATTAGTTAACTATTAGAACCTACTCTTGAAATCTCTCCCTCTCCCTCCCTCCCTCTCTTTCTCTTTCTCTCTCTCTCAATGTTTGACAAGTGCTATATAGACATTTTTTCCCCCATTTGATCTTCACATCTCAACGAGGTAGGTACTTCAGGCGTGATTATCATCACTTCACAAATGAGGAAACTGAGACACAGAGAGGATTAGTAATTTATGTAGTCATGTGGCTAGTAAGTGTCAGCAGTACAATTTGAACATAAGTCTCCCTAACTATAAATCCAGAATTCTATCTGCTATACTGATGGTGGTTCTCCATAAGTATGAAATTAAATGGAAGTAATTATCCAGATAATTCAGGCCATAAAACCTACCAAGGAAAAAGCAGAGTCAATAGAACTTCAGTGATCTGCTAGTTAGTTTATTTCAATCAAATGATACTTTCATTTGACTGAGCAGACATAATATATCTCATTTCAATTTTACCTCATTTAACCTTTCAAGAGAGTTTATACTGATTCCCAGGACCCATATTGAGCACTAAAGTGGAAAGTCTTTCCCTACAACAATCCAAAACTTATTTTAACTCAACATCATTTCATTGTACCTGTGTTTTGTTAGGAATCTGGTCATAGATTATCAGAACCAGAGAGTACATTAGGTATTTCTTTTAATCCCTCATTTAACAAATGAAGAAGCTGAGGCCCACAGAATTGAAGGTGACAATGTTAGGCAGTCCCAGGGTGGAGACTAGAATAGTCTCTGTTTAAGAAGTAATAAACTACAATTTAATGAGATGACTTTGCAGGTATCAAATGTTAAAGCTGTCACTTATCCATTGTTGAGTAATATGAGACCATTTTATAGTCTGTTTAGGCATTTTTGATGTAATATTGAAACAACAGTTTAGTAAATCAAGTAGAAAATTTTTTTTGCTTCTTTCATGGACTTGTAGTTGGAAGCTGTTTACTATATGTAATAAAGATTTGTAATAAAGATAATGAGAAAGATACCTAAATTCTGTTCCTTATTAAGAGAAAATTAATGAAGTACTAACCTTTTTGTTGCAGAAGGAAATCTCCTAGAAGGAAATTTCATTATGAATTATTATGATTCTTGCATGCATATTTACCTTTCATGAAATAATTCAATTTAATTCTGTAAGCATTTAATGAGTACTTAGTATGCACCAGGAACTGTGGTAGGTGTTAGGCATGCTAAGATAAAAACAAAAACAGTTCTTGCCTTCATGTTGCTGCATTCTACTGGCAGAAATGGCATATAGTCTGATAAATACATGTAAAATCTATATAAAGAAAATCTAACATAATTTAAGTGATAAAATAGAGGAGAGTGCTAAAAAAAATTAGGGGGCTAAATTGAGGAAGAGTTTCACTAAAATCTTTTTATATAAAGTGACACTCTTCTTCAGCATAACTACTTTTGCTCAAACTATGTAACATGGTACCCTTTTCTAACTAGAACAATTTTATTGATTGTAAGGGAAGGAAAAATAAAATTATTTGCACTGCAAAATTAGTTGCAGTGGAAACAATGAAAAGGCCCTTTCATAAAGTGAAGACATCCATTCAGAGTAAGTATTCAACTTCCTATCCTCTATTTAATTTATGACTGATATGAGGACTTTAAGATAGAAAACTGGGAAACCATGATACTGAGAACTATTTGGTAACTATGGGATTACTGTATATTGCCTATTTGTGGCTTGGCTGACAGAAATATATATTCTTCTTTCACACAAAAAACCCTTGCTTTGGAGCAGTAGTACTGATAAAACCAGACCTCTCAAGGACAAGGCCAGATTTCTCAATGGGTCTGAGAAGCAGTCTTAGAGCTATTAAAAACTTCAGAATCTGTACTGTCACCTGCTGCTTGTTAGAGCTGATTAGAGGAAGAAAATCTGCTCCTTGGAGAAACTTGTACGAAAAACTTGGCTGCTTGGAAGAACTGAATGGAAAAAAGGCTTTGATGCTTGGAAGAAAAAGCATTGCTTTTGGATGAACTACAACAGAAGGCATTGCCCTATGCTGCTTACAAAAGGAGCAACCATCCAGAACATATCAAGGAAGCATATCTAGAAAAACTCAGCAGTTCCTAGGCTAAGGGTTCTGTTTTGCTCGAAGGGCTTAACATTAACATGCCAACCCAGAAGAGAATTTGGCCTGAGTATAGGAAGAAAGCAAAGGGGCCCAGAAGAGGAGAGACTAAATTCATCAATGACTAGTGGTAGACAGTATCTAAGGGAGACAAGAGACATCAAGTTCTTTAGTCTACAGAGGTGAGTTGCCCTGAGCAATGTGTTCCCCACTCATGTGCTTCTTTGCTACGGTTTTGAAAGTTTATACCCATTCTCTGCCTAGGACACTGTGTGCATTGGAAGATCATATGACTGACTGGATTATGACTGAAATATTCTTTTAAAATTAGTTTTGCTTTGCTTTCTGTTTATTAAATGTTTCTGATTAAGAGTTAATGATGTCATGTTGGCTAATTTGGAAGAGCACACTGGTGAGGATCTCAAATGAGATAATACATGTAAAGAGCTTTGTAAACCCAAAAGGGTTATACAGATCATTATTTTTCTGTTCTTCGTGATCTTTAAACTCACCACATCATTCACAGATAGCCAAAGTGAAGATACACTATGGAATTGGATTCCTCATTTTAAACTGAATCATAATGTGATTTTGATTAAAACAATTTATACAAGGAAAAATGGTTTATAATTAAACTATATTTGGTAGCAAAAATTAGTGTGAATACTGTGGGGGGAAAGAGGGACAGGATAAGTAAGAGAGGGAGAGAAAAGGAGAGAGAGGGAGAGGGACAGAGAGAGTCTGATTTTATAGGATGCTCTATGTAAACTTCAAAAATATGTAATTTCTTTGCCAAGGTGCCTTCTTCTACTAATACCTAATCTTTCTATGACCTAGTACACAGTTTTTGAATATTGATGTGACCAAAAAATTCCTCTACCTATGAAACTGTTCTGCTGATCCCCTAAGCTGGTCTTCGAAAAAGAGACATCTAGTCCATCTCTATGCCTATATTTAAAGTGTTTCCTGGTATGCTTGGCTGGTCTGGCTATTGAGAACCCATGGTCATCTCCACACCAAAGGGAAGCATCAGAAGAACTTTAGAGAAGGGTTATATGATGGGGATGGGATCTGAACCCTTGAAAGGAAAAGACCATATCTTTGAGATCTGGACCCCAAAAAGGAAAAATCCTGGACTTTCCCACCTGACCAAATCTCTGGCATTCACCTGAGGCTATAATCCTATCAACTGGCCTTTCATTGTGGCTATGCCCAATCTCCCAATTCTGTTCTGTTACCTCTCAATTGCCTCTGGCTACTTCCCACCCTTAATCCTGTCTAGACTCCATTCTCCCTTGTCCACAGTGGTCCAGGTCCCAGGCTTTCTGTTCACCCTAGCTTACTGGCCACTCCCATGCAGATCCTCCTTAGACTCCTCCTCCAGTCACCCTAAACTACTTGGTCACACTCCTAGATTCCTCCCATAGTCTATCTGTATATAAGGTCCATCTTGTCTCTATTAAGGTGCTCAGATTATTAAAATCTAACCACTGTTCAGATTCTTAAGATCTGGCCCCCTTGCATTAGGATACAAATGCAAATACAAATCTAAATTCCTTAAGAGTCTCCTCACTATGATGGAAGTTCTAATAAACCTTGTCTTTGGCTGAAAGAAAGCTTGGGTTGAATTTGTTTGGGCAGTACCCGTGTGTTGTAATTTTGAGGTCCCAGCACCCTTAAACCTCTAAACCTCAACATTGTATACATGATTTCAAGAAATATATACACAATAGAATATCCTAAATACTTGGTTGTTTTTTCTTAAGTATTTTAGTAAGGCATTGTATTTTTTGTCCAAGTTGTCTCAATGTAAATTTCCTTTTAGATGTTTACACAGGCATTAAAAACTCAAATGTCAGGAGGAGTAGTATTGAGGTTCAGGGGTGCTGGGACCCCAAAATATCGAGAGCAAGAGACACAGGTCCTGCCCAAATAAATTTAACCCAAGCCTTCTTTCAGCCAAAGACAAAGTTTATTAAAGATCCACCATATTGGCCAGATTCTTAAGGAATCTAAACATTTGTGATGCTTGTAATAGCAAGTGGGCTTGAGCAAGTCTCAGTCCTTCAGTAAATTTTAAGAATCCCAGAATCTTAATGGAGACAAGATGAACCTTGTATAAGGAAAGACTGTGGGAGGGATCTAGGAGTGGCCAAGTAGTTTGGGGTAACTGGAGGAAGGGGTCTGGGAGAAAGGGTCTAGGGAGGATCTTGGTCTTGATGGGAGTGACTAGGAGGTAGAATGAGGTCTAGATAGGATCAAGGGTGGGAAGTAGCAGGGGGCCTTGGGGAGGTAACAGATAATGGAGAGCTGGGCTAGGTTAAGGGTAACAGAGAATTGGTAAATTAGGTGTAAGTAATAAGGAAAGGTCAGTTGATAGGATTATAGCCTCAGGCTACTGCTAGAGACTTCCTTCACCAAGTGGGAGAGTTCAAGGAGAATCCAAGGTGGGGTTTTCTAGGGCCCATAGACAAATAAGACCTAAATTCTTTTTGGGGTGAGGGACAAAGGTCTAGGCTTGGTCCCATATCCCATCAGTAGGACAGTGAAGAACTCACTCCAGGTTCTGAGATAGAGACTTAAAGTGTTACTTGGTAGGGTCTCAAATGGGGCCTTGACTCACTTCTTAAAGAGGCCTGTTCATTGAATGGGTGTTGCCTCTGGTGACTTTGCGCAGCCCTCCCTCACTCAAATCAAAGTAAATTGCAAGCCATGTCATCATCTCCCTGATGTCATGGTCCTCTTCAAGAGTGAAGGACAAACCACAACACACAGCCTGTGAGCCACTGCCTATTCTTCCCTGTATTGTCAGTGCAGTGAGGTGAGAAAGAAATAGTGAGAGGGGAAGATATCTGGTAGCAGTAGGGGCTATCAGGTGGAGAACCTGTGGCCTCTAGGTTACATGTAGCCTGCTAGGTTCTTGGGTGCAGTCTTTTGGTTTTATATAACAAATTCTTTTATTAAGGGGATTTGTTCTGTGATGTTTAGATTCAGTCAAAGGGCCGCATTGGAGGACCTAGAGTGCCACAGGTTCTCCACCCCTGGTCCATCTAAATGAGGATAAAAAGGAAAGAAAAGGAAAGAGAAATTCTAAGCCATATTAATGGGGAGGTAGGGTTTCTAGGTAGCTATTCCCCCAGGAATGGGTAGCCATTCATATATAAAGGATAGTATATACCTATCAATATACATACATGCATACATGTGTGTATGCGTATATATGTTTATATCTAATATGTTTATATCTATATACGTTAATTTAATACAATATATTATTAATGTATCTATTTAATTGAACACAAACTCCTTGAGGGTAGGCACTGTTGAATTTCTATCTTTGTATTCCCAGTTTCTAGTATGGTCTCTGACACATAGTAGGTGCTTTAATAAATGTTTATTCAATGAATTCTTGTTGAATATGCAAGCTAGGGACTTTCCCCAATGTGATGATGGTATAGTCGGTGTAAAAGTTATGCCTTGACTATGACTAATTGTTTTCATTACTACCTTTTGTTAATAAATAAACTCTTGAATGACTGTATATATTGCAAAAGAGATATATAACTTGAGAGTCTGAAAAATAATCTAACCTGTATTAAATAATTTTATTTAGAATTAGCAAGAAAAAGTTTAATTGGATAATTAAACAGCAATAATTTTAATTACATTGTTTAAATTCTACTTTGCTGATTTGTTCTCCATATATATATATATTTTTTTTCTTATTCCTGAATCTTTTTTTCATCTCTTACTCCCACATATATACTATACTCTCTTACTTCTTTAGGTTCAATTCGGAATATGTTTAGACTGATTTGGGTTTTCTGACCCAAAACGTTTGATTAATTACTGTAATTATGTTTGACACAGGGTTTGTGTTTGATTAGGTACCAATGGTTCAGTTTTCATGCCAATTACATACTGTCTAACAATGATTAGTGTCTCCTGATCCTGGAAATAATCATGATTATTTGATTCTTATCCTGAAAACTGAGATTATGTTTCAGTAATTCTAATATTAGAAGCCAAATGCTAATTAATGTTGGCAATCCTATGTCTTTTGGAATTACACATATTATATTTCTTCTACTTCCTTAGGATTGTTATTTTTGGAAAACCTAAGACAGACTTGTCCTAGGTCAGGGGTGGGGAACCTGCAGCCCTCAGGCCACATGTGGCCTTCTAGATCCTTACGTGCAGCCTTTGGCTGAATCCAAATTTTACAGAACAAATCTTTCATATCTAACAACTCAATGGGAAATATGTATTGGTTTGGAATTATAACATAAAATCAGTTTTTTTATTGAAATACAACTGTGAATTTCCATTTTCTAGAATAGTTACCAAATGGATCCTTCTGGTTATTTGAATTTGCTTAGATGAAAGTTACCAAATCCACATTATCTGTGTACTATACTGTGAATCTTGTTAGTAGAATATATACTTCTTGAGGGAAGCAACTATTTCCTTTTTTGCCTGTAGAAGATAATAAATACTTGTTGAATTGAGTTAGATTTTCAAAGAATTAAACAGAACACAACAAAATGAACATGAAAACTATATTGAATCTACTTGAATTTATCCTAAGAAATTAAACATAAATAATAAAATATTAATAAAACACTAACCACAACAATAATAGCTAACATTTTTATGGTGCCTACTATGTGTCAGACAGTGTGCTAAATACTTTACAATTACTATTCATTTGATTCTCACAACTACCCTGGGAGATGGCTGTTATTTTACATTTGAGGAAATTGAGGCAGAGGTTAAGTGACTTGCCTTCATCACACAGCTCATGTGAATGAAACTGGATTTGAACTCAGGTCTTCCTCTCTCCAAGCCTGGTGCTATATCCACTGTGCTACCTTGCTGCAGCTGCTCCCATGTTTTAATGTGTTAAAAACACTCATTTATCCAGATTGAAGGGGGAATGGGGGGGTACTGGTCAAATGAATTTTATGTTAAATGAGCGATACCATATTTGCCACAAATGGATTCCTGATTTGTAAAGAACTGGAATACAATACATTTTTCCACAAAACTATGCTGAATATAATTAAGTCTTTTTTGTTAGCCCAACAGGGAAGTAGGTAGGGTCAACCATGAGGACAGGAAAGAGTAGGGACCCTCTGCACTGGGAAGGCCACAGATGTTCTTTCTGTAGGGGCAGCTCGTGTACTAAACCACAAACCCGAATTTCTGCTACTAGATCCTTGGTTCCCCAGGCCAAGTCCATCCTTCTGCCAGTATTATTTAGGGGCATGACCCTGGGAGGGAGACAAAGGTCAGAGAAGGGTCTACAGAGGGAGCAGGGGATGAGGGGGCTTTGGTTATACAGAAATTTCCAAGGGTATTTCCCCCCCCAACTCCCCTTTTGTCTCTACTTGTCTCTTTTCTGGGGAAATTTCTGGGAG
Source organism: Vombatus ursinus (assembly GCF_900497805.2). NCBI lineage: Eukaryota > Metazoa > Chordata > Mammalia > Diprotodontia > Vombatidae > Vombatus > Vombatus ursinus. Next base: position 14,380 of record NW_020954382.1, read on the forward strand.
GGCATGGTGTTGGTTGAATCACTTGCCTTTAGGCTAATGTCTCAGTGCTTCAGGCACAGGAAACACCCCAAGGGAAACTGGCTGTGATAAATCTTCATCAGCCAGTCAGCAAAAGCTGTGTCCTTGACAGCATGCCTTCTGAAACATTCTGCCTCCCTTATAGCTTGTCTGTGGCTGAGGTCAGAGACCTCTGACACGTCTGATAATTCTGAAGGAGCTCCAGGATATTACAGTGGCTGGTGTCACACTATGGACATAATTATCTTTTCATAGTGCTAGAGACACCATGATGGATAGGAAATTAAATTGAATCCGAACTGGCCCTATAACATACCCAGAAGGTGGTTTGCTGATAAAAACTCTGATATCAACTTCTTAACTTATTTGCTTTTTCTCATAAAAGCAGTTGAGGATAGCAAAAAATAAATCCAGATTCTGTAATTGTCTCATCGTTGTATTCTAGACAAATAGTAATTTACATGAATTAATTTACAACTTACAATAATTGCTTTAATTTGATGACAGAAATTCCAAATAGCCTCAGTTCTAACACAGAATGATTCTTATAAGGGCATATATATGAAGGATTTCCCTTTAAAATCCAATTCCTTTCAGAATTCTTGTTGTTCAGTCATGTCCAACTCTTCGTGACCGTATTTGGGTTTGGTTTTTTTTTTTTGGCAAAAATTTGCCAAGAAATGCCAAAAGCTTTGCCATTTCCTTCTCCAGTTCATTTTACAAATGAGGAGACTGAGGCAAACAGGCTTAAGTGACTTGCCCAGCTAGTAAGTGTCTGAGGTCAGATTTGAACTCAAAAAGATAAGTCTTCCTGACTCCAGGCCCAGCACTCTGTCCACCTCACCACCCAGCTGGCCTATTGTTTAAAAGAATAATGTAAATTCCATAGGAACATAGATTTAGATGTAGCCGAGATCTCAGAGACTCTCTAATTCAATGCCTTTATTTTATAGGTGAGGAAACTGGGTTAAAAGAGATGAAGTGATTTGCTCAAGGTTGTACAGGTCATAAGTAACAAAGGCAAAATTTCACCTGGATCTTTTAAACCCAAGTCCAAAATTTTTTTCTCATCAACTTTTTTCTTAGATTTAGGTCTCAGTAATTAATGAAAGATTATTAATCATGTATAATATGCTTTACTAATCTGCACATGAATAGAGATTACAACAAGGCATGCATGGTAAAAATGGATTACTAATGTCACTCTCCAGTCTTGACTTCTAGAGAGGGTATCTCTACCCATATGTCTCCTAGGGACCTCAGGCTCAACATGTCCAAACCTCAGTTTATTTTCCTTATACTTAAATTGCTTGAGCTCATTATTTTAAAAATTGCCTCCTGACTTCAAATTTTTTTGAATAAACAAACTTTATTCTTCAAATGACACTCTAGAGGTACAGATTGGGGCATGGCAACCAGGACAATAGCTCAGAGATAACCACAGCAGAGAGGTGCCAAAATCTCCTATCCCAAGCAAAAGGAAAAGAGGTTTTTCTCAGTAACAGATAAACAAACAAAAGCCAATATCACCTCAAGCCTTGAAATTTAATTCTAAACATTATGCTCCCCCTGGGGCATGTAGCCTAACCAGCCTAGCCTAGGAAAGTGCTCACAGAGAAAGCTGAGGATCAGATCCACCTTGTCTCTGCTTTTACTTCAGAAAGTCAACCTTCGAAATAGAAAAGTTTTTTTTTTCCTAAGAAAGGGTCCATAATCTTCACCAGGTTATCAAAAGGATACATGACCTAAAATTAAAAACGGTTCTAGAGAAGGTTCTCAGAATGCTGGGAGGACCCCCATGTCAAGAATTTGTAAAGAATATAAACAAAGGTCATAGTGGATGCAGAGGTGTGGATGGGTTGCAATCCACACTGTTGGAGGGTGTACCTATATTGAACAGAATCATTTATATCTACCAAAATTTAAAGCAGTATATTTCATTAGGAAGCCTGACAAGTTTCAGCACTTTACATTAGCTTCTATGAACAGCAATGATTTACAAACACAGAGAAGATACTGTTTAGTTGCTCAAAATTCAGTATTTTTGTATATCAAATATTTCATTAATGATTTTGAAATTAATTTTATCTTAAAATTTAAAATTGCCTGGAAAATCTATAAGAAAATTTATTCTTAATTGATCAATTTTCTTAGGAATTACTTTAAACTCCATGTAAATATTAGGGAATTTGAAGCTAAGTCATCATTACTTTATCTTTCTCACAGCAAAGACAAGTAATGAATTTTAAAAACAGATGACATACCATATTTCCCCACAAAAGACAAAATTATTCCTTGTAGAAGATAGGTTAAAGCTATCTATCACTGGAACTGATGGGGTTGGAATCTGAGCCCCAGAAAGGAAAAACTCTGGCCCTGATGGGGTTGGAATCTGGGGCCAGAGTTTTTCCTTTCTGGGGCTCAGATTCCAACCCAATCTTCTGGCTCAGATTCCAATCTCATCAGAACGATGGGTCAACATTATAACTCAAGTAATTAACTAAGGAGATGACAACACAAGCCAGCTCTTCTAAATTATTACTTTAAAAGTAGTTATGGTGATGTTCAATTATTATGAAGAATTGGAGCTTTTCTCTCATAACACTTTATATCACAGCGTTTTCAGACTATTAAGACATGGGCATACACCAAAAACTTCATAGTGGCTCAGTTCTTATGGTCCTGAGCTTTTCCAAGGGAAAACATGCAATCAGAGCAAAGTCTTCCAGGGTAAATGTCTACATGATTCAAATACGTTTGTTAATTCAGGCTCGAGAATAATTGACCATTTAATGAATAACAAAAGGAGATTTACTTAGCCCTTGTATGGACAGGATACTCAATATTAAACTATAGCACTGATTCGGGTGAATACCTACCCTGCCGCCACTCCCCCAACTCCTATTTCCGGATTCTGAGGGATATGGCGACTGACTGTACAGCAGAGGGCCATCTCCCAGGTCTGAAAGACACTGACTCCATTGTGGACTTGCATCTTTTATGATCTTTGGTTATAGGAAAGCCCCCATGAGAGTCTTACACCTTATCCTTCTAGATCAATCAAGTTTTGGGGATAGCTACCTTGCTTTTAGGGCAAAAAATCAACGCTGGCCTACGTGGCAGAGACCCTGCAGGCCTAAGCACAGAGATTGCACTAACATCACATCATTACTGGTGCTTTCCCAGGGAGTGATACAAAAATGAGGTCAACACATTAAAAAGGTGGAGCCGTGGGGTCACTAAGGCTGTAGTTGCACATAAACCCAGGATGTTTTTATATACCAAAAACAAAACAAAACAAAACAAAAAAGCAGACAGGAGGAGATACCTCAGGAAGTAAAATGCACAGAATTTTTTTTGTTTTTTTGTTTGTTTTTTTATTGAGGACATCTTTTTTTCCTTGGGAGAGTTGGAACTTAAGTAGAAAAAGTCACATAAAGGAAGTAAACAGCTGATTATTTAGATGATAGCCTCAGCTCCCTCAATGAGGATAACTGGACCTAGAATTAAATAGGACAGTGGGCTGGATAACTTTCAGGAAATTGTTAAGTTCCCTTTCTGACTCCAAGATTCTGGAAGTATTTTTAAAATATCATTGCTCTCCCAGTGTTTTTGTATGGATGGGAGACATGGAACATAATAATGTTCAAAGAAGTAAAAATTAATTACCATGCAGAGGGCAATGGAGAGCTGTATACTGGGTATGACCCATGGGGATTATTATTTATCATTTGGTAATATTGTTTGAAGCTAACTTTATATGGCTAAAACATTGTCTAACTCAAAGAGCTTATTGTAGAGGTCAGGTTTTCCTTAGAGACACTCCAGGGAAACCAGATGGTTGTAAGGAATGCTTAGATCTCAGCCAATGCTTAATTTCAATGCTCTCAGGTTTTATTTTGGGTTCACCCAAAGCTTGTGTTTTGTGTTCTTCAAAATAGATTGACTTAACCTGTTGATATACATCTTAAAGTGCCCTTTTCTTGGAAACTACCAACTGTCTACTTAAGACCAATTAAGCAAATGTCTTTATGCCCTTCTCTGAACTCTATATAATGTAGCCTCACAAAGACTTAGGGAGGAAGCCATCTCTCTCTCTCTCTCTCTCTCTCTCTCTCTCAAATGACCCAATAGATTTCTTTCTAAAACTATTTCAGATTTTGGTTTTGTTTCCACAAACAAATATAATATAAGCAATGAAGAACTTTGCAGAATAGAAGAAAAATATACCATTCAGGAAGTGTATGACAAGAAGAGAGGATGAGCTGGTCTTTTGGTGAAAGCAAGGGAAGACAATGAACAACCTGAATACTCTGCTGGTATCCTCTCAATTCCAGGAGAAAAGTGAGAACTCCCTTTGGTGAACTTGTGAACACTGCACAGAATAAGCAAGTAATGATGGGTGATGATCTGCATGGATAGAGAGAATATCTCAAATAATATCACAGATCCAGTTAACTTTGAATATTTTAGTATTTTTGGTGCTTGACCAAAGATTATAAATTGAAAGATTTCTGGCTAGGGTTGGAGTGCATTTAATGGTGACTGGGATGGGGGCAGCTAGGTTGCGCAGTGGATAGAACATTGGCCCTGAAGTCAGGAGGACCTGAGTTCAAATCCAAACTCAGACCAAACACTTGACACTTACTGGCTGTGTGACCCTGGGCAAGTCACTTAACCCCAATTGCCTAAAAAAAAAAATGATGACTGGGGAAAATGTGCTTGAATGGAGATTTGTAAATTTGATCTGGAGGGATTTAAATGGAAAATGAAGAAATGCAAAGCTAAGTAAAAAGGGCGATGTGATATGAGGAGCACAACAAAAGGTGGTAATCCAAAGAAGAACAGTAGTGGAGAAAGTGGGCAATAATTCAAAGGAAATAGGGAAGATAGTTTTGGGTGCTACTTGTAAAGCCTCCAATTCTTGTAAGCCATTGTAAAATTATGGAAAACAAACAAAATAAACTTAAAATTTTAACATAAAGAAGTAGATATGATCCAAGATACCAAAATATGGTAACAATTTGACTCACCCCTAGAATATGCCAATGGAAGAGTAGAACTTATTTGAAAAAGCAACAATATATTCTAATTGAAGGGTTGGGGTGAGTATCTTTTATATCAAAAAGAAATGCATCATTACAGAAATTGATTATTCTAGTGGAACAAATTTGGTTGAGAATAAAAGGGGAAGAAATACAGTAGTAATATTATGGCAGGAGTATATTGCCTGGGTAGATGGCAATAGAGATAATGTTTTTCCTGAAATAAAAATGCTAGATACAGCATTGATGGTTCAACTATCCAGACAGTTGCTAGAATTACATGCTGCAAAAAGGGGTATACCTGATAAATTTGCCTTGCTGAAAATTATACACATGTAGTGAGGTTGTCCCCCACCTGTATTATGGGAGTGTCACTGTGTGACTCAAAGGGAGGCAGAATAGATATCTCTAGTACCTTTTCCCCACCACCCTTCTCCAAGGGAGACTTTAATTCCTCTCAGGAGAGGAAGCAGGAGTTTGGGGCCAAAAACTTGCTCATTCAACTCTCCTCAGAGAGAGGGAGTACCATGATAGAATCATATCTATCTGTTCCCTTAAATATTCTTAGTCTGGGGGATATGATTTTCAGATTCAGTCTAAACTTCTGGTTGCTATTCATTAATGGGGAAGAAGGATCCAAGCTTTATATCCAAGGCTTTATTCCCTTCCCACCAAATACCAGTTCCATAGTGAACATTCATAACAATTAGCAAAGAAACCCATTTATCCCAGTCAATAGCAAAACAGAAACTGGAGAAAATAAACACTGTTTATACACCAGATGATAACAAGTAAAGAAGCTTTCCCATTGGGAGCAAGATAATTCAGCTCAACCAAGAGAGGGAGTCCCAGATCTCTTTCAAGGGGAAATTCCCAAAAGTCTCTAGTGTAGCAAGGGGACTGTTAGGGACATGATAGAGACTGCTAGCTTCTCTCATGTTGGCTTCTTCCCAGATTCCTTCAGCAATCTGAAATGGTGTTGGCATTGTCCGTCTTGTCTCTTGAAGTTGGAAACTAAAGAGACTGAGAAAACTGGAAGAAATTCTAGAGTCTCCTTTTTAAGGTTTTCTTCTTTCCTGCTCTTACCAGCTCCTCTCCACCTCTCACAGAGACATGGGACATTGCTCTCCACCAATGAGGAGAGAGTTCAACACTAGTGGGCTTTGAGACTCAGATTACATACATTTCAGAAGATGAGGAAAGTTACAAAGAAAAAAAACTACTCTATCTAATTCTGAAAAATAAGAAGGAACCAATTTTGGTGAAGTGGCTGCAATGGGAATCAAGGGAGATGATGCCTATATCATCTTTGAATTGATGACAATCAAGATGGACAAAAGGCTGGGCAATGGTCAGATATGTTTCAAAGATGTAAGGAAATAGATTTTTAAAAGTTCAAATATATATTTGGCATGGTCATATGACTTGAGCCTCTAAAAGAGAAGACAAATCAAAAGAGATAGGTGGCTTTCAGAGAAAAAAAAATATGACAATTATACTGTGAAAAATCCTGAGAGGCACAAAAAGGGGACAAATTTAAAGCAAGCCATAAAATTATTTGGAACTTATATTTTAAAAGAACTCAAAAAGAAATTGAGGCAGGGATCTACAACAAAGGAAAAATATAAGGGAATGG